>NC_084623.1:54006643-54074143 GCF_033978795.1 Nerophis ophidion | reverse complement strand
TATATATATATACCGTATTTTTCGGAGTATAAACCGCTCCGGAGAATAATTCGCACCACCGAAAATGCATAATAAAGAAGGAAAAAAACATGTATAAGTCGCACTGAAGAATAAGTTGCATTTTTTGGGGACATTTATTTGATAAAACTTAACACTTAACACGTTTCCAGTGAGGGTTGGACTCCGCCAAGGCTGTCCTTTGTCACCCATTCTGTTCATAACTTTTATGGACAGAATTTCTAGGCGCAGTCAAGGCGTTGAGGGGTTCCGGTTTGGTGGCCACGGGATTAGGTCACTGCTTTTTGCAGATGATGTGGTCCTGATGGCTTCATCTGACCGGGATCTTCAGCTCTCACTGGATCGGTTCGCAGCCGAGTGTGAAGCGGCCGGAATGAGAATCAGCACCTCCAAGTCCGAGTCCATGGTTCTCCCCCGGAAAAGGGTGGAGTGCCATCTCCGGGTTGGGGAGGAGACCCTGCCCCAAGTGGAGGAGTTCGAGTACCTAGGAGTCTTGTTCACGAGTGGGGGAAGAGTGGATCGGGAGATCGACAGGCGGATCGGTGCGGCGTCTTCAGTAATGCGGACGTTGTACCGATCCGTTGTGGTGAAGAAGGAGCTGAGCCGGAAGGCAAAGCTCTCAATTTACCGGTCGATCTACGTTCCCATCCTCACCTATGGTCATGAGCTTTGGGTCATGACCGAAAGGATAAGATCACGGGTACAAGCGGCCGAAATGAGTTTCCAGGTCTCTCCCTTAGAGATAGGGTGAGAAGCTCTGCCATCCGGGAGGAACTCAAAGTAAAGCCGCTGCTCCTCCACATGGAGAGGAGCCAGATGAGGTGGTTCGGGCTTCTGGTCAGGATGCCACCCGAACGCCTCCCTAGGGAGGTGTTTAGGGCACGTCCAGCTGGTAGGAGGCCACGGGGAAGACCCAGGACACGTTGGGAAGACTATGTCTCCCGGCTGGCCTGGGAACGCCTCGGGATCCCCCGGGAAGAGCTAGACGAAGTGGCTGGAGAGAGGGAAGTCTGGGTTTCCCTGCTTAAGCTGTTGCCCCCGCGACCCGACCTCGGATAAGCGGAAGATGATGGATGGATGGATGGATAACACCAAGAATAGAAATTTAAAAGGCAATTTAAAATAAATAAAGAATAGTGAACAACAGGCTGAATAAGTGTACGTTATATGAGGCATAAATAACCAACTGAGAAGGTGCCTGCTATGTTAACCTAACATATTATGCTAAGAGTCATTCAATAACTATAACATATAGAACATGCTATACATTTACCAAACAATCTGTCACTCCTAATTGCTAAATACAATGAAATCTTATACGTCTAGTCTCTAACATGAATGAGCTAAATAATCTTATTTGATATTTTACGGTAATGTGTTAATAATTTCACACATAAGCCGCTCCTGAGTAGAAGTCACACCCCCGGCCAAACTATGAAAAAAAACTGCGACTTATAGTCCGAAAAGTATGGTATATATATATATATATATATATATATATATATATATATATATATATATATATATACATATATATATATATATATATATATATATATATATATATACATATATATACATACGTATATATATATATATATACATACATATATATATATATACATACGTATATATATATATATATATATACATACATATATATATATATATATATATATACATACATATATATATATAGATACATATATATACACATACATAAACGGTGGCAGAGGGGTTAGTGCGTCTGCCTCACAATACGAAGGTCCTGCAGTCCTGGGTTCAAATCCAGGCTCGGGGTCTTTCTGTGTGGAGTTTGCATGTTCTCCCCGTGAATGCGTGGGTTCCCTCCGGGTACTCCGGCTTCCTCCCACTTCCAAAGACATGCACCTGGGGATAGGTTGATTGGCAACACTAAATTGGCCCTAGTGTGTGAATGTGAGTGTGAATGTTGTCTGTCTATCTGTGTTGGCCCTGCGATGAGATGGCGACTTGTCCAGGGTGTACCCCGCCTTCCGCCCGATTGTAGCTGAGATAGGCGCCAGCGCCCCCCGCGACCCCGAACGGGAATAAGCGGCAGAAAATGGATGGATGGATGGATATAGATACATATATATACACATACACATATATATATATATATATATATATATATATATATATATATATATATATATATATATATATATATATATATATATATATGTATATATATATATATATATATATATAAAGAAGGTTGTAACCCTTTTTTTACACTCTGACTATAAAATTATTCAATTCATTAATAATAATCCTATGTGTTTACTCGGTCACACCTGGAACCAATTAGCCACCATAAACGATGACGACTGTACTACATTAAATCGTATTGTTTTTAATACAATACTTATTTTTAAAAGGCATGTTACATGTTAATACCGTGCTGTTCTGGCAAGCATCGATTAAATTTTTTTTCATCGATTTCAATGTTTGGTATTCCAAGTTGCATCCCAGCACCAATTAAACAACTAATTAGTTTTAGCACATACGTCACTGTTGATTGTACCTCTGGGGAGAGTCCACAGTGTACTCCCTGCTGAATCTGTGACCTTACTGTTAAAAGGCATCGCTGTGAGGAGAAGAAAAAGTGTCATCTACGTGTTAAAGGGAACCTTCTCGTGGCTGCTTAAAGGACACTAGCTTTCCAAAGTGTTGTGAGCATTATATACCACACCTCTTATGGCTTTGTAAACATAAACGGTCGTATCTACTATGGACTGGACTCTGACACTATTATGTTAGATCCACTATGGACTGGACTCTCTCACTATTATGTTAGATCCACCATGGACTGGACTCTGACACTATTATGTTAGATCCACTATGGACTGGACTCTCTCACTATTATGTTAGATCCACCATGGACTGGACTCTGACACTATTATGTTAGATCCACTATGGACTGCACTCTGACACTATTATGTTAGATCCACTATGGACTGGACTCTAACACTATAATGTTAGATCCACTATGGACTGGACTCTCACACTATTATGTTAGATCCACTATGGACTGGACTCTGACACTATTATGTTAGATCCACTATGGACTGGACTCTAACACTATAATGTTAGATCCACTATGGACTGGACTCTCACACTATTATGTTAGATCCACTATGGACTGGACTCTGACACTATTATGTTAGATCCACTATGGACTGGACTCTGACACTATTATGTTAGATCCACTATGGACTGGACTCTGACACTATTATGTTAGATCCACTATGGACTGGACTCTGACACTATTATGTTAGATCCACTATGGACTGGACTCTGATACTATTATGTTAGATCCACTATGGATTGGACTCTCACACTATTATGTTAGATCCACTACGGACTGGACTCTCACACTATTATGTTAGATCCATTATGGAATGGACTCTCATTATTATGTTAGATCCACTATGGACTGGACTCTCACACTATTATGTTAGATCCACTATGGACTGGACTCTCACTATTAAATCCACTATGGACTGGACTCTGACACTATTATGTTAGACCCACTATGGAATGGACTCTGACACTATTATGTTAGATCAACTATGGACTGGACTCTCACACTATTATGTTAGATCCACTATGGACTGGACTCTCAACTTATTTTGTTAGATCCAATATGGACTGGACTCTCACTATTATGTTAGATCCACCATGGACTGGACTCTGACACTATGATGTTAGATCCACTATGGACTGGACTCTCACTATTATGTTAGATCCACTATGGACTGGACTCTGACACTATTATGATAGATCCACTATGGACTGGACTCTGACACTATTATGTTAGATCCACTATGGACTGGACTCTGACACTATTATGTTAGATCCACTATGGACTGGACTCTGACACTATTATGTTAGATCCACTATGGACTGGACTCTCTCACTATTATGTTAGATCCACTATGAACTGGACTCTGACACTATTATGTTAGATCCACTATGGACTGGACTCTCACACTATTATGTTAGATCCACTATGGACTGGACTTTGACACTATTATGTTAGATCCACTATGGACTGGACTCTGACACTATTATGTTAGATCCACTATGGACTGGACTCTCAAATTATTATGTTAGATCCACTATGGACTGGACTCTGACACTATTATGTTGGATCCACTATGGACTGGACTCTAACACTATTATGTTAGATCCACTATGGACTGGACTCTGACACTATTATGTTAGATCCACTATGGACTGGAGTCTCACTATTATGTTAGATCCACAATGGACTGGACTCTGACACCATTATGTTAGATCCACTATGGACTGGACTCTGACACTATTATGTTAGATCCACTATGGACTGGACTCACTCAATATTATGCTAGATCCACTATGGACTGGACTCTCACACTATTATGTTAGATCCACTATGGACTGGACTCTCAAACTATTATGTTAGATCCACTATGGACTGGACTCTGACACTATTATGTTAGATCCACTATGGACTGGACTCTGACACTATTATGTTAGATCCACTATGGACTGGACTCTGACACTATTATGTTAGATCCACTATGGACTGAACTCTGACACTATTATGTTAGATCCACTATGGACTGGACTCTCACTATTATGTTAGATCAACTATGGACTGGACTCTCACACTATTATGTTAGATCCACTATGGACTGGACTCTGACACTATTATGTTAGATCCACTATGGACTGGACTCTGACACTATTATGTTAGATCCACTATGGACTGGACTCTGACACTATTATGTTAGATCCACTATGGACTGAACTCTGACACTATTATGTTAGATCCACTATGGACTGCACTTTGACACTATTATGTTAGATCCACTATGGACTGGACTCTGACACTATTATGTTAGATCCACTATGGACTGGACTCTGACAATATTATGTTAGATCCACTATGGACTGGACTCTGACACTATTATGTTAGATCCACTATGGACTGGACTCTCACTATTATGTTAGATCCACTATGGACTGGACTCTCACTATTATGTTAGATCAACTATGGACTGGACTCTCACACTATTATGTTAGATCCACTATGGACTGGACTCTGACACTATTATGTTAGATCCACTATGGACTGGACTCTCACACTATTATGTTAGATCCACTATGGACTGGACTCTGACACTATTATGTTAGATCCACTATGGACTGGACTCTGACACTATTATGTTAGATCCACTATGGACTGGACTCTCAAACTATTATGTTAGATCCACTATGGACTGGACTCTGACACTATTATGTTAGATCCACTATGGACTGGACTCTGACACTATTATGTTAGATCCACTATGGACTGGACTCTCAAACTATTATGTTAGATCCACTATGGACTGGACTCTGACACTATTATGTTAGATCCACTATGGACTGGACTCTCACACTATTATGTTAGATCCACTATGGACTGGACTCTCACACTACTATGTTAGATCCACTATGGACTGGACTCTGACACTATTATGTTAGATCCACTATGGACTGGACTCTCACACTATTATGTTAGATCCACTATGGACTGGACTCAGACACTATTATGTTAGATCCACTATGGACTGGGCTCTGACACTATTATGTTAGATCCACTATGGACTGGACTCTGACACTATTATGTTAGATCCACTACGGACTGGACTCTGACACTATTATGTTAGATCCACTATGGACTGGACTCTCACTATTATGTTAGATCCACTATGGACTGGACTCTGACACTATTATGTTAGATCCACTATGGACTGGACTCTGACACTATTATGTTAGATCCACTATGGACTGGACTCACTCAATATTATGCTAGATCCACTATGGACTGGACTCTGACACGATTATGTTAGATCCACTATGGACTGGACTCTCACACTATTATGTTAGATCCACAATGGACTGGACTCTCACTATTATGTTAGATCCACTATGGACTGGACTCTCACACTATTATGTTAGATCCACTATGGACTGGACTCTCACAATATTATGTTAGATCCACTATGGACTGGACTCAGACACTATTATGTTAGATCCACTATGGACTGGGCTCTGACACTATTATGTTAGATCCACTATGGACTGGACTCTGACACTATTATGTTAGATCCACTACGGACTGGACTCTGACACTATTATGTTAGATCCACTATGGACTGGACTCACACTATTATGTTAGATCCACTACGGACTGGACTCTGACACTATTATGTTAGATCCACTATGGACTGGACTCTGACACAATTATGTTAGAGCCACTATGGACTGGACTCTGACACTATTATGTTAGATCCACTATGGACTGGACTCTCAACTTATTATGTTAGATCCACTATGGACTGGACTCTGACACTATTATGTTGGATCCACTATGGACTGGACTCTCACACTATTATGTTAGATCCACTATGGACTGGACTCTCACACTATTATGTTAAATCCACTATGGACTGGACTCTCACTATTATGTTAGATCCACTATGGACTGGACTCTCTCACTATTATGTTAGATCCACTATGGACTGGACTCTCACACTATTATGTTAAATCTACTAGGGACTGTAAGTCTGTAATATCATTCCTTACATGCAGTGATTTCTCCAGATTCTCTGAACTTTTTGATGATTTTACGGACCGTAGATGGTAAAATCCCTAAATTCCTTGTAATAGTTTGTTGAGAAATGTTGTTCTAAAACTGTTCCACTATTTGCTTACAAAGGGGTGTACCTCGCCCCATCCTTGTTTGTGAATTACATAGCATTTCATGGAAGCTGTTTTTATACCCAATCATGGCACCCACCTGTTCCCAATTAGCCTGCACACCTGTGGGATTTTCCATATAAGTGTTTGATGAGCATTCCTCAACTTTTTCAGTATTTATTGCCACCTTTCCCAACTTCTTTGTCACGTGTTGCTAGCATCAAATTCTAAAGTTAATGATTATTTGCAAAAATATTTTTTTTTATCAGTTTGAACATCAAATTTGTTGTCTTTGTAGCATATTCAATTGAATATGGGTTGAAAAGGATTTGCAAATCATTGTATTGCGTTTATATTTACATCTAACATAATTTCTCCAACTCATATTTAAACGGGGTTTGTACATGTTTAGTAAAATAATCGATTGTTGCAGTCCTAATTTAAAAAACAATATATTCACTACATTTTTCAGAATACCGTATGTCCTTGAATTGCGCCTGCCTTCCATTCCCAAAATAATTAGCGCATGCTTAGTGTTACCGCCTGGTCAAACTTCACCTGTCATCATTTTCAAAATGGAGGAGGCTGATTTCAATACCGGTAATTTGAAATTGCATAAATGGAAGAAGATTAAGAGCTATTCAGTAGGATTTAAGGTCCAAGCTTACATCACACTCAAATTTTTACTGCATACCTTTGGTAAGTGCCGGAGTGTGAAGAGGTTATAAAATAATTAGTGCGTGCTTACTTTTACCGCATGCCTTTGGAAAGCGCTGGGGTAAGAAGAGGTTTTAAATTAATTAACGCCCAAGCGGGAATTCAAGGAAATACGATGTGTGTTTTGAGTAAAAAGTGAAACAAATCAGATTTGCGCTTAACTGCGTGTTATGTGAAATGATGCGTTCAATGTTTATAAAAAAACAAATAAAAATGTTTCATTTCGGCTTTCGAATATACCTAACAATTAACTAACATTTAAGGAACTTTTGTTAGAAGAGTACGCAAGACGAAAAAAAGAAGAAAGAAAAAAAAAAGCCAACGGACGAGTTACGTACCTCCTGTGGGAAAGAACGCTTTGGCGGGTGGTGATTCCAAGACGTGGACGGCAGGTAAGAGCCCGGAATAACCAGCGGCACCCAAACTTCTCATGAGACGCCGGCTTGTTTAATGTCAACCTTCTGAGACCAAGCGTGTGTCCTCTCGCTTTATTTTCAAACTCCGAACACACTCTCAGGAGATTAATCCGTAAAATGAAAAAAGAAAAAAGAAAAGAAAAAGAAGGCACATCCTGAGCGGGGCTGATTCACGGCAGCGAATGGAGATGCGACCAGGAAGTGAGAGTTCGCGCCTTTGAACCACGAGCTCGGTGCAAGTCAAGCATCGTCACTCTCTCTCTCCCCCCCCCTCTCGCTCTACCTCTCTCTCTCTCCTTTGTCAAGAGTAGTAACGCGTTGCCATGGCACCACAGGTGTCTATAAACTAGGAGGCGGCATTGGGGAGTGAATGTATGCATGCAGTACTCCCTCCGCTCTGCAGGGGGCGACAGCAGAGCGTGTGCGTTTCAATTCAGCTGCGGTAGAGGAAGACCGCTCTTAATGCAACTCGTCATGCCGATACCGAGCCATCAGGTAAGATCGGCCGATACCTGAATGAGCCTATGGCTTTGCACTTTGTTTATTATATATATATATATATATATATATATTTTTTGTTTTCTATTTTTATTTCGAATTTACAACCCCCTGGCGCTGTTTTGTACTGTTTTCATAATGTTTTATAATGTTTTATATTGTTTGACTTACTGTTTGTAATTGTTGAAATGTATAAATAAACATTTAAATAAAAAAATTAAAAAAAGATCGGCCGATACCAATGACGATCACATTAGAGTCTTGGTACATGGTTAAAAACGCATACTTTAAAAAAAGAAAACAACTTTATTCAATTATAATGTTGATAAATAATATTGTCAACATGATCTCCAATTTGATGCGCTTTGCACAAGTCAGGTGAACTCGATGAAAGAGGTACCCAGACTTTATTTATATATATATATAGATACTGTAATGATGTGACGCCTTGTCCAGGGTGTACACCACCTTCCGCCTGATTGTTGCTGAGATAGGCGCCAGTACCCAGTGCGACCCCGAAGAGAAAAAAACGGTAGAAATGGATGGATGAAATATATATATATATATATATATATATATATATATATATATATATACAAATATATATAAATATATACATGCATACATATATGTATATATATATATACACATACATATATAAATAAATATATTCATATATTTAAAAATAAATAAATTTATACATATATTTTTTTTTTATTCGTTTTTTTTAATTAGTTTTTTCTTCGAGCATATTCTATAAATTTTTGAGATAGTGACTTGTCCAGGGTGTACGCCGCCTTCCAACCGATTGTAGCTGAGATAGGCGCCAACACCCCCCGCGAACCCAAAGGGAGAAAGCGGTAGAAAAAGGATGGATATATATATATACACATACATATATATACATACATATGTATACATATATACGTTTGTACATGCTAATATATATACATATATTTATATACATATATATATATATATTTTTTTCTTTTCTTTGTGCATATTCTATGTATTTTTGAGATGGTGACTTGTCCAGGGTGTACCCCGACTACCACCTGAATGCAGCTGAGATAGGCTCCAGTGACCCCGAAAGGGACAAGCAGTAAAAAATGGATGGATGGACTTTATGGACACCCTGTATATATGTGTGTGTGTGTGTGTGTGTATATATATATATGTATAAATACATATATATATTTATTTATATATTTTATATACATATGCAGTATATATATATATATATATACAGTCTATAACTATTATATACTGTATTGCAAAACTATTTTTATGAGATAAAAACAAATAGTTCAATATCTGCTTGTCAACTTTATTTATGATTTTAAAGCAAGTTATAGGTAAAAAAAATCTAAATATCAAATGCATATGCATTTCAATTAATTATGATTTATCACAGGCTATTATCCGCATGCATAAAGTAAATTAATAACAATTAATTTGACCTCACTGATGTTTTGATTGAAACTTATATATCTGCTGTACAGATTTACTTTAGAAAAAAGTACATTTCTCTTGTTGCCTTATTTGGCTTTGTTAAATGTTTGGGTATAATTGTATTAAACAAACCCAGTTTTCTTTGAAGCAACTTGAGCAAAGTGTTTCTCCAGGACCAAAACATGTGCCCGACCACAAAATACTTTTTGGAACAAATGTCACCAAACAAGCTCTTCTCGAAGTTAACGTCAAGCCTTCTTCTCGTAAACATCAGACACTCCTTCTTCAAAGGTCAGAGTGGGAATGGAAGAATAAAATTCCATAATAGCGCAGAGAAGTTCAATGATGGTAACCGGCTTGTTGCATTTACAGTAAAACATCAGTTTTTGATTGGCAACACTAAATTGGCCCTAGTGTGTGAATGTTGTCTATCTGTGTTGGCCCTGCGATGAGGTGGCGACTTGTCCAGGGTGTACCCCGTCTTCCGCCAGATTGTAGCTGAGACAGGCACCAGTGCCCTCCGCGACCCCAAAAGGGAATAAGTGGTAGAAAAATGGATGTATGGATGGAGGGTTTTTTTTTTCCCACGAGATCTGGTCTCATGTACAGTAGATTATGATCAAGGACATAACATGAATGGAGCCTGTGTCTTCTTTCCTTGCAATTACACGCACATTGCATCTCATTTAGGTTAGGACAGACTGAGGGAGACGAATGTGTGTGCAAGTTAACTTTCAGTTTCGACCCCCCACCAAGGCAAGACAGTCTAGGTCAGGGGTGTCCAAAGTGCGGCCCGCGGGTAATTTTTTAAACGGCCCTAAGCACATTCTAAAAAAAATGAAAATTAAAAAAAATATATATATAGTATAAAAGAGTAAACAGGTGAAATGTGACAAGAAAATGTTGCAATGTTTATGAAAATTAAAAAAAATAAAAACATAGTATAAAAGAGTAAAAACAGGTGAAATGTGACAAGAAAATGTTGCAATGTTTATGAAAAAAAAAAATAGTATAAAAGAGTAAACAGGTGAAATGTGACAAGAAAATGTTGCAATGTTTATGAAAAAAAAATAGTATAAGAGAGTAAACAGGTGAAATGTGATAAAAAAATCTTGCAATTTTTATGAAAATAAAATTTTTTTTAAAAATAGTATGAAAGAGTAAACAGGTGAAATGTGACAAGAAAATGTTGCAATGTTTATGAAAATAAAAATAGTATAAAAGAGTAAACAGGTGAAATGTGACAAGAAAATGTTGCAATGTTTATGAAAAAAAAATAGTATAAAAGAGTAAACAGGTGAAATGTGACAAGAAAATGTTGCAATGTTTATGAAAAAAAAATAGTATTAAAGAGTAAACAGGTGAAAAGTGACAAGAAAATGTTGCAATGTTTATGAAAAAAAATTAATAAATAGTATAAAAGAGTAAACAGGTGAAATGTGACAAGAAAATGTTGTAATGTTTATGAAAAAAAAAATAGTATAAAAGAGTAAACTGGTGAAATGTGCCAAGAAAATGTTGCAATGTTTATGAAAATCAAAACAAATAAAAAAAATAGTATAAAAGAGTAAACAGGTGAAATGTGACAAGAAAATGTTGCAATGTTTATGAAAATAAAAAAAATAAAAAAAATAGTATAAAAGAATAAACAGGTGAAATGTGACAAGAAAATGTTGCAATGTTTATGAAAAAATAATAATAAAACAAATAGTATAAAAAAGTAAACAGGTGAAATGTGACAAGAAAATGTTGCAATGTTTATGAAAATAAAAATAGTATAAAAGAGTAAACAGGTGAAATGTGACAAGAAAATGTTGCAATGTTTATGAAAAAAAAATAGTATAAAAGAGTAAACAGGTGAAATGTGACAAGAAAATGTTGCAATGTTTATGAAAAAAAAATAGTATTAAAGAGTAAACAGGTGAAAAGTGACAAGAAAATGTTGCAATGTTTATGAAAAAAAATTAATAAATAGTATAAAAGAGTAAACAGGTGAAATGTGACAAGAAAATGTTGTAATGTTTATGAAAAAAAAAATAGTATAAAAGAGTAAACTGGTGAAATGTGCCAAGAAAATGTTGCAATGTTTATGAAAATCAAAACAAATAAAAAAAATAGTATAAAAGAGTAAACAGGTGAAATGTGACAAGAAAATGTTGCAATGTTTATGAAAATAAAAAAAATAAAAAAATAGTATAAAAGAATAAACAGGTGAAATGTGACAAGAAAATGTTGCAATGTTTATGAAAAAATAATAATAAAACAAATAGTATAAAAAAGTAAACAGGTGAAATGTGACAAGAAAATGTTGCAATGTTTATGAAAATAAAAAAAAAATTAAAAAATAGTATAAAAGAGTAAACAGGTGAAATGTGACAAGAAAATGTTGCAATGTTTATGAAAATAAAAATAGTATAAAAGAGTAAACAGGTGAAATGTGACAAGAAAATGTTGCAATGTTTATGAAAATATTTTTTTTTTAAAGTATAAAAGAGTAAACAGGTGAAATGTGACAAGAAAATGTTGCAATGTTTATGAAAAAAAAATAGTATTAAAGAGTAAATAGGTGAAAAGTGACAAGAAAATGTTGCAATGTTTATGAAAAAAAATAAATAAAAAAAATAGTATGAAAGAGTAAACAGGTGAAATGTGACAAAAAATGTTGCAATGTTTATGAAAAAAAAAATTGTATAAAAGAGTAAACAGGTGAAATGTGACAAGAAAATGTTGCAATGTTTATGAAAATAAAAAAAAAATTAAAAAAAATAGTATAAAAGAGTAAACAGGTGAAATGTGACAAGAAAATGTTGCAATGTTTTTGAAAATAAAAAAAAATAAAAAAATAGTATGAAAGAGTAAACAGGTGAAATGTGACAAGAAAATGTTGCAATGTTTATGAAAATAAAAAAAATAAAAAAATAGTATGAAAGAGTAAACAGGTGAAATGTGACAAAAAAATGTTGCAATGTTTATGAAAATAAAAAAAAATAAAAAAATAGTATGAAAGAGTAAACAGGTGAAATGTGACAAGAAAATGTTGCAATGTTTATGAAAATAAAAAAAAATAAAAAAAATAGTATAAAAGAGTAAACAGGTGAAATGTGACAAGAAAATGTTGCAATTTTTATGAAAACAAAAAAGATTTAAAAAATAGTATAAAAGAGTAAACAGGTGAAATGTGACAAGAAAATGTTGCAATGTTTATGAAAAAAATAGTATAAAAGAGTAAACAGGTGAAATGTGACAAGAAAATGTTGCAATGTTTATGAAAATTAAAAAAAATTAAAAAAATAGTATAAAAGAGTAAACAGGTGAAATGTGACAAGAAAATGTTGCAATGTTTATGAAAAAAAAAAAAATAGTATAAAAGAGTAAACAGGTGAAATGTGACAAGAAAATGTTGCAATGTTTATGAAAAAAATAGTATAAAAGAGTAAACAGGTGAAATGTGACAGGAAAATGTTGCAATGTTTATGAAAATAAAAACATTAAAAAAATAGTATAAAAGAGTAAACAGGTGAAATGTGACAAGAAAATGTTGCAATGTTTATGAAAAAAAAAAAAAAAAAAAAATTGTATAAAAGAGTAAACAGGTGAAATGTGACAAAAAAATGTTGCAATGTTTATGAAAATTAAAAAAAAATAAAAAAATAGTATAAAAGAGTAAACAGGTGAAATGTGACAAGAAAATGTTGCAATGTTTATGAAAATTAAAAAAAAATTAAAAAAATAGTATAAAAGAGTAAGTGAAATGTGACAAGAAAATGTTGCAATGTTTATGAAAATTTAAAAAATTAAAAAAAAATAGTATAAAAGAGTAAACAGGTGAAATGTGACAAGAAAATGTTGCAATGTTTATGAAAATTAAAAAAATTTAAAAAAATAGTATAAAAGAGTAAACAGGTGAAATGTGACAAGAAAATGTTGCAATGTTTATGAAAAAAAAAAGGATAAAAGAGTAAACAGGCGAAATGTGACAGGAAAATGTTGCAATGTTTATGATAATTAATTAAAATTAAAAAAAATAGTATAAAAGAGTAAACAGGTGAAATGTGACAAGAAAAAGTTGCAATGTTTATGAAAATTAAATTTTTTTTTAAAAATAGTATAAAAGAGTAAACAGGTGAAATGTGACAAGAAAATGTTGCAATGTTTATGAAAAAAAAATAGTATAAAAGAGTAAACAGGCGAAATGTGACAAGAAAATGTTGCAATGTTTATGAAAATTAAAAAAAATTAAAAAAATAGTATAAAAGAGTAAACAGGTGAAATGTGACAAGAAAATGTTGCAATGTTTATGAAAACAAAAAAGATTTAAAAAATAGTATAAAAGAGTAAACAGGTGAAATGTGACAAGAAAATGTTGCAATGTTTATGAAAAAAAAAATAGTATAAAAGAGTAAACAGGTGAAATGTGACAAGAAAATGTTGCAATGTTTATGAAAATTAAAAAAAAAAAAAAATAGTATAAAAGAGTAAACAGGTGAAATGTGACAAGAAAATGTTGCAATGTTTATGAAAATAAAAATAAATAAAAAAATAGTATAAAAGAGTAAACAGGTGAAATGTGACAAGAAAATGTGGCAATCTTTATGAAAATAAGAAAAAAATAAAAAAAAAGTATAAAAGAGTAAACAGGTGAAATGTGACAAGAAAATGTTGCAATGTTTATGAAAAAAAAATAGTATAAAAGAGTAAACAGGCGAAATGTGACAAGAAAATGTTGCAATGTTTATGAAAATTAAAAAAAATTAAAAAAATAGTATAAAAGAGTAAACAGGTGAAATGTGACAAGAAAATGTTGCAATGTTTATGAAAACAAAAAAGATTTAAAAAATAGTATAAAAGAGTAAACAGGTGAAATGTGACAAGAAAATGTTGCAATGTTTATGAAAAAAAAAATAGTATAAAAGAGTAAACAGGTGAAATGTGACAAGAAAATGTTGCAATGTTTATGAAAATTAAAAAAAAAAAAAAATAGTATAAAAGAGTAAACAGGTGAAATGTGACAAGAAAATGTTGCAATGTTTATGAAAAAAAAAATAGTATAAAAGAGTAAACAGGTGAAATGTGACAAGAAAATGTTGCAATGTTTATGAAAATTAAAAAAAAAAAAAAATAGTATAAAAGAGTAAACAGGTGAAATGTGACAAGAAAATGTTGCAATGTTTATGAAAATAAAAATAAATAAAAAAATAGTATAAAAGAGTAAACAGGTGAAATGTGACAAGAAAATGTGGCAATCTTTATGAAAATAAGAAAAAAATAAAAAAAAAGTATAAAAGAGTAAACAGGTGAAATGTGACAAGAAAATGTTGCAATGTTTATGAAAAAAAAATAGTATAAAAGAGTAAACAGGCGAAATGTGACAAGAAAATGTTGCAATGTTTATGAAAATTAAAAAAAATTAAAAAAATAGTATAAAAGAGTAAACAGGTGAAATGTGACAAGAAAATGTTGCAATGTTTATGAAAACAAAAAAGATTTAAAAAATAGTATAAAAGAGTAAACAGGTGAAATGTGACAAGAAAATGTTGCAATGTTTATGAAAAAAAAAATAGTATAAAAGAGTAAACAGGTGAAATGTGACAAGAAAATGTTGCAATGTTTATGAAAATTAAAAAAAAAAAAAAATAGTATAAAAGAGTAAACAGGTGAAATGTGACAAGAAAATGTTGCAATGTTTATGAAAATAAAAATAAATAAAAAAATAGTATAAAAGAGTAAACAGGTGAAATGTGACAAGAAAATGTGGCAATCTTTATGAAAATAAGAAAAAAATAAAAAAAAAGTATAAAAGAGTAAACAGGTGAAATGTGACAAGAAAATGTTGCAATGTTTATGAAAACAAAAAAGATTTAAAAAATAGTATAAAAGAGTAAACAGGTGAAATGTGACAAGAAAATGTTGCAATGTTTATGAAAATAACACAAAGCTGCCATGCAGGCTGTTATTTTCTTTAAAAAAAATATTAATAAATCAAAATCAATGTCACATTAAATATTCCACTTTGAGATATTTTTGGGGAAAATGTTGCATATTTTGTGTTAGCCATATAAAAAAACAAGTTTTTTTTTTTTCTAAAGAAGGGCCTAATAAGAACAAACAAACATAAACAACAATAAAAGTTATAATTGACGGATGGATCTGAAGTTGATCTCAAGACGATTTTGTTTAAAGTAAACAGTAAAAAAAAAAAAAAAAGTTTTTTTATTTTTAATGAGTAGGACCCTTTTAGGCCCCCAATAGTTTTAGTGCAATTTTTTTGTGTGTGTCATTGCTAAAAAAAAAAACAATAATAAAAAATTGAAATCAATGGTGTTATGTGTTGACATTTTTAAGGTTCCAATTATTCTATAATCTCAAATATTCAACTTTAAAATTCTATTCGGAGAAACTATTGCATATTTTGTGTTTTTTTCCCCATAACAAAACAGGGTTTTCTTTGACAAAAATGACATTCAACTTAAATCTTTAAAAACGTTATATTGACAGACCTAAGGTTGATCTGGAGATTATTGAATAACAATAATACAAAATAATGACACATTTTAAATATTTGTTTCACCAAAATCCTTTGGGGTCCCTGGGATCAAGCCTGAGTGGAGGCCTAAATGTATATTTTTACACAAATATCATATTGGTTTTTGAAATAAAAACATATCAAAATGGCCCCCGCTTGCTTTTATTTTTCAATGTGCGGCCCTCAGTGGAAAAAGTTTGGACACCCCTGGTCTAGGTGGACAAAAGCCTTAAAAAGCTCCTAATTGCTATTCTTTGTACTTACTCCTTTGTAAGGTTAAAGTTAAAGTACCAATGCCCTTTATCACCCCCTGGGAGGTGAGGGGAGCAGTGAGCAGCAGCAGTGGCCACGCCTGGGAATCATTTTTGGTGATTTAACCCCCAAGTCCAACCCTTGATGCTGAGAACCAAGCAGGGAGGTAATGGCTCCCATTTTTATAGCCTTTGGTACGACTCAACCGGGGTTTGAACTCACAACCTACCCATCTCAGGGCGGACACTCTGTTGTACGGTATACCGGTACTAGTATAGTATCGCGGCACTAATGAATCAAAAAGGGTACTATACTGTGTTTGAAAAGTACCGGTCCGCCATATATATATATTTTTTTCCAGGCATGACGGAACATCGTGACATTGCTGGTTTTTACGAGCAGAGGAGCATGTTCGGCGGCACACATCCACTGAGTACTTACAAGCAGACACAGTGTGTAGACAGAAAAGGAAGAACGGACGCATTTTGGTCTAAAAACGGATGATAAAGGTGAAGTTATAACACTGAAGCGCCCTCAGGAAGAGGTGCTTTAAGACATGGCTAGCTCGCTAGCGGCTAACGTCCATCCGCAGTGTTTTAGCTACTTTTAGATCACTAGTCCTCGCTTCCATGGTGACAAATAAAGTGAGTTTCTTACAAGAATCATTATCACTGCAGGACGAGGAATAGCTAAACATGCTTCACTACACACCGTAGAACAGGGGTCACTAGATGAGTCGCACGCTGGCCTGTTCTAAAAATAGCTCAAATAGCAGCACTTACCAGTGAGCTGCCTCTATTTTTTTAATTGTATTTATTTACTAGCAAGCTGGTCTCGCTTTGCTGGACATTTTTAATTCTAAGAGAGACAAAACTCAAATAGAATTTGAAAATCCAAGAAAATATTTTAAAGACTTGCTCTTCACTTGTTTTAAATAAATTCATTAATTTTTTTTACTTTGCTTTATTAACTTACAATGGCAGGCTTTTTGTATTGTTTCAGTTTCACAAATTCCTCAGTAAATTCACCAAAACGTCACCGTGGAATTATTGAGTCGGTTTAGCTGATTGGAGAGCTAGCTTCCACGACTACTGGCTCCATGACGATGACTTCTGTTTTGTCTGATCTTCCGTTTTACTGCCTTGTTGCAGACACCGTTTGGAAACAATCAAGGTATGTAAAAAAAAAAACCCTTCATTTTTCACTTCCAATTATTACTTCATAAACCGTCCCATGAGGCTCGTGGGTCCATGACGACAACTTCTATTTTGTCTGATAAGCCGTTTTACTGCCTTGTTGCAGACACCGATTGGAAACGATCAAGGCATCTAAATAAAACCTCACTTTTCACTTCCTCTGAAAGAAAGCGCACTTCAGCACAGCGTATTCCGTTTTGCCTCAAAAACCGAAAGTAAAAACGAGGCAACGTTTGTAAGTTTTACAATGTAACTAAAACAATTCTTACTTACTTAACCGTCCCATGAGGCTCGTGTGTCTATTAACACAAATTCTGTTTTGTCTGATCAGCCGTTTTACTGCCTTGTTACAGACACCGTTTGCAAACAACATTTTTGAAACCAAGAGCTACTTCTTGGGTGCTGATTAATGCGAAGGGCTACCAGTTTGATACACACTTAAATAAATTACCAGAAATAGCCAATTTGCTCAAGAAATAAATCTATATATATAAAAAAATGAGTATTTCTGTCTGTCATTCCGACGTACATTTTTTTTCCTTTTACGGAAGGTTTTTTGTGGAGAATAAATGATGAAAAAAACACTTAATTGAACGGTTTAAAAGAGGAGAAAACACGAAAAAAAAGAAAATTTAATTTTGAAACATAGTTTATCTTCAATTTCGACTCTTTAAAATTCAAAAATCAACCGAAAAAAATGAAGAGAGAAACTAGCTAATTCGAATCTTTTTAAAAAAATAAAAAAAATAATTTATGGAACATCATTAGTCATTTTTCCTGATCAAGATTGATTTTAGAATTTTGATGACATGTTTTAAATAGGTTAAAATCCAATCTGCACTTTATTAGAATACATAACAAATTGGACCAAGCTATATTTCTAACAAAGACAAATCATTATTTCATCTAGATTTTCCAGAACAAAAAATTTAAAACAAATTCAAAAGACTTTGAAATAAGATTTAAATTTGATTCTGCAGATTTTCTAGATTTGCCAGAATATTCTTTTTGAATTTTAATCATAATAAGTTTAAAGAAATATTTCACAAATATTCTTCGTCGAAAAAACAGAAGCTAAAATGAAGAATTAAATTAAAATGTATTTATTATTCTTTACAATAAAATACTTGAACATTGATTTAAATTGTCAGGAAAGAAGAGGAAGGAATGTAAAAGGTAAAAAGGTATATGTGTTTAAAAATCCAAAAATCATTTTTAAGGTTGCATTTTTCCTCTAAAATTGTCTTTCTGAAAGTTATAAGAAGCAAAGTAAAAAAATAAATGAATTTATTTAAACAAGTGAAGACCAAGTCTTTAAAATATTTTCTTGGATTTTCAAATTCTATTTGAGTTTTGTCTCTCTTAGAATTAAAAATGTTGAGCAAAGCAAGACCAGCTTGCTAGTAAATAAATACAATTTAAAAAATAGAGGCAGCTCACTGGTAAGTGCTGCTATTTGAGCTATTTTTAGAACAGGCCAGCGGGCGACTCATCTAGTGACCCCTGTTCTACGGTGTGTAGTGAAGCATGTTCAGCTATTCCTCGTCCTGCAGTGATAATGATACTTGTAAGAAACTCACTTTATTTGTCACCATGGAGGCGAGGACTAGTGATTTAAAAGTAGCTAAAACACTGCGGATGGACGTTAGCCGCTAGCGAGCTAGCCATGTCTTAAAGCACCTCTTCCTGAGGGCGTTTCAGTGTTATAACTTCACCTTTTCAATTGACCAACTCGAGGGATTTATATATATATCATTTATATTTATTTATTTATGAAAGAGACATTTTTTGTAAACAAGTTAAATGTGTTTAATGATAACGCAGGCATGTGTAACACATATAGATATCTTTCTTTCACGAAGACAAGAATATAAGTTGGTGTATTACCTGATTCTGATGACTTGCATTGATTGGAATCAGACAGTAATGATGATAACGCCCACATTTTCAAATGGAGGAGAAAAAAAGTTGTCCTTTCTGTACAATACCACATGAAAGTGGTTGGTTTTTGGCATCTCATTCATCCAGCTTCCATACACTTTACAAGAAAAACATTGGCGGCAAATTCCGTAGCTTGCTTGATTGACATTCACGGCACCCGAGGGTCTTGTGAGATGACGCTGGCTGCTGCCAGTTCATTATTATGAAAAAATGACAGAGAGGAAGGCGAGAAACACTTTTTATTTCAACAGACTTTCGCGCCGTCCCTTCCGTCAAAACTCTAAAGGCCGACTGCACATTTCCTATCTTCACAATAAAAGCCCTGCTTCATGCTGCCTGCGCTAACAAAATAAGAGTCTCGGAAAGCTGGCGTGCACAAGTGATGTGCACGCCAGCTTTCTGATGGATCGCTTGTGCACGCCAGTTTTCCGAGACTCTGTATTTAGTTAGCGCAGGCAGCATGAAGCAGGGCTTTTATTGTGAAGATAGGAAATGTGCAGTCGGCCTTTAGAGTTTTGACGGAAGGTACGGCGCGAGAGTCTGTTGAAATAAAAAAGTATTTCTCGCCTTCCTCTCGGTCATATTTTCATAATAATGATCTTGCAGCAGCCAGCGTCATCTCACAAGACCCTCCGGTACCGTGAATGTCATTTAAGTGACGTCTTGGTGAAGATTGATGATCACTCATTTTTAGGTCTATTTTTTTTTAAAAAGCCTGGCTGGAGATCGACTGACACACCCCCCGCGGTCGACTGGTAGCTCGCGATCGATGTAATGGGCACCCCTGGTCTACACACTGTGTCTGCTTGTAAGTACTCAGTGTGCGCGCGCTGCCGAACATGCTCCTCTGCTCGCAAAAACCAGCAATGTCACAATTTAAAAAAATCGAGGCAGTTCACTGGTAAGTGCTGCTATTTGAGCTATTTTTAGAACAGGCCAGCGGGCGACTCATCTGGTCCTTACGGGCGACCTGGTGCCCGCGGGCACCGCGTTGGTGACCCCTGCACTAAGGTATCAACCTCAATTTCCACTTCTTCTCAGGTCGCGACAGGAAGTGAACCTTATTGGTTCACACCCGGCGCTGATAACAGTTTCCTCGTCACCATGGTGACGTGGCGCAAGCCAGAGCGTTGTCAGAAAAGGCACACAGTCCAAATAAGTCTGGTATTTTTAGCGCCGCGCCGATCCAACTTGCGCGGGACAAACCTCGGATGGCGGCCAGGGACGGCGTGCGCGTGACCGGGGACGGGGGGGGGAGGTATACAGCGAGTCGCTTTCGGCGTCACAATTCCTCTGAGGAATTCCGTTGCGTGACCGCGGCTCTGGCCTAAATAACGTAAGCACAGGCAGGCGTCATGTGATTAGATACGGCTTACAGCTCATTGCTGATATCATATGACAAACACAATGGCACAAACACACTGAGACCTCTGTCACTGGGACGCCACTCACACCAGGACTGACATGTTTGGGACGTTCCACCGATCAAATGGTCGACTAGTCACATGGGACTCTTTTTTTGTTGGCTGGTAGACTAAAATATTACAATATTTAATGGTAGCATGTAGAAATATTATGGTCATATTAGATTACAATGCATTAATGCTCGAAATGCTAACAGTTAGCTCGCTGGCCAGGAAGTGTCAAGTAAAAAACAATATAAGCAAAATGAGCTAAAAAAGCTAGCATACGTACAGTTAGTATTTGTGAAATACCAAAATATGTGACACTCAGGTGTTTACTTACAAAATTGGCTAAAGAAAAATGCTAACATTTAGCCCGCTGGCCAGAAAGTGTCAAGTAAAAAACTATATGAGCAAAAAGAGCTAAAAAAGATAGCATACATACAGTTAGCATTTGTGAAATACCAAAATATGTGACACTGAGGTGTATACTTACAAAATTAGCTAAAAAAAATGCCAACAGTTAGCCCACTGGCCAGGAAGTGTCAAGTAAAAAACAATATAAGCAAAATGAGCTAAAAAAGCTAGCATACGTACAGTTAGTATTTGTGAAATACCAAAATATGTGACACTGAGGTGTATACTTACAAAATTAGCAAAAAAAAAATGCTAACAGTTAGCCCGCTGGCCAGGAAGTGTCAAGTAAAAAATAATATAAGCAAATGAGCTAAATAAGCTAGCATACATACAGTTAGCATTAGTTAAATACCAGAATATGTGACACTGAGGTGTATACTTATAAAATTAGCTACAAAAAAATGCTAACAGTTAGCCTTCTGGCCAGATAGCGTCAAGTAACAATAACAAAAAAAATAGCAACAAGAGCTAAAAAAGCTAGCATGCATACAGTTAGCATTTGTGAAATAACAAAATATGTGACACTGAGATGTATACTTACAAAATTAGCTAAAGAAAAATTCTAACATTTAGCCCGCTGGCCAGAAAGTGTCAAGTAAAAAACAATATAGGCAAAATGAGCTAAACAGCTAGCATACGTACAGTTAGCATTTGTGAAATACCAAAATATGTGACACTGAGGTGTATACATACAAAATTAGCTAAAAAAAATGCTAACATTTAGCCCGCTGGCCAGAAAGTGTCAAGTAAAAAACAATATAGGGAAAATTAGCTAAAAAGCTAGCATACGTACAGTTAGCATTTGTGAAATACCAAAATATGTGACACTGAGGTGTATACTTACAAAATTAGCTAAAAAAAATGCTAACAGTTAGCCCGCTGGCCAGGAAGTGTCAAGTAAAAAATAATATAAGCAAATGAGCTAAATAAGCTAGCATACATACAGTTAGCATTAGTTAAATACCAAAATATGTGACACTGAGGTGTATACTTATAAAATTAGCTAAAAAAAATGCTAACAGTTAGCCTTCTGGCCAGATAGCGTCAAGTAACAACAACAAAAAAAATAGCAACAAGAGCTAAAAAAGCTAGCATGCGTACAGTTAGCATTTGTGAAATAACAAAATATGTGACATTGAGGTGTATACTTACAAAATTAGCTAAAGAAAAATTCTAACATTTAGCCCGCTGGCCAGAAAGTGTCAAGTAAAAAACAATATAGGCAAAATGAGCTAAACAGCTAGCATACGTACAGTTAGCATTTGTGAAATACCAAAATATGTGACACTGAGGTGTATACTTACAAAATTAGCTAAAAAAAAATGCTAACATTTAGCCCGCTGGCCAGAAAGTGTCAAGTAAAAAACAATGTAGGCAAAATGAGCTAAAAAGCTAGCATACGTACAGTTAGCATTTGTG
The DNA here is from genome assembly GCF_033978795.1 of Nerophis ophidion. NCBI lineage: Eukaryota > Metazoa > Chordata > Actinopteri > Syngnathiformes > Syngnathidae > Nerophis > Nerophis ophidion. The sequence continues at coordinate 54,051,135 of NC_084623.1, read as the reverse complement.
AAATACCAAAATATGTGACACTGAGGTGTATACTTACAAAATTAGCTAAAAAAAAATGCTAACATTTAGCCCGCTGGCCAGGAAGTGTCAAGTAAAAAACAATATAAACAAAATGACCTAAAAAAGCTAGCATACATACAGTTAGCATTAGTTAAATACCAAAATATGTGACACTGAGGTGTATACTTACAAAATTAGCTAAAGAAAAATGCTAACATTTAGCCCGCTGAACAGAAAGTGTCAAGTAAAAAACTATATGAGCAAAAAGAGCTAAAAAAGCTAGCATACGTACAGTTAGCATTTGTGAAATACCAAAATAGGTGACACTGAGGAGTATACTTACCAAATTAGCTAAAAAAAAGGCTAACATTTAGCCCGCTGGCCAGAAAGTGTCAAGTAAAAAATAATATAGGCAAAATGAGCTAAAAAGCTAGCATACGTACAGTTAGCATTTGTGAAATACCAAAATATGTGACACTGAGGTGTATACTTACAAAATTAGCTTAAAAAAAATGCCAACAGTTAGCCCGCTGGCCAGGAAGTGTCAAGTAAAAAACAATATAAAGAAAATGACCTAAAAAAGCTAGCATACATACAGTTAGCATTAGTTAAATACCAAAATATGTGACACTGAGGTGTATACTTACAAAATTAGCTAAAGAAAAATGCTAACATTTAGCCCGCTGGCCAGAAAGTGTCAAGTAAAAAACAATATAGGCAAAATGAGCTAAACAGATAGCATACATACAGTTAGCATTTTTGAAATACCAAAATATGTGACACTGAGGTGTATACTTACAAAATTAGCTAAAAAAAATGCTAACAGTTAGCCCGCTGGTCAGGAAGTGTCATGTAAAAAACAATATAAGCAAAATGAGCTAAAAAAGCTAGCATACATACAGTTAGCATTTTTGAAATACCAAAATATGTGACACTGAGGTGTATATTTACAAAATTAGCTTAAAAAAATGCTAACAGTTAGCCTGCTGGCCAGATAGCGTCAAGTAACAAAAAAAAAAAATTGCAACGAGCTAAAAAAGCTAGCAAGCGTACAGTTATTAGTCAAATACCAAAATATATGACGCGGAGAAGTATACTTCCAAAAATACTTTCAAAAATCAGTGCTGAAAAATTAAGTTTAAATAAATTTCAATGTAAAATAAGTCCAGTGTAAAAAAAAAATCAGTACTGAAAAATTAAGTGTAAATAAAATGTAATGAAAAAAAAATTCAGTGCTGAAAAATTAAATATAAATAAAATTTGATGCAAAATAAATTCGGTGTAAAAACAATTCAGTGTTGAAAAATTAAGTGTAAATAAAATGTAATGTAAAATAAATTCAGTTAAAAAAAAATCAGTGCTGAAAAATTTAGTGTATATAAAATTCAATGTAAAAAAAAATTCAGTGCTGAAAAATTCAGTGTACATCAAATTCGATGCAAAATAAATTCAGTGTAAAAAAAAATTCAGTGTTGAAAAATAAAGTGTAAATAAAATGTAATGTAAAATACATTCAGATTTTAAAAAATCAGTGCTGAAAAATGAAGTGTATATAAAATTCAATGTAAAAAAAAATTCAGTGCTGAAAAATGAAGTGTAAATTAAATTTGATGCAAAATAAATTCAGTGTTGAAAAATTAAGTGTAAATAAAATGTAATGTAAAATACATTCAGTTTAAAAAAAGATCAGTGCTGAAAAATTTTGTGTAAATACAATTCAATGTAAAACAAATTCAGTGCTGACAAATTCAATGCATCAAATGTCAGTGCTGAAAAATTAAGCGTAAATACAATTCTGTGTAAAATAAATGAAAATAAATATTTGACATACCCCGAAAGGGAATAAGCGGTAGAAAATGGATGGATGGATGGATGACTGAGGTGTATAGCTACAAAATTAGCCAAAAAACATATACAGACAGTTAGCGCGCCGGCCAGATAGCATCAAGTAGCAAAAAATATGAGCAAAATTTGCAAAAAAAAAAAAGTTAGCATGGAATCAATAGCATCAGTACAGTTAGCATTAGTGAAAAACCAAATATATCTGAGTTCTTTTCGAGTTGAGAACCTAACATGATGTCAGGGAAAAAATAAAATAAAATGGAACATCATGAATATTAATCCAAGATTAATCATGATTAATCAAAACTAGTCCATAGCAAACCCTCAGAGTAATCTGATTACTTTTTCTCTTTCATGTGTCTCCTTTTAGTTTCTCCAATCAAAACACAGTGTTACTGTTCAAACCGTCCCTAAAATATGAACTAAACTCGTTTTTCATGAATACTTAGACCCGGTACGCTACCCTGCTTTAATATTGACCACTATGGTGGTACTTGGAAGTGTTTTCCGAGGCGGAAGAGAGAGAACCCAGTGGGCGGAGTCAGTTCCGTGCTGCTCCGTGATTGGCCGGTCTGTATTTGCTCAGAAAAAAACCAAAAAAGGAGCGAAGTTGTGGTAGAACAGAGGACAAAAACAGCGAGAGGATTTTATAAATGTTGTTATTCAACAATAGTCACAGTACAACATCAACACTGCTTTGCTAGTGACATGTTCTAATAGTCCTATATGTTCTATCGTTACGTTATGAAGAGGCACTTCCAGTAAGTCTGGCAATAGAGGAGCTACAGTTTTGTGTCTAAATTACAAAAAACAGTAAAAATAAATACTTTTCTAAAAGTTTTTTTTTTTTTTTTTTTTCGGGATATATTTTCCTGGTATGTACAGCATATAGTTGTTTTGATACAAAGTCATATTCCACTCCAACAAAAGACTTCCTGTAAGTAAGAATATTGCTACATGTGTCGTGTGAGTGCAGGGAGGGAAAATACAAGCCTGGCTTTTGGTTTTCAAACGACGCATCGTTCAGAAGACGGGCTACGAAATGAGGAAAACAACAACAAAAGAAGGTTATTTGGCAGCAAACAGAGAAGACCAAGCGTTCGTTTTGTGCAAATTACTAAAAAAAACAACAAAAAAAAACAAAGCAGTGTCTTTGGTGTTGTACACACAGAAATGTCATAAACCGAAGTTTAGTTGTCACACAAAAGCAACATAAAGATACCTCGACATGAAATTGTATTGCTAGCATTTTTGGTGATAAAGCGTAACAAAAAAAAAAAAAAAGCTTACAGTGGTACCTCAGGACACCTGCTGTCTGTTTTTGTTTTTACAAGATTCCAGCAAAAATTGGTAGCTCCAAAAGTTGCCATGTTTTTGGAGTGGATTTTTTTTTTTTTTGTGTTCAAAGAGATCATATGTGGACTCTTAGCCTTGCTCACCCTTTAGAGCACCGCTGTGCCTATTCTTTTCAGGTTTCACTTTGTTTACATTTTCACACTTTGTGAATTTTTCAGCACAAAATTTTCATTAATTGAATGTGTCAGCACTGAATTTATATACACTTAAATTTTCAGCACATATTTTTTTACACTGAATTTATTTTTACATTAAATTTTATTTGCACTTAATTTTTCAGGACAGAAAAGTTCTTTATTGAATTTTTCAGCATTGATTTGTTTTACATTGAATTTATTTTATATTTAATTTTATTTACACTTAATTTTTCAGTAATGAATTTTTGTACACTGAATTTATTTTACATTACATTTTATTTGCACTTAATTTTTCCGGACGGAAAAGTTCTGTATTGAATTTGTCAGCACTGAATTTTTCAGCAGTGCTTTGTTTTACATTGAATTTATTTTACATGTAATTTTATTTACATGTAATTTTTCAGTACTGACTTTTTTTTACTCAAATTTATTTTACATTGAATTTATTTACACTTAATTTTTTAGCACATATTTTTTTACACAGAATTTATTTTACATTACATTTTATTTGCATTTAATTTTTCAGCACGGAAAAGTTATGTATTGAATTTGTCAGCACTGAATTTTTCAGCATTGATTTGTTTTACATTGAATTTATTTTATATTCAATTTTATTTACACTTAATTTTTCAGTACTGAATTTTTTGTACACAAAATTTATTTTACATTGAATTTTATTTACACTTAATTTTTCAGTACTGATTTTTTTTTACACAAAGGAATTTTACATTGAATTTATTTACACTTAATTTTTCAGCACTGAATTTGTTTTACACTGGATATGTTTTACCTTGAATTTTATTTACACTTACATTTTCAGCACTGAAATTTGATGCATTGAGTTTATTTTACATTGAATTTTATTTACACTTAATTTTTCAGCACTGATTGTTTGTACACTGAATTTATTTCACATTGAATTTTATTTACACTTAATTTTTCAACACAAAATTTACTATGCATTGAATTTTATTCACACTTATTTTTTCATCACAGAATTTGATGCATTGATTTTCTCAGCACTGAATTTTTTTACACTGAATTTTATTTACACTGAATTTTTCAGCACTGAATTTTTATACATTGAATTTTTCAGCACTGAATTTATTTTACATTGAATTTATTTACACTGAATTTTTTCTACATTTAATTTATTTACACTTAATTTTTCAGCACTGAATTTATTTTACACTGAATATATTTCACATCGAATTTTGTTTACACTTAATTTTTCAGCACTGATTTGTTTTTACAATTACTTTATTTTACATTGAATTTTATTTACACTTAATTTTTCAGCATGGAATTTGATGCATTGAATTTGTCAGCACTGAATTTTTTTTTACATTGAATTTTATTTACACTGAATCTTTCAGCACTGAATTTTTATACATTGAAATTTTCAGCACTGATTTTTTTTACACTGAATAATTTTTACGTTTAATTTTTCAGCACTGAATTTGTATACACTGAGTTTTTTACACTGAATTTTTCAGCACTTAATTAAAAATTTTTATACGCCGAATTTTTTGTTACATTGAATTTGTCAACCCGTGAGAGCTTTGGCATTAGCTTTCAGCTAAAGATGGACACAGCTTTGCCCGTCCCACCGTGGGAACAAAGTGGGGACATTTACCCGCGAAAATACGGAGAAGCTGCTGATGGTGTGTTTGACTGAGAAGCAGCCAGCCGGACGGGGATACCATAGAAGTAGTTGGGGGTTATTAAACGATATCAATATGTATCGCGATTGACAATAAAAATGTGCTCGATGCAACATACAATTTTATTTTCTAATGGGAGCAAGGTTGGTTGCTTGATCGGTGGGCGTGACACGCTAACGGCCAATCAGGTGACAGTATCAACTATCATTTTATTTTTTTTGTCTGGCGGTTGATTCTTTGCATGGAGCGAGAAGAGAAAGTCAAAATGAAAAAATTGTGGATAAAAGATTATTTTTTTGTTCAAATGGACCATGTGTGGACTCTTAGCCGTGCTCACCCTTTAGAGCACAGCTGCTACTTCCTGCTACTAAACCTGCAGAAAATAGTTCCTGTCTGTTTACATTTTCACACTTTGCACTATTTTCTTACACTTTATGAAGCATTTCTTACATATTCCTTCATTTGAAGATCTTATTTAATGCGATTTCAATATTTTGTTTACATTATTTTCCATGCTTGTGTCGACATTCCCTGTCGGCCTTGATAGCCGAGGGGATTGGAATCAGGGGAAGGTTACTTTTGAAATCAAAATGTTTACATTTAAAATATTTTTCTCCTGCTCCTTATTTTCCATCGGTCCCAAAAAAAAAAATGTCAACTATAAAATGCGTTTTTAGCCATACGGCGGACATTTATCCATGAAAATATCGAGAAGCTGCCGAGGGCGTGTTTGACGGAGAAGCAGCCGGAACGTTATTATTCCATTACTTCATTCAAGTACTGTAGCCGTACTACAATTTTATCATATTCTTTGAAAAAATAAATAAATTAAAAGGCATGTTAGTAAAACAAGCGGAGAGGAAATACTTTTAATGAAATCAATCCGGGTTTTTCCATTAAAGTGGTGTCCTGAGGTACGACTGTATTCACATTTCAGTGAAGGTTCTGCCTGTAAAAAAAACAAACACCAACAGTTAAGTGCCTTCAAAACAATACAACATTTTCAGCCATGCTGCACTGATAATGGTTTTTTTTTGTTTTTTTTTAACTAAAATGTGTTTCTATAAGAACAAAATATGTTCCGACTAAATGGAGACAGTGCGTTGCTTCGTGTGCCAAAACTTGAACCCGGGTCCGAAATGAAATAATAATGTTGCCTGAGGCAGATACATATTGCGAGTAGGTCGATACATGTGTTATCAGATTTAAATTGGAAAAAAACAGAGGGATGCTTTAGTTAGTTTTTTGGAGTTTTACGACGCGAATGGCAGAGATTTGCTGCGATTAGGTTCAATTCCGAATTGTCCACAGTATAATAACAAGGAAACCTCGATGTCAGGGCTGTGCCGATCCGATACTGATCCGATATCAGCCCAAAAAAACACGACATTTTCAGTCAATATAATATAATAATATATCAGTATTGCTACATTTTTAGTCTACTTTATCCTTTCCATCCTTTGTAACTGAGCTAGTGTGTTGAACAATTCCCCTTATGGATCAATAAAGTTTGTCTAAGTCTAAAAAGGTAAACATGCCAGGCCATAGGCTAGTTGGAGCGGGCAGCTACGCAACAGCTAAGCACATGGTAGCACACAAGCTAGACCAGGGGTGTCAAACTCAAATACAGAGTGGGCCAAAACATTTTAATAGGTACCCAAACAAGTTTTGCATCGAATATTGAACAAGCAAGGCTTATATAACTTTATAGTGACATGCAAAATCCAGTTTTGTTGGTAGCGGGGGGTGTATATTGTAGCGTCCCGGAAGAGTTAGTGCTGCAAGGGGTTTCTGGGTATTTGTTCTGCTGTGTTTATGTTGTGTTACAGTGCGGATGTGCTGCCGAAATGTGTTTGTCATTCTTGTTCGGTGTGGGTTAACAGTGTGGTGTAACAGTGTTAAAGTTGTTTATACGGCCACCCTCAGTGTGACCTGTATGGCTGTTGACCAAGTATGACTTGCATTCAATTGTGTGTGTGTAGGGGGGGCACTGAAATTCGGGATTCTCCTGGAAAAATCGGGAGGGTTGGCAAGTATGAAAATTAGCGTTGAATACGGTGATACACCGCCACTGTATAGTACCGGCGGGCCAGCTCTAATGTTAATTTATTATTGCCTCAAGGGCTAAATGAAATTACACCAAATTTGGCCCGCGGGCCAGAGTTTGACACCCATGAGCTAGACAATATTGCCGTGTAGAAACAAGATAAATATAGAATTAAATAAATGTAGTTGTGTGTTACTAGGTTGATTGGCAACACTAAAAATTGGCCCTAGTGTGTGAATGTGAGTGTGAATGTTGTCTGTCAATCTGTGTTGGCCCTGCGATGAGGTGGCGACTTGTCCAGGGTGTACCCTGCCTTCCGCCCGATTGTAGCTGAGATAGGCGCCAGCGCCCCCCGCGACCCCGAAAGGGAATAAGCGGTAGGAAATGGATGGATAGTTGTGTGTTACTTACACACACTAAGTCTCCGAGTGTCCAGTAACAAACGTGTCCGTGTCATGATCTTAACCTCGTGATTTATCGCGACACCCCCCCAAAAAAATTCAACTTAAAGACAGCACAGGTATATTCTAGAGCAGGGGTGTCAAACGTACTGACGCAGACGGGCCCGCAAAATACCTTTAAGTGTAACATTAGCTGCAATTTTTTTTAATGAAAGAAACTGCTGTTCTAAATGTGTCCACTTGATGTCGCAATAGCAATTCAAGTGTAACCCTCGCCACACATGACACTGTTTAAAGATGACGTGTCACCTGGCTTTAAGTGCCCTCTTGGCTGCTGCTACTCCAATCAGCGTCAATTGTGGCTGGCAACAGACTAATGCTGTAGCAACGCACCACAACTATTTTTAATTGAAAATTATCCACTCAAGAGATAAAAATAACGAAACAGTAAAATGCAAAGTCAACATGATCATCATCTTTTTAGTTAGAGTTCCGTGCCGTGCTCGCTGTTTGTTGACAGCACGATGTGCACCCTGAACTCCATGGTAAAAATGTGTGGTTCTAAATTTGTTGTTTGTTCTCTTTTATGTTATATTTAAATCTACTCAGTTCAAATCGATTATGTTTGTAGTTATGTTACCTTTAATTCGGCCATCGTGGTGTCACTTCGATCATTGTTTTGATTATATTATCATTGTAATATTTGAGTGATTGTAAATGAATGTGTTGTGGCAGTTGCGGATGTCGCCAATGTGGCGGTGTGAGGAAACACTTTCCAAACATGTCTTCAATGAGTTAACATGATAATGCTGAACAGGAAGTGCTTCAAGTTTAATGTTTAATAAAATCACAGTGACTTAGTTCGTGGTGTTTTGGAAACGGGACCTTTTTTTTTCGTCAGATTTTTTTTCCACTAAATTGAAGTGTTTTGCCAAGAGGATTATGTGTAAATTTTCAGAAAATGCTTGTTCTATTTTTGGCCAAAGAAAACAAATTTCAAGTTGCCTTTATTTTTAAGTTATCGCGCCATGATTTTACCAGTCCGGCTCGCGTGGGAATAGATTTTCGTCCATGCGGCCCCCTGGGATAAAATGAGTTTGACAGCCATGTTCTAGAAGGTTAAAAATGAATAAGTTAGTGTTTTTCATACCCACCGATGTTCTCTGGCAAATATTTGTTAAAATTCTAAATAATAAAAGTAATACCTGCTGTTATTGACTGGGATCAATATCGGTATCGGCCAATAGTCATCGCACCAAAACAGGTATGTACCAGGACACCGCTACTTATTAATAATGTAACATTTTTGTATTGATACTTTTTTTTTAATGTTTGCACTTTTACTGCTTTATTTTTTTGTATACTTATGTATACATCAGGTCCAATTTAAAAAGCAGCACTGTCTCATGTGACTATTGGCGTGTCCTCCACCTTTTGGCACGCTAATCCAACGTGAAATTAAAATGAGTTGGGAAATAATAGTCAGTGATGATGCGTCACACATCCTGTCCACGTGGTGTGGATGTTGATTTGTGTCTTCAAAGCTTTTTTTTTGACACTGAATTTATGGAACTGAATTTTTTGCCTTTGAATTTTGTGAACTGAATTTTTTTTTACATAAAATTATGCTGATAATTTAATTGTGATAGCAAAATGTGCGTTTAAAAATTCAGTGTAAAAAAAATCTGTGTTTTGAATTAGCATTGATTTTTTCAGCACTGAATTCTTTCACACTGAAGTTTTCAGCATTGAATTTTTTAGCAGTGAATTTTTTTACTCAAATTTCTTTTACATTGAAATTTTCAGCACTGAATTATTCCGCACAGATTTTTTAAATTTTATGCAACAATTTTTTTTTACATTGAGTTTTTCCACACTGATTTGTCATACACTGAATTTTATTACACTGAATTTTTAAGCATTGATTGTTTTATTTTTATACGCACAAATTTTTTACATTTAATTTTTCCGCATTGAATTTTTCAGCACTGAATTTTTTTAGCCTGAATTTCTTTTAAATTGAATTTTTCAGCACTGAATTTTTCAGCAATTAATCTTTTTACACTGAATTTAAAATTTTTAAACAGCAAACTTTTTTATATTGAGTTTTTTTTGCAATCAATTTTTTTTTACACTGAATTTTGATACATTGAATTTTTCAGCACTGAATTCTTACACATTGATTTTGTCAGCACTGCATTTTTTTTTTACTCGGAATTTCTTTTACATTGAGTTTTTCCTCACTGAATTTTTATACATTGGATTTTTCCGCACTGAATTTTCAGCACTGAATTTTTCAAACAGATTATTTTTTTTACATTGAATTTTCAGCACGGAACCTTTTTAAACTGATTTTTTTTACACTGAATTTTTCAGCACTAAGTTTTGTTACACCAAATTTCTTTTACATTGAATTTTTCAGCACTGAATTTTTATACATTGGATTTTTCCGCACTGAACTTTTTTAAACTGATTTTCTTTTACATTGAATTTGTCAGAGCTGAATTTTTCAGCACTGAACCTTTTTAAACAGTTTTTTTTACACTGAATTTTTCAGCACTGAACTTTTTTAAAGTGATTTCTTTTTTTATATATGTATTGAATTTGTCAGCGATGAATTTTTCGGCACTGAACTTTTTTAAACAGGTTTTTTTACACTGAATTTTTCAGCACTGAATTTTTATACCTTAGATTTTTCCGCACTGAACTTTTTCAAACAAATAATTTTTTTTACATTGAATTTTTAGCACTGAATTTTTCACCACTGAACCTTTCTAAACTGATTTTTTTTGCCCTGAATTTTTATACACCAAATTTCTTTTACATTTAATTTTTCAGCGCTGAATTTTTATACACAAAATTTTTCAGCAATTAATTTTTTTCCACTAAATTTTTATGCACTAAATTTTTAAATACACGCATTTTGCCCCAAAAATAGTTCTCAATGAAATTGTCAGCATAAATTGATGTAAAAAAAAATAAAAAATCAGTTCACAAAATTCAAATGCAGAAAAATTCCGTTACATCATTTCAGTGCCAAAAAACCAACAACTGCCGTAGCAAAGACACAAAGCAACATCCGTACATGGCCATGTAAAAATGAGCGTCCGCACTATGAATCTCCTTCAGTCTCAAAGGAGGCAAACGTGACAAAGTGGCTCATTCCTCATATATCACATTGTGAGAAACATGCATCAACATCTTGAATATTTTGATATATATATGTATATATATATATATATATATATATTTTTTTTGAGACATAACAATGTCTGTCACAGCTTTTGTTTTTTTTCCTTTCCCCAAAGTCACTTTCATCGCACGTACCGCCCTCGTGACCTTTGACCCAAGAAAAGGGGAGGGGGGGGGGGGGTGTGAAAGAGTGCTATATTAATAGGCATTGATATACTGCACAGTGAGAAGGATATTTACAGTGCACCTGTTTACCTTTGCACACCCGACATGTTAGCTCGCGTTGGCACGTGGACACACTTTTAGTGCAGCTTTTTTTTTTTTTTTTTTTTACAAAATTCCCTTTAAAGAAAAGAAAACAACAAAAAAAAAATTGTCTGAATTCCATATTTTTTTACGTGTCAGCATTGAAAAGGAAGTGGGATGAAAGGCTCTTATTTTGTAGAGAAGAAACCATCATATAATAAGTCAGGGGTTGGTGGGAAAAGTGGATCCAGCTGAGGATTGAGAAAGTAGGACCGTTAATTGAGTTTTAGCGAGAATTTGGGTCACTTCAGTTTTTTTCCTGGTTTTCTCCAAAGTCATTTCTCAAAGAGGGGCCAAAAGGTTGTGAAAATGATTGGGAATCGGCTGTAGTTTGTTGAGTATTAGAGGATCGGGAATCGAACTGTGATCTGAAGTAGTCGGGCTCGCTTAAGTCTGCTTTTAAAATTCAGTTTTTATTCATTTTGCCAGAATCTTTCAACAGTGAATTTATTCAGGACGTTTTTTTTTACACTCAATTGAGTTTTTCAGCACTGAATTATTTTTACACTAATTTCTTTTAGCAGTGAATTTCGATACATTAATTTTTCCATACTGAATTTTTTTGACATTTGATTTTTCCACACCAAATTTTTATACATTGATATTTTTTAAACTGAATTTCTTTTACATTGAAATTTTCAGAACTTAATTTTTAATTTTAAAAGCCAAATTTGTTTACATTGAATTTTTAAGCACTCAATTATTTTTACATAAAAAATTTTCAGCACTGAATTTCGATACATTGAATTTGTCAGCACTGAATTTTTTTGACATTTAGTTTTTCCGCACCAAATTTTTATACATTACATTTTTTTATACTGAATTTCTTTTACATTGAAATTTTCAGCACTGAATTTTGAATTTCTATACGCTAATTTTTTTTACATTGAGTTTTTCAGCACTGAATTATTTTTACACAAAAAATTTTCAGCACTGAATTTTGATACATTACTTTTTACGCACATTTAATTTTTTAGCACTGAATTATTTTTACACACATTTTTTTACCACTGAATTTCGATACATTAGTTTTTCCGCGCTGAATTTTTTAAAAATTTAATATTTCCGCACCAAATTTTTATACATTGAAATTTCGATACATTAAATTTGTCAGCACCAAATTTTTCGGCACTGATTATTTTTTGCATTCAATATTTCCACACCAAATTTTTATACATTGAATTTGTCAGCACTGATTTTTTTTTACAATGAATTTCTTTCACATTGATTTTTTTCCTTTCACTGAATTTTTCAGTACCGAATTTTAAATTTTTATACACTGAATTTTTTTACATTGAATTTTTCAGCACTGAATTTTTTTTACACTCAATTTGTTCTACATGGAAATTTTCAGCACTGAATTATTTTTACACAACATTTTTTTGAGCACTGAATTTCGATACATTGAATTTGTCAGCACTAAATTTTTCCACACTAATTTTCTTTTTTACATTTAATATTTACGCACAAAATGTTTATACATTGAATTTGTTGGCGCTGAATTTTTCAACCCTGAATTTTTTTTACATTTAATATTTTGGCACCAAATATTTATACTTTGAATTCGTCAGTGCTGAATTTTTCGGCATTGAATTTTTTTTACATTTAATATTTCCGCACCAAATTTTTATACTTTGAATTTGTCAGCTATGAATTTTTTTTACACTGAATTTCTTTTACATTGATTTTTTTCAGCACTGAATTTTCATACACTGATTTTTTGACACTGAATTTTTCAGTACTGAATTTGAAATTTTTATTCGCTGAATTTTTTTTACATTGAATTTTCCCGCACTGAATTTTTATACATTGGATTTGTCAGCCCTGAACTTTTTACTTATTTTATTTAAGGAAGATGGGTTAATCACTTTGCAATGCAGTCCGCTGAAAATGATGGAAAGCGCTCCTCTACTGAGCTCTACGGCTGCGGTCAAACTTTGAATTGCCACAAAAACACACTTTAAGATACTCAACACTCCACTGCCATCTGTCTTAATTTGTCACGTTTCATGTGTCGGGTAAACCGTGTTGAATGGGGCCATATGAATCCCTTCCCCACTGTATATGAAACTTAAAAGGGAACTGCACATTTTCTTTCCGTCATTCATCATCCTTACGTAAGACAAGAACACATGTTCTGTTATTGATGCATTCTGACTCATAAATGAACACTAGCAAGAGTCAGCTAACAATTGAGGTAATTTGTAGAAGTGCTAAACAGGAAATAGAAACTACAAACATAATGAGCTTATATTTTTGAGCCTGAACATAAGGAGGTTGATCTACGAGTTCAAGAAGATAAATGATAAGCATTTTTCCAGAAGTGCTAAACAGGAAATAGAAACTACAAACACAATAAGCTTATATTTTTTAGCCTGAACATGAGGAGGATGATCTAAGCTAAATGATACGCATTTTTGCAAGGTGCTAAACAGGAAATAGAAACTACAAACAAAATAAGCAGATATTTTTGAGCCTGAACATAAGGAGGATGATCTACGAGTTCAAGAAGCTAAATGATAAGCATTTTTGCAAGGTGCTAAACAGGAAATAGAAACTACAAACATAATAAGCTTATATTTTTTAGCCTGAATATAAGGAGGATGATTTAAGCTAAATGATAAGCATTTTTGCAAGGTGCTAAACAGGAAATAGAAACTACAAACATAATAAGCTTATATTTTTGAGCCTGAACATAAGGAGGATGATCTAAGCTAAATGATAAGCATTTTTGCAAGGCGCTAAACAGGAAATAGAAACTACAGACATAATAAGCTTATATTTTTGAGCCTGAATATAAGGAGGATGATTTAAGCGAAATGATAAGCATTTTTGCAAGGTGCTAAACAGGAAATAGAAACTACAAACAATAATAAAACAAGCATTTACTGTACAATGTCTGCTCTCACTGCTGGGATGCTTATATATCCCTGTTGGGACAAATAATTAATCATAATTTTTTTCGCCATCTCTGGGTCTAAGTTGGATGTCAAAGTCGACCGCCTTCTCGGTTTGTGTCCACAGCCTTCTACTTACCAGGTGAGAGGCATGGTTTAATATTTACAATTAACTTTCACCCCCTCAGAGGCGTTGCAGCAGCTCAATATGTCAAAATAGCAGCTGGGATCACGCCGCCGCTAAAAGTAGTTCCTCGGCGTTAGCGCTTATAATAACAATATCGCTGATACTTGGTTAACATTCAGGTCAGGATCTGTAAATGAAGCATTGTTAGCGGTTTTTGGATGTTTTTTTTTTTTTTTGAGGACTTTACGGGCCGAATAGTGAGCTGCATTGTTAGCCACTTCCTGCTTGCCATATTTTACGAGTTAGAATGCAGTAAATCGTGAGTTCAAACCCCCGTCCGAGTCAAACAAAAGACTATAAAAATGAGACCCGTTACCTCCCTGCTTGGCACTCAGCATCAAGGGTTGGAATTGGAGGGGTAAAATCATCCAAATATGATTCCCGGGCGTGGCCACCGCTGCTGCTCACTGCTCCCCTCACCTCCCAGGGGGTGATCAAGGGTGACGGGTCAAATGCGGGGAATAATTTCGCCACACCTAGTGTGTGTGGGACTTTCATTTTTGTACTTTAACTTCACTTATTAAGTTGCAATTAGATGCCAGCAGTGTATTGTTTATGATGTGTTTTTGTGTTGTTGTTGCGCCCTAAAAAGTGTTAATACTGTAAGTATTGTACTAAATACACACGGGCATCTTGGTTGTAGTTTTCTGTTGTGTTTTTGTTGTAAAATATCAGCATAAGTACAAACCCCGTTTCCATATGAGTTGGGAAATTGTGTTCGATGTAAATATAAACGGAATACAATGATTTGCAAATCCTTTTCAACCCATATTCAGTTGAATATGCTACAAAGACAACATATTTGATGTTCAAACTGATAAACTTTTTTTTTTTTGTGCAAATAATCATTATCTTTAGAATTTGATGCCAGCAACACGTGACAAAGAAGTTGGGAAAGGTGGCAATAAAGACTGATAAAGTTGAGGAAATGCTCATCAAACACTTATTTGGAACATCCCACAGGTGTGCAGGCTAATTGGGAACAGGTGGGTGCCATGATTGGGTATAAAAACGGCTTCCCAAAAAATGCTCAGTCTTTCACAAGAAAGGATGGGGCGAGGTACACCCCTTTGTCCACAACTGCGTGAGCAAATAGTCAAACAGTTTAAGAACGTTTCTCAAAGTGCAATTGCAAGAAATTTAGGGATTTCAACATCTACGGTCCATAATATCATCAAAAGGTTCAGAGAATCTGGAGAAATCACTCCACGTAAGCAGCATGGCTGGAAACCAACATTGAATGGCCGTGACCTTTGATCCCTCAGACGGCACTGTATCAAAAACCAACATTTATCTCTAAAGGATATCACCACATGGGCTCAGGAACACTTCAGACAACAACCGTCACTAAATACAGTTCGTCGCTACGTTTGTAAATGCAAGTTAAAGCTCTACGATGCAAAGCGAAAGCCATTTATCAACAACATCCAGAAACGCTGCCGGCTTCTCTGGGCCCGAGATCATCTAAGATGGACTGATGCAAAGTGGGAAAGTGTTCTGTGGTCTGACGAGTCCACATATCAAATTGTTTTTGGAAATATACAACATCGTGTCATCCGGACCAAAGAGGAAGCGAACCATCCGGACTGTTATCGACGCAAAGTTGAAAATCCAGCATGTGTGATGGTATGGGGGTGCATTAGTGCCCAAGGCATGGGTAACTTACACATCTGTGAAGGCACCATTAATGCTGAAAGGTACATACAGGTTTTGGAACAACATATGCTGCCATCTAAGCACCGTCTTTTTCATGGACGCCCCTGCTTATTTCAGCAAGACAATGCCAAGCCACATTCAGCACGTGTTACAACAGCGTGGCTTTGTAAAAAAATGAGTGCAGGTACTTTCCTGGCCCGCCTGCAGTCCAGACCTGTCTCCCATGGAAAATGTGTGGCGCATTATGAAGCGTAAAATACGATACAGTTGAACGACTGAAGCTCTACATAAAACAAGAATGGGAAAGAATTCCACTTTCAAAGCTTCGACAATTAGTTTCCTCAGTTCCCAAACGTTGATTGAGTGTTGTTAAAAGAAAAGGTGATGTAACACAGTGGTGAACATGCCCTTTCCCAACTACTTTGGCAAATGTTGCAGCCATGAAATTGTAAGTTAATTATTATTTGCAAGAAAAAATTATGAAGGTTATGAGTTTGAACATCAAATATCTTGTCTTTGTAGTGCATTTAATTGAAAATGGGTTGAAAATGATTTGCAAATCATTGTATTCTGTTTATATTTACATCAAACACAATTTCCCAACTCATATGGAAACGGGGTTGGTAGAAAAGTGTGAATGTAATTGTTCATATTTAAGCTGGTGCTGGAAATCAAACCATTCGGAGCATACCGTGGCCATTAAAGCTAAAAACAAAAAAGGTACAAAAAGGTGACATTTGGAGGACTAAGCTCGGAGTCTTTGGGCCGTGCACTTGTTGACCTTGAGGTTAAGCCCGCTAAGTCCGAGTCAAGTTTTTAAACAATTCCCGGGCGCTTCCCGAGACCTTGCTGGGAACAACGGCGCTAATACGGACTCACAAACAAGCCTTTCATTCAATGACGATTAATCGGATTCTACTTGCTGAAGTGTGAAGTGAATTATATTTATATAGCGCTTTTCTCTAGTGACTCAAAGCACTTTTACATAGTGAAACCCAATATCTAAGTTACATTTAAACCAGTGTGGGTGGGGACTGGGAGAAGGTGGGTAAAAGTGTCTTGCCCGAGGTTGGCGGAAGCGGGGATCGAACCTGGAACCCTCCTGTTAGTGAGACATAAACTCACTTCTGACATTACGGCTTTCTACGTGTCGTCGTTCATCACGCCAAGCGACGTTTGTAAGTTTTACAATACAACTAAAACAATTCATACTTACTAAACCGTCCCATGTGTGATGTCTGTGGGAGTGTTGTCATGCAAATTTGTACCTGCTATTGTAATGCAATCATGGAAGCGATGACTTCTGTTTTGTTTGATCAGCCGTTTTACTGCCTTTCAATATAATTAAGAAATAATGTGAATTAACATTTAAAATATTTCAATTTAAATAACTAACTTTGCGACTTATATAGTCCCGATATATTGAAAAAAAAAAAGTTATTCTAAAATTTAGTGGGTGTGGCTTATATACCAGTGTGGTCTACAGTCTGGAAAATAAGTAATACTAGTTAAATATAATAACATAATTGCTAATACTTAGTTAATTTTCAGGTCGCAATATGCAAATTTAGTATTATCAGCGGTTTTTGGACTTCTGTTTTGTTTGATCAGCCGTTTTACTGCCTTGTTACAGACACCGCTTGGAAGTAATTAAGATAGAATGTAAATAATATTGAAAATCTTTCAATTTAAATAACACATTTTGCGACCTATAGTCCCTATATATTGAAAAAAAAATGTTTTTCTAAAATTAATGGGTGGGGCTTATATACCGGTGCGCTCTATAGTCTGGAAAATAGTTAATAATAGTTAATTAAAATAACAATATTGCTAATACTTGATTAATTTTTAGGTCATGAGATGTAAATGCAGTATTGTTGGCGGGTTTTTTTACAGAACTTTATGGGCGGAATAGAGTTCTCATTCGCTCCATTGTTAGCTGCCTCTTACTTGCCATATTTTACAAAAATAAAAAGGGTTTTTGTCTTAAATAAGGATTGTGAATGATAGGCAAAAATATTTTTGTAGAGTTTCAGTTTCACAAATTCCTCAGTAAATTCACCAGAACGTCACCGTGGAGTTATTGTTATAGTAGGTCCATGACGAGGACTTCTGTTTTGTTTGATCAACCGTTTTACTGCCTTGTTACAGACACCGGTTGGAAGTAATTAATATATATTGTAAATAAACATTGAAAATCTTTAAATTTAAATAACAAATTTTGCGACTTACAGTCCCTATATATTGAAAAAAAAACGTTTTTCTAAAATTAATGGGTGCGGTTTATATACCGGTGCGCTCTATAGTCTGGAAAATAGTTAATTAAAATAACAATATTGCTAATACTTGGTTAATTTTTAGGTCATGAGATGTAAATGTAGTATTGTTGGCGGTTTTTGGATGTTTTTTTTACAGAACTTTATGGGCGGAATAGAGTTCTCATTAGCTGCATTGTTAGCTGCCTCTTACTTGCCATATTTTACAAAAATAAAAAGGGGTTCTTGTCTTAAATAAGGATTGTAAATGATAGGCCAAGATATTTTTGTATTGTTTTAGTTTCACAAATTCCTTAGTAAATTCACCAAAATGTCACCGTGGAGTTATTGACTTCTGTTTTGTTTGATCAATCGTTTTACTGCCTTGTTACAGTTGGAAGTAATTGAGATATAATGTAAATTACATGGAAAATCTTTCAATTTAAATAACAAATTTGGCGACTTATAGTCCCTATATATTGAAAAAAATATATGTTTTTCTAAAATTAACGGTGCGCTCTATAGTCTGGAAAATAGTTAATACTAGTTAATATTGAGCTGATTGAGAGCAAGCTTCTGTTTTGTTCGACCAGCCGTTTTACTGCCTTGTTACAGTTGGAAGTAATTGAGATATAATGTAAATTACATGGAAAATCTTTCAATTTAAATAACAAATTTGGCGACCTATAGTCCCTATATATTGAAAAAAATATATGTTTTTCTAAAATTAACGGTGCGCTCTATAGTCTGGAAAATTGTTAATACTAGTTAATATTGAGCTGATTGAGAGCGAGCTTCTGTTTTGTTCGACCATCCGTTTTACTGCCTTGTTACAGTTGGAAGTAATTGAGATATAATGTAAATTACATGGACAATCTTTCAATTTAAATAACAAATTTGGCGACCTATAGTCCCTATATATTGAAAAAAATATATGTTTTTCTAGAATTAACGGTGCGCTCTATAGTCTGGAAAATTGTTAATACTAGTTAATATTGAGCTGATTGAGAGCGAGCTTCTGTTTTGTTCGACCAGCCGTTTTACTGCCTTGTTACAAGTAATTAAGAAAACGAAAAACGCATTCTTGTCTTGATCAAAGATTGTGAACGATAGGCAAAAATTCCCAAAAAGTGCAGTTCCTCTTTAAGTTCTTATACAGAAAGCGTGCCTGATATAGCGTCGTATCGCAAACGCAAAATATACGACCGTTTTTTTTGTTTGTTTTTTTTTTCCCCAACCTGACCGAGCCTCAGCGGAACCAGCTTTTTCCTGACCTGAACCCCATTGTCCGCCGGAGGAAGGGGCTCAGCAGCAAAGGCGGCATGACAGTGTATTACTCACCGGTGGAAGGGGGGGGGGGGGGGGGGGGGTGTCGGGTGGACGTTTGTGCATATACAGAAATATGGAGTACTTACTTCAACATCAATTATTATTATTTTTTTGTTGTTTTCTTCCGTGTCTCCAGCCAGGTCACTTCTTTTGCTTCTTCCTGGTCAAAAACCCTGTTTTTGTTAGGCACAACTGAGCAAAAAAAACAACCTCTTCTACAGTGTGGTGTCAAAGTCATGTGCTGGCTAACGGGTCCTGCTTTGAAAAAAAGGGTTGTGGGTGTTATTACTGGGGTTCCTCCTCTTTGTCACCTGCTGAGAGGACGTCCTCTTCATCTACAGTTGGCGTGTCGTCAGTTTGATCCAAACAGTCAGTCAACTCCTCCTCCTCCTCCTCCTCCTCCTCCTCCTCGTCTCGGCTCGCTTGTTCCTCCTCCTCCTCGTGAATGGCCGTGATGGGGTCCTGGACCTCGGCCTCCTGGACTTCGGCGGCGATGACTCGCTTCCACATTTCGTGGTTCTCCAGGAGATGCTGCGTGATCTGGCAGAACACCGTCCTCCTTCCGTCCTTCTTCATCCTCTGCCTCTCTGTAAGACACAAGTCCACGTTGAGGAACTGGAACTGGGAACCAATTCTCCACTCACGCGAAAACAAACGTGACGTCACGTTGCAGACCGGCTCAAACATTTGGCGGGGAAACAGGCACCCGGACCTAGGGATGCGCACGGATCACATTTGAACAGTACCAATTTTCAGTACTTTTTGTATGAGTTAGTAAATACTAATTATATTTGATGGTGAAATACATTTTTTATTGCAACGATAATAATCATTTAGAGATGGAATCTGAAATTATTTGGTGTATGCAGGATTTCTTGCCTAAGACCAGGGCTGAGTGGGGTTCAATTATTGGGCCAGGGGCCAGAAGTCAATATATATATATATATATATATATATATATATATATATATATATATATATATATATATATATACATACAAATACATACATATATACATACATACATATACATACATATATGTACATACATAAACACATATATGCATACATATACAAAACAATTATATATACATATATACATACATAAATATACATACATACATATATATACATGTATACATATATGTATATACATATATACATACATATCAAATATATACATATATATACATACATATGTACATAAATATATAGACACATATATACATACATATATATATATATACATACACATATACATAAACAAACAATTATATATACATGTATACTTATACATACATATATATATATACATACATATATGTACATGTATACATATATATGTATATACATACATATACACACATATATGTACATGTATACATATATGTATATAAATATATACATACATATACATACATATCACATATATACATACATATGTAGATACATATATACATACATATATATATATATATATATATATATATATATATATATATATATATATATATATATATATATATATATATATATATATATATATATATATATGATTGCATTACATCCGAAGATGCTTTCTTCTTCATTCACCTTAGGTGAATGGAGCCTTGGCCAGGAGAACTTGATATCTTCAGACGGTGTCCAGCGGACCCTGAACCGTAACACCCTACCGCTGGTGGGCCGGCAGTGGTGGCCAAGTCACTGCCTATCTCCTCCTCCTGGCTTCCAGCTCATCTCATCTCTCCTGCTCCATAACCAGCAAGAGGCTCTCTCCGCTGCCTCCCCCATCCTGCGAGCTGCTGTCTTTCTCTCCTTCCCCGTTATTCCCAAAGCTGTGAGCATTCTCCATACCGACTGGGCAGGGAATCCTCTGCAGCCGACCTCGACCGGGAACAGCCATGCCTGCCATCCTTTTCCCCTGCAGTCATTTAAAAGGTCCTGGTATTTAGCACTTTTCCTTTCAAAGGCTTGGTCGCAACCTTCTTCCCATGGGACTGTGAGTTCAATAAGAATGATCTTCTTTGCCTCTTCAGACCACAGCACCACATCCGGTCTCAGGGTTGTTTGTACAACCTGGGGGAACTGCAGCCTTCCTCCCAGGTCTACTTTCATATCCCAAGACCGTGCCATTTGCAGTAGGCTCTTCCTTGTTGTTGCTGTGGTTGGTGGCTTTTCTCCCTCCCTCACAAACTGGATGGATTTTGTTTTCCCTTGGGGTTGCTGTTTCTTGCATCTCTGCTGCTCCAAGGTGTTAGCCAGTGTCATGAGCACCTTGTCATGACGCCATCTGTATCTCCCTTGGGTGAGTGCCGTTTTACACCCTGACAGAATGTGTGCCATGGTACCCTTCTGCCCGCAAAGCTTGCATAGTGGATCCCCTCTCATGCCCCATCTGTGCAAGTTTGTTGGAGTCGGGAGTGTGTCATACACTGATCTCAGCAAGAAAGAGATGCGGAATGGTTCCAGCTTCCACAGATCTGCCCATGTGATCTTTCTCTTAGGGAGGTCCCATTTGGTCCAAGCTCCCTGGGACGCTAGTTCCACTGCTCTTGATATTCGACCTTCCTCTTCCAGGTTTCGTACTTCCTCCTGGACCATAGCTCTTCTTTCTCTGGGTTCTGCCTTACTCCATTGTTGGACATGGGAAGTTCCAAGACCCTGTCTCCCTGTGCACGGCATCCCTATGATGTCACGTAGCCTCAATATGCTCTCAACTTGTGCAACAGTTGTGTCAGCTGCCCACTTGCGTCCTGATCTTGTAGTGACGCCTGCGTGTCTGACTTGTTCGTCCTGGGTGTCTCTGTATGTCATTAAGACTCTGCACTTTGCTACCTTGAATTCCTCCACCACGGATGACAAGGGAAGCTGGAGCTGTCCTGATCTTATGTAGAGGCCTACTGATGTGAAGCTTGGAGGGATTCCCAGCCATTTTCTGAGGTTCTTGTTGATCTTTCTTTCCACTCCTTCTACGCGTGTCATAGGGATGTCATACACTGTCGACAGCCACATGAGTCTTGGTAACAGTCCATGTTGGTATAGCCATATTTTAAATTTACCAGGGAGTCCTGATTTTCCAATCTTCCTCAGCCACTCCTCTGTCTGCTTCTCTGTACTGGTGATGTTGTTCCTGTCAGTAAGTGAGCTGTCAAACCACTTTCCGAGGCACTTTATAGGGTTCTCCTCAATCGATGGAATCACTTCTCCTTGCACTTGCAGCTTGAACCTGTTCGTCAGTTTACCTTTCCGGATCACCATGCTCCTTGATTTTTTGGGCTTAAACTTCATTCTGGACCATGTTGCCATGTGGTCCAGAACTGTTAGCACCCGTCTTGCCTCCACATGGGTTGTGGTCGTCACGGTGAGATCGTCCATGTAACCTCTTATTGGGGGTTGTTGAATGCCTGATTCCATTGCTGGTCCTCTGGCTTCTTTCCCAGCAGCTGTTATGAGGAGGTTCATATATATACATATATATGTATATACATACATATACACACATATATGTGCATGTATACATATATATATATATACATACATATACACACATATATGTACATGTATACATATATATGTATATACATACATATACATACATATCACATATATACATACATATGTACATACATATATATATATACACACATACATACATATATACATACATATATATATATATATATATATATATATATATATACACACATACATACATATATACATATATATATATATATATATATATATATATATATATATATATATATATATATATACACACACATACATACATATATACATACATATATATATAAATATATCTACTGTTGCGCGACTTGTCCAGGGTGTACCCCGCCTTCCGCCCGATTGTAGCTGAGATAGGCGCCAGTGCCCCCCGCGACCCCAAAAGGGAATAAGCGGTAGAAAATGGATGGATGGAATATCTACTGTATATATATACACATACATACATACATACATACACTGTATGTATATATACAAATATATATATATAAACATACATACATACATATATATATTATATAAAAACACATTAAACATATGCTAAAACACCTGAAAGGTGTGTTATTGTTTCTGCTATGGCGCCATCTTTTGGACGCCTTTGATCACTGCTGGTGCTGCCGGCTGAACGTCAATCCCTGCTGTTTGAAGCTTTGAAGTCCCGGCCCCTCCTCCAGCCGTCCATAACCTTTTCCACTCGTACGGATCCTTCATTCATCACTCCCAGCCAACGTTTGTCAATTTTACAATATAACTAAAACAACTCTGACGGTGTTTTCATCCAAGTTTGTACGTGTGCGAGTGTCCGTGTTAGTATCATTCATTTACAAATCCCTCAGTAAATTGGACCACTGCGGTGCGGATGTGAGTAACGCAGACGTTTACATACGGGAAGAGTCCGAACCAGTCGAGGCGTCCTCCTCGATCGGGTCCTCCTCATCCTCCTCCGTATCGCCGCCCTCCTTTGCCTCGTCCAAATCCATCTGCCCGTCCGGCGGGTCGACCCAGTGACCCGGCATCAGGGCAGCAGAGCCGTAGGAGGAGCAGAGGGGTCCCACTATATGGGTGATGAAGGACTCCTGGAGCTTGGCGAGCTGTGGCGCCGAGCGGTCCATGAAGGGGCTGATGGGAAGGCCCAGGCTTGCTTCCTCGTCACCCTAAGGGCGGGGGGGGGGGGGGAAGTCAATATTTTCTTTACTTGACATGCGAAAATGTTACACACAGTTAAGCAAGCCTACAGTATCTCCGGCAATGAATCATTTTAAACCGTTTTATTGTGTTAAACAGTTTACAAAACATGACTTACTAGGGTAGAGTACCGTTCACATTTGAACCGATACGGTACCAATTCCTGATACCTTGGGAACATATTAAAAATATTTCACAGATAGCTCGGTTGTTGTATCAGGTTTCCGTACGCTGCCGAGTCTCATTTGCAAGTACGCAGTCATTTAAGTTGAATGTGCCGGTCTGGTCTTCTGTTGCGCCCTACAAAGTGTTAATACTGTAAGTATTGCGGGCAAGGCAACTTTATTTATATAGCATATTTACAACTATTTTTTTAAAAGTTGAACCAAAGTGCTTTACAGGTTAAAAAGCATTGAGCAAAAAAAACCAAAAAAACAACAACAATAAAACAAAAAACAAACAATAAAAAGTTTTAAAAAAAATACAAATGTTATTTCTGTAAATATTGCAGACAAGGCAACTTTATTTATATAGCCCATTTACAACAATTTAAAAAAAATCGAACTAAAGTGCTTTACAGGTTAAAAAGCATAGAGCAAAAAAACAAAACAAAAAACAAAACAAAAACAAACAAGATAGTGCAAAAGCAATACGGTAAAAGGAGTCGAACAAAAAGTTTACATATATTATATATATATATACATATATATCTGCGATGAGGTGGCGACTTGTCCAGGGTGTACCCCGCCTTCCGCCCGATTGTAGCTGAGATAGGCGCCAGTGCCCCCCGCGACCCCAAAAGGGAATAAGCGGTAGAAAATGGATGGATGGATGGATATATATATATATATATATATATATATATATATATATATATAAATTTAAATAATAATAATAATACTAAAAGTGCGACAAATTGAAAAAACAAGCAAACAAAAAAATAAATAAATTGTGTAATTCAACATTTGCCAAAATATTAAATATACTTGGGGGAAGTCAATATTTTATTTACTTGACTTGCGAAAATGTTACACACAGTTAGGCCATGAATCATTTTAAACGTTTTTTTTTGTTGTTGTATTAAACAGTTTACAAAACATGACTTACTAGGGTTGGGTACCTTTCACATTTGAACCGATACGGTACCAATTCCTGATACCTTGGGAAAATACTTATATTTCAATATTTCACAGTGAACTGAAGATGATAATTTGGTTGTTATTATCAGGTTTTAGTACACTGCTGAGCAAGTACGCAGTCATTTCAGTTGAATGTGCTGGTATTGTCTTCTGGTGCGCCCTACAAAGTGTTAATACTGTAAGTATTGCAGGCAAGGCAACTTTATTTATACAGCACATTTACAACAATTTTAAAAAATTTAACCAAAGTGCTTTACAGGTTAAAAAGCATAGAGCAAAAAAAAACACACACAAAAAAGGAGTCAAATAAAAAGTAAAAAAATATATATGTATATAAAAATAAAAATAATAAAAGTGCGACAAAGTGAAAAAAAAAAAAAACTAAATTATGTAATTCAACATTTGCCAAAATATTAAATATACTTGGGAGAGGGAGTCAATATTTTGTTAACTTGACTCGCGAAAATGTTACAAACAGTTAAGCCTACAGTATCGCTAGCCATGAATCATTTTAAACGGTTTTATTGTGTTAAACAGTTTACAAAACATAACTTACTAGAGTTGGGTACCTTTCACATTCGAACCGATACGGTACCAATTCCTGATACCTTAGGAAAATAGTAATATTTCAATATTTCACAGTGAACTGATAATGATAACTCGGTTGTTGATATCAGGTTTTCGTACACTGCCGAGTCTCATTTGCAAGTACGCAGTCATTTAAGTTGAATATGCCAGACTTGTTTTCTGTTGCGCCCTACAAAGTGTTAATACTGTAAGTATTGCAGGCAAGGCAACTTTATTTATATAGCACATTTACAACTATTTTTTAATTTGACCAACGTGCTTTACAGGTTAAAAAGCCTGTAGCAAAAAAAAACAACAACAACAACTAAAAAACAAAAACAAACCAAGAATATTTTTGATTTTCCTGAAGGAATCAGTAAAGTACTATCTATCTATCTATCTATCTATCTATCTATCTATCTATCTATCGAATAAAAAGTAAAAAAATAAATAAAATAAAAATAATAATAATAAAAGTGTGACAAATTGAAAAAATAAATAAATACATTTAAAAAAATAAAGCGAAGGGAGTGGGGGGTACAGTATTACTTTGTGTTAATACTGTAAGTATTGTAAGCAAGACAAGGCAACTTTATTTAAATAGCACATTTACAACTTTTTTTTTTTTTTTTTAATTGAACCAAAAGTACTTACAGGTTAAAAAACAGAGCAAAAAAACAACAACAAAAAAAAAACCCAAAACATAAACAAACAAAGAACATAAAAAATGAATGCGCTAAACAAGATAGTGCAAAAGCAATATGGTAAAAGGATTTGAATAAAAAGTACGAACATAAATAAAATAAAAATAATAATAATAAAAGTGTGACAAATTGAAAAAATAAATAAATACATTAAAAAAATAGAGCGAAGGGGGTACAGTATTACTTTCTGTTAATACTTACAGCATTAACACAAAGTGTTAATACAGTAAGTATTGTAAGCAAGACAAGGCAACTTTATTTATATAGCACATTTACAACTTTATTTTTTTTTTTTTTTTTTAAATTGAACCAAAAGTACTTTACAGGTTAAAAAACAGAGCAAAAAAACAAACAAACAAAGAACATAAAAAATGAATGCGCTAAACAAAATTGTGCAAAAGCAATACGGTAAAAGTAGTGGAATAAAAGTACAAAATAATAATAATTGAAAAATAATAATAAAAGTGCGACAAATTAAAAAAAAATAATAAAACATAATGAAGCGAAAGTTGTTGTACTTGTGACTTATTGTTTACTTACTTGTTATATTCTTATTTTACTGTTATAATTCGATTCCCATTGTTGCTTTTTAATTTTTTATTCTTATTGTAATATTTCTCTATTTTGTTTCCATTTAAACCCCCATTATTTACTTTTCACTTTTTTTTTTTTAAATTGATCCCAACTCTGTACACTGCTGCTGGAATTTTAATTTTCCTGAAAGAACTCTCCTGAAGGAATCGATAAAGTACTATCTATCTATCTATCTATCCATCCATCCATCCATCCATCCATCCATCCATCCATCCATCCATCCATCCATCCATCCATCTATCTATCTATCCATCTATCCATCTATCTATCCATCTATCCATCTATCCATCCATCCATCCATCCATCCATCCATCCATCCATCCATCCATCCATCCATCTATCTATCTACTTATTGTTGTTCCATGCATTTTAGTCGTAGTTTTCATTGCCAAATTCGGAAGCGTTGAAATCTCCATGTAATATCGCTGATGCTAATTAGTAGCATGAGTTTGGGCAAATTCCATGTCAGTTAGCATATTTTGAGAAGCGGATCCTTGCTTTTGAGCGCTTTCTTTGTCGGTATGGGACGTTATAAAATGACATAAAGGCTACGAATACGTTTTTCTCCCCGTCAAGTGCTTGAGCCGGTCTTAACGTAAAACAAAGGTATCAAAATATGCAACCGTGACCATTGTATGCACTTTTAGACGACATTTGTTTAGTTTCCTGTGCTTTTTTTTTTTACTGTTTTATACACTTTTCTTACCCATGATCCTTACAAACAATCAATTAAATATCAAAACACAATGTTACTGTTCAAACTATATGTAATTCAACAGTGGCCCGAAAAAAATAAATATATTTGGTAAATAAAACCTCTGCCTTGTTTTTCATGAATATTTAGGCCTACCACGCTACCATATTTTTAATGTTGGTCATTATGGAGTTTTCTGAGGTGGTGCTTGGTGAAAAAAGTTTGAAAACCACCCGCTGTAAAGCATCTACATCAGGGGTGCCCACACTACTTTTCAATTGACCAACTCGAGGGGATCTACCTCATTTATATATATCATTTATATTTATTTATTTATGAAAGAGACATTTTTGTAAACAAGTTAAATGTGTTTAATGATAACACAAGCATGTGTAACACATATAGATGTCTTTCTTTCACGAAGACAAGAATATAAGTTGGTGTATTACCTGATTCTGATGACTTGCATTGATTGGAATCAGACAGTAATGATGATAACGCCCACATTTTCAAATGGAGGAGAAAAAAAAGTTGTCCTTTCTGTACAATACCACATGAAAGTGGTTGGTTTTTGGCATCTAATTCATCCAGCTTCCATACACTTTACAAGAAAAACATTGGCGGCAAATTCCGTAGCTTGCTTGATTGACATTCACGGCACCCGAGGGTCTTGTGAGATGACGCTGGCTGCTGCCAGTTCATTATTATGAAAAAATGACAGAGAGGAAGGCGAAAAACACTTTTTATTTCAACAGACTTTCGCGCCGTCCCTTCCGTCAAAACTCTAAAGGCCGACTGCACATTTCCTATCTTCACAATAAAAGCCCTGCTTCATGCTGCCTGCGCTAATAAAATAAGAGTCTCGGAAAGCTTTCTGAGGGATGGCTTGTGCACGCCAGTTTTCCGAGACTCAGTATTTAGTTAGCGCAGGCAGCATGAAGCAGGGCTTTTATTGTAAAGATAGGAAATGTGCAGTCGGCCTTTAGAGTTTTGACGGAAGGTACGGCGCGAGAGTCTGTTGAAATAAAAAGTGTTTCTCGCCTTCCTCTCGGTCATATTTTCATAATAATGATCTTGCAGCAGCCAGCGTCATCTCACAAGACCCTCCGGTACCGTGAATGTCATTTAAGTGACGTCTTGGTGAAGATTGATGATCACTAATTTTTAGGTCTATTTTTTTTTAAAAGCCTGGCTGGAGATCGACTGACACACCCCCCGCGGTCGACTGGTAGCTCGCGATCGACGTAATGGGCACCCCTGGTCTACATGTTTCTGAATGTCACATGTAAATGTCACAGTGGTGAATGGTTGCGGTTGTTGACGTGATCCCAGGATGCAGAAAAGGCGGGCGGTGTGCAAACAGAAGGTCCTTTTATTCGATACCAAGCAGAGGTGAAAATGCAAAAGATGGCAATCAACTAGAGCACGGGTTATTCAGCTGAGTGACAATGTGTGTTACTTTGGAGTGTATAGAAGGGTTTAGAGCAGGGGTCGGAAACCTTTTTGGCTGAGAGAGCCATGACATCCAAATATTTCACAATGTATTTCCGTAAGAGCCATATAAAATTTTTCAACACTGAATACAACTAAATTTGTTCATTTTTTTAGTATGACCAACATTTGTAGAGTATAATAAGTCATATTCTTTTTAACAACATTGTTATTATAAAAGTTAACCAATAATACATATAATACTTCTTACCATTAATGCGACATCTTGAACAGGTGCGGTAGAAAACGGATGGTTGGATTAAAATGTATGAGAATGGTTTATAATTTGAACGTTATTTTTGAAACTGTGATTACCAGCGGAATTATTAACTACTTATCGTGTTAAGCAATGTCAGCTAATATTTATCTGAGAGCCATAGGTTCCCTACCCCTGGTTTAAGCATTAGACACCTTTTTACCTGCACTCTGCCTCCCGCTGTTTCCCACATCTACAAAGCAATTAGCTACCGACTGCCACCTACTGATACGGAAGAGTATTACACGGTTACTCGGCATAGCTCGGTTGGTAAAGTGGCCGTGCCAGCAACCTGAGGGTTCCAGGTTCGATTCCCGCTTCCACCATCCTAGTCACTGCCGTTGTGTCCTTGGGCAAGACACTTTACACACCTGCTCCCAGTGCCACCCACACTGGTTTAAATGTGACTTAGATATTGGGTGTCACTTTGTAAAGCGCTTTGAGTCACTAGAGAAAAGCGCTATATAAATATAATTATCTGAGAGCCATATGTAGTCATCAAAAGAGCCACATCTGGCTCTAGAGCCATAGGTTCCCTACCCCTGGTTTAGAGAATATTGTATATTCAAAATTAATGGATAAGCGGTAGGAAATGGATGGAATAAGAAGACTTATGAAAAAAAAGAAAAAAAACAAAAAAGAGGTAAAAAAAACAAAAACAAAGAAAAACGTTTAAAAAAAGAAGAAAACAATAAGAAAGGATGTTATTTGTAAAAAGCACTTTACATTGAGCAAACAACCTCAAAGTGCTACAGTGTATTAAAAAATAAAATTAAAAGATAATAAAAATAAATAAAAATAAAAACTAGAACCGCCTAATAGCTAGAACTGTCAGAACGTGGCCTGTGAGGGTTGATTCCCCAGAGAGCAAAGGAAAGTTGGAGCGGGCAAGGCGTGAAGGTAAAGACATCTTTATTTTAACGCTAATAAAAGGAATGAACAAAAGGCGCGCACAAGGGCGGAAGTACAAAACTTGTCTATAAAAACAAGAACTAGCGCAAAGGCAGAACTATGGAAAAAAAATCAAAACTCAATAACTGTGACATAAATAACCCAGAAACTTACGTGGCATGGGCAGGAGGGAAACTATGGACAGTATGAGTAACAGGCATGGCATGGCATAAAGTGGGCAGAGGTAAAATCGCCAGGCTGAGTTCATGGCAATTTTCGGTTTAAATAATAGACATGATTAGTGACAGGTGTGCGAGTGCAAAACGTGAGACAGGTGCGTGACATAAGGACAGGTGAAAACTAATTGGTAGTCATGGAAACAAAACAAACCAGGAAGTGCAAAAACAGGAAACAATGGAGTCTTAAACTAAACAGAACATAACTAAACAAAACATGATCACAAGACATGACAACAACTAGTATGCATTTATCTAAAAAAAGGCTTTTTTAAAAAGAAGGGTTATTAAGCATTTTTTTAAGCATTCACAGTCTGTGGTACCCTCAGGTGGTCAGGGAGAGCGTTCCACAGACTGTGAGCGGCGGAGCAGAAAGCCCGGTCTCCCATTTGATTAATTATTCAGCTGGGACTCGGTGGGTCGGGGGGTATTTTTGAGTGTTCAAAAGGGTATTGTATATTTTAGAAACTAAAAAAAAAGAAAAAAAAACTTTGAAAAAAAAAAGGACAAAAAAGAAAAAAGAAAACAAAGAAGAAAAACGAAAAACAAAGAATAAAGAAAAATAGAAAAAAGACGAGTTATTGTAACTATGGGTTAGAAAAGGGTTCAAAGGATTTTGCACATTTTCGAAAATTAATAATAAGACCTTTGAACAAAAAAGGACAAAAAAGGAAAAAGAAAGAAAGAATAATTTTTGTGTGTACAAAAAAGTATTGTATATTTTGGAAAATTTCCTTAAAAAAGCAAAGAAAAAGAAGAAAAACGAGAAACCCCCAAAAAAAGTAAAGTGAATTATATTTATATAGCGCTTTTCTCGAGTGACTCAAAGCGCTTTACATAATGAAACCCAATATCGAAGTTACATTTAAACCAGTGTGGGTGGCACTGGGAGCAGGTGGGTAAAGTGTCTTGCCCAAGGACACAACGGCAGTGACTAGGATGTCGGAAGCGGGAATCGAACCTGGAACCCAACCGAGCTATGCCGCCCCAGGAAAAATAGAAAAAAGACGAGTTATTCAGCTGAGTGACTATGGGTTACAAAAGGATATTGAAAATTTTGGGAAATTTAATAATAAGACCTTTGAACAGAAAAAAAAAAGAAAAAGAATAAAAACGAAAAACTAAGAAAACTAAGAAAAACGAGAAAAGTAAAATAGAATAAAAGACGAGTTATTGAGCTACGTAACTAAGTGGGCGGGGCGAGTTATTTTTGGACCGTAGAAAAGGGATAAAAAGCATAGTACATTTTAAAAAATATATAAAAAGACCATCCCAAAAAAAAATAAAGGCACAAAAAAGAAAGAAAGAAAAAGTAAACAAGAAAAATATAAGTGACATTTTTTAAATTAATTTAAAAAAAACAAAACCTTTGAAAAAAGACAATAAAATGAAAGAGAGCAACAAACAGGAGAAGAGATGCAAAAGATGAAGGACACAACCAAAGGTGTGCGTATAACATCGCACCAACCCTGGCAAATATTCCCTCCTCATAAGTAATTGTCCACAGGTGAGTCTCCTCCTCACCAGCCTGAGACAGGTGTGTCCACACAGGAAGTGGACAAAACATGGCGGAAGTAGCGCCGACACACCCACAAAAACAAATAAGAAACGATTGCACGCAAGCTCGCTTCCGGGTTGAGAAGTTGCCGTAAAAAAAAAAAAAAAAAGAGATATCGGTCCTCCTTGCTCCGTATTAGCACATTTTATTTACCCACAATTCACGTTTGCTCGTGGCGGCCGCAGCCGAGCGTTTTGTTTGTCCATCAGGAGGGTTGCCAAGGCCACGTGCGCCTCTTACGAGGACACGTGTGTGTGTGTGCACCCTCACAGTTGCCATGGCAATCCCCGATGAGAGGCGATAATAGAAAACACAATATCTTGAATGTTTTATTTTTTTTTTCTATTAGAGAAATGTAAACGTCAATACGACTGGCGATGGATGCGGGGAACGGCTCGTCGTGGCGAGGCTGAGCGATGATGTTGTTTTTATTGGGAGGGTGGCAAATAGTGACGAAGAAGGAGCGGCCATGTTTAAGGTACGACTCAGTCTTTTCGTTGACTGTCATGACTGCACACAGACCACCATGTTCATGTTCTCAGATAATAAAAATAAATACAAATAAAAACTAGAACAGCCTAATAGCTAGAACTAGTAAGAATATAAAAAAAAAAGGATTTTTTAGCCTTTTTTAAAAGCATCCACAGTCTGTGGTGCCCTCAGGTGGTCAGGAAGAGCGTTCCACTGACTGGAGCGGCCATGTTTAAGGTACGACTCAGTCTTTTCGTTGACTGTCATGACGGCGCACAGACCACCATGTTCATGTTCTCAGATAATAAAAAAAAATAAAAAATAAAATCTGGAACAGCCTAATAGCTAGAACTAGTACGCTTATATCTAAAAAAAGGCTTTTTTAAAAAGAGTTTTTAAGCCTTTTTTAAAAGCATCCAGAGTCTGTGGTGCCCTCAGGTGGTCAGGAAGAGAGTTCCACTGACTGGAGTGGCCATGTTTAAGGTACGACTCAATCTTTTCGTTGACTGTCATGACGGCGCACAGACCACCATGTTCATGTTCTCAGATAATAATAAAAAATAAAAATAAAATCTGGAACAGCCTAATAGCTAGAACTAGTATGCATATATCTAAAAAAAAGGCTTTTTTAGCCTTTTTTAAAAACATCCACAGTCTGTGGTGCCCTCAGGTGGTCAGGAAGAGCGTTCCAAAGACTGGAGCGGCCATGTTTAAGGTATGACTCAGTCTTTTCGTTGACTGTCATGACAGCGCACAGACCACCATGTTCATGTTCTCAGATAATAAGAATAAATAAAAATAAAAAGTAGAACAGCCCAATAGCTAGAACTAGTATGCATATATCGAAAAAAAAAAGGATTTTTTAGCCTTTTTTAAAAGCATCCACAGTCTCTGGTGCCCTCAGGGGGTCAGGAAGAGCGTTCCACTGACTGGAGCGGCCATGTTTAAGGTACGACTCAGTCTTTTCGTTGACTGTCATGAGGGCGCACAGACCACCATGTTCATGTTCTCAGATAATAAAAATAAATAAAAATAAAAACTAGAACAGTCTAATAGCTAGAACTAGTATGCTTATATCAAAAAAAAGAGGCTTTTTTAAAAAGTAGGGTTTTTAAGCCTTTTTTAAAAGCATCTACAGTCTGTGGTGCCCTCAGGTGGTCAGGAAGAGCTTTCCACAGACTGGAGCGGCCATGTTTAAGGTACGACTCAGTCTTTTCGTTGACTGTCATGACAGCGCACAGACCACCATGTTCATGTTCTCAGATAATAAAAAAAATAAAAAATAAAATCTGGAACAGCCTAATAGCTAGAAATAGTATGCTTATATCTAAAAAAAAAGGCTTTTTAAAAAGTGTTTTTAAGCCTTTTTTAAAAGCATCCACAGTCGGTGGTGCCCTCAGGTGGTCAGGAAGAGCATTCCACTGACTGGAGCGGCCATGTTTAAGGTACGACTCAGTCTTTTCGTTGACTGTCATGACGGCGCACAGACCACCATGTTCATGTTCTCAGATAATAAAAATAATAAAAAATAAAATCTGGAACAGCCTAATAGCTAGACCTAGTATGCTTATATCTAAAAAAGGCTTTTTTAAAAAGTGTTTTTAAGCCTTTTTTTAAAAGCATCCACAGTCTGTGGTGCCCTCAGATGGTCAGGAAGAGCGTTGCACTGACTGGAGCGGCCATGTTTAAGGTACGACTCAGTCTTTTCGTTGACTGTCATGACAGCGCACAGACCACCATGTTCATGTTCTCAGATAATAATAAAAAATAAAAATAAAATCTGGAACAGCCTAATAGCTAGAACTAGTATGCATATATCTAAAAAAAAGGCTTTTTTAGCCTTTTTTAAAAACATCCACAGTCTGTGGTGCCCTCAGGTGGTCAGGAAGAGCGTTCCAAAGACTGGAGCGGCCATGTTTAAGGTATGACTCAGTCTTTTCGTTGACTGTCATGACAGCGCACAGACCACCATGTTCATGTTCTCAGATAATAAGAATAAATAAAAATAAAAAGTAGAACAGCCCAATAGCTAGAACTAGTATGCATATATCGAAAAAAAAAAGGATTTTTTAGCCTTTTTTAAAAGCATCCACAGTCTGTGGTGCCCTCAGGGGGTCAGGAAGAGCGTTCCACTGACTGGAGCGGCCATGTTTAAGGTACGACTCAGTCTTTTCGTTGACTGTCATGAGGGCGCACAGACCACCATGTTCATGTTCTCAGATAATAAAATAAATAAAAATAAAAACTGGAACAGCCTAATAGCTAGAAGTAGTATGCATATATCTAAAAAAAAGGCTTTTTTAGCCTTTTTTAAAAACATCCACAGTCTGTGGTGCCCTCAGGTGGTCAGGAAGAGCGTTCCAAAGACTGGAGCGGCCATGTTTAAGGTACGACTCAGTCTTTTCGTTGACTGTCATGACAGCGCACAGACCACCATGTTCATGTTCTCAGATAATAAGAATAAATAAAAATAAAAAGTAGAACAGCCCAATAGCTAGGACTAGTATGCATATATCTAAAAAAGGCTTTTTAAAAAAGTGTTTTTAAGCCTTTTTTAAAAGCATCCACAGTCTGTGGTGCCCTCAGGTGGTCAGGAAGAGCGTTCCACAGACTGGAGCGGCCATGTTTAAGGTACGACTCAGTCTTTTCGTTGACTGTCATGACGGCGCACATACCACCATGTTCATGTTCTCAGAAAATAATAATAATAAAAAAAAAAAAAACTGGAACAGCCTAATAGCTAGAACTAGTATGCTTATATCTAAAAAAAAAAGGCTTTTTTAAAAAGTGTTTTTAAGCCTTTTTTAAAAGCATCCACAGTCTGTGGTGCCCTCAGGTGGTCAGGAAGAGCGTTCCACTGACTGGAGCGGCCATGTTTAAGGTACGACTCAGTCTTTTCGTTGACTGTCATGACGGCGCACAGACCATCATGTTCATGTTCTCAGATTATAAAAATAAAAAATAAAAAAAATGGAACAGCCTAATAGGTAGAACTAGTATGCTTATATCTAAAAAAAAAAGGCTTTTTAAAAAAGTGTTTTAAGCCTTTTTTAAAAGCATCCACAGTCTGTGGTGCCCTCAGGTGGTCAGGAAGAGTGTTCCACTGACTGGAGTGGCCATGTTTAAGGTACGACTCAGTCTTTTCGTTGACTGTCATGATGGCGCACAGACCACCATGTTCATGTTCTCAGATAATAAAAATAAATACAAATAAAAACTAGGACAGCCTAATAGCTAGAACTAGTATGCATATATCTAAAAAAAAAAGAGGCTTTTTTAGCCTTTTTTAAAAGCATCCACAGTCTGTTGTGCCCTCAGGTGGTCAGGAAGAGCGTTCCACAGACTGGGGCGGCCATGTTTAAGGTACGACTCAGTCTTTTCGTTGACTGTCATGACGGCGTACAGACCACCATGTTCATGTTCTCAGATAATAAAAAAAAATTTAAACTAGAACAGCCTAATAGCTAGAACTAGTATGCTTATATCTAAAAAAAAAGGCTTTTTTAAAAAGTAGGGTTTTTAAGCCTTTTTTAAAAGCATCTACAGTCTGTGGTGCCCTCAGGTGGTCAGGGAGAGCGTTCCACAGGGGGGAGGAGCTGGACGAAGTGGCCGGGGAGAGGGAAGTCTGGGCTTCCCTGCTTAGGCTGCTGCCCCCGCGACCGGACCTCGTAAAAAGCGTAAGTAGATGGATGGATGGACATCCTCTCGACACACGGAACATGAAATACACAAAGTATGATGGAATAAAGTCATCAATAAAGGACTGCAGCAATACTACAATAATCATATTTCAGGATACTAAAATAGTTTCTATGATTGAAGGAATAATTGCCTGGAACGATCAAACAAGCAAATGTTCTCTCAGCAGCAGAAGCATGGATGGCAATTATGATAAAAACGCAACGTGCTTCAGTCAATCTGTTTTAATTCACAGCTAGAGTTGTGCATGGCGGCTTTAAGCGTGACTCCAGGACGCAGAGACATCAGGCGACGTGCATATATTTCAACGGTGGGTAAACAAACACAGGCATCGGAGCGCTGGACGGCAAGTAGAAGCAGAACACAGTCCAAATTGTATTTATGATTACGGGTTTTTGTACGCCACTGTTTACTTCTTTTTTCTCTTCCTCTCTATTTAACTTAACCAATTAACTAATTATTTTGGTTTTTATTTTGCACATTACATTATTATTAAGCGCATATTAAATATTTAATTTTTCAATTGTTTTATTTATTTATTTATTTATTTTTTTAACACCTTTTATTATTTTCTTTCCTTTTATTACTGCTCAAACCACACTCGTATGGAAAAAAAAAGACAACATGCTAATGTTAGCGTGCTAACAATGCGTCAAGTCCCAAAATATATAACTCAAGCGTCTGCAAAGTTAGCCAAAACAGCTAGCATGCTAAGTTTGAGCTGAAGCAGAAGGGGTCGATAAAATTAAAACAAGACGTTGAATATTATTCCAACGGCGAACATTTATCCATGAAAATATGAAGAAGCTGCTGTTGAAAGTGTATTTGACGGCAAAGTCCATTCTCCAAAGTACACTGTAGGGTTATTTTATGTTTTTCATACCAAAAAATGTATCATATATACTCACTGTATGAATACTGTATGTACATATATATATATACAGTATATATACATATATACACATTTATATATATATACACACATTAATATACATACACACATACATATACACACACATATATTAACACATACATATATATACACATGTATATATACATTTATACACAAATATATATTGTATATATATATAATGTCTATATATATGTATGTGTATATATGAATGCATGTTTATATATGTGTATATATATATGTATATACGGTATATACACACACATATATGTGTGTATATATATAGATATACAGTATATATATAGATATACAGTATATATATATATATACACACATATATAAATATATATATATACACATACATACATGGTTGTGTGTGTGTATATATATATATATATTTTCACACACACACACACACACACACACACACACACACACACACACACACACACACACACACACACACACACACACACACACACACACACATACGTATGTGTGTGTGTGTATATATATATATATATACAGTGGGGCAAATTTTCATCATAGGTACACTTCAACTGTGAGTGACAGAATGTGAAAAAAAATCCAGGAATTCACATTGTAGGAATTTTAAAGAATTTATTTGTAAATTACGTTGGAAAATAAGTATTTGGTCAACCATTCAAAGCTCTCACTGATGGAAAGAGGTTTTGGCTCAAAATCTCACGATACATGGCCCCATTCATTCTTTCCTTAACACGGATCAATCGTCCTGTCCCCTTAGCAGAAAAACAGCCCCAAAGCATGATGTTTCCACCCCCATGCTTCACAGTAGGTGTGGTGTTCTTGGGATGTAACTCAGTATTCTTCTTCCTCCAAACACGACCAGTTGAGTTTATACCAAAATGGATACATGGATGATACAGCAGAGGATTGGGAGGATGCCATGTGTTCAAATGAAACCAAAATAGAACTTTTTGGTATAAACTCAACTCGTCGTGTTTGGAGGAAGAAGAATACTGAGTTGAATCCCAAGAACACCAAACCTACTGTGAAGCATGGGGGTGGAAACATCATGCTTTGGGGCTGTTTTTCTGCTAAGGGAACAGGACGATTGATCCGTGTTAAGGAAAGAATGAATGGGGCCATGTATCGTGAGATTTTGAGCCAAAACCTCCTTGAATGGTTGACCAAATAATTATTTTCCACCATAATTTACAAATAAATTCTTTAAAATTCCTACAATGTGAATTCCTGGATTTTATTTTCACATTCTGTCTCTCACAGTTGAAGTGTACCTACGATGAAAATTACAGACCTCTGTCATCATTTTAAGTGGGAGAACTTGCACAATCTGCGGCTGACAAAATATGTTTTTGCCCCACTATATATATATATATGTATGTATATATATATATATATATATATATATATATATATATATATGAGAGAGAGAGATTAATGTATATGGTATGTTTGACCTTGTCTGTTAACTCTTTCCGCTGGTCGAAATGTTTTGTCCTGCACCATGACTAGGGAAGGTTGTTTGGATTGGGTCATACAACTGCCACTGACATGAGTTACTATTGTCGGCCACCAGATGGTGACAAAATGACAGCTATCAGACTGCAGGCTGTTTGTGTACAATACGACATGAGGACTTGTAGTTTGGACACCCCTTGTACAACTCTATTACTGTTACAACCTCATTAGAAATCAGGTTTAAAAACAGTAATAACAATAATACAATGAAAATAATTCAGTTTTGTTCAATAATAATGAACTATGCTCAAAAAAAAAAAAAAATTGTCTTGTGACTGGCGGTGATTAGAACGCTTGATGCCTCCCGACCCTCAGTCCTTGCACTTTCAATATTCACTTGCCGAGCAAGCCATTATTTACTCTGCCGCCTAATCAAACACTCTCCACCCACTCAAGTGACCAATCAGAGGCCTCGTCAGTCCGCGGCGGGATTTGTTTCCAGGCATCGACAGTCAACAGTCGAGTCAAATAGATCCAGGACCACGGACATGCATTATAGTGTTTTTTACATTTGTTTATTACCGTATTTCCTTGAATTAGCATAAGCCTAGAATTTCGTCACAACACGAGTGACACTTCACCTGTCATCGTTTTCGAAATGGAGGATGGCTGATTTCAATCATTTGAAATGGCATAAAGGGAAGAAGATTAAGAGCTATTCAGTAGGATTTAAGGTCCAAGCTATTGAATATGCTAAAAAGAACAGTAAGCAGATATGTTTTATTAATATACCGTAGCTGCGTGTGTCAAAATATGAGTCATTAAATACTCGGCTGCAGAAGAAGTGACAACAAGCAGCAAGAGTGAGCAGCGATCGTTAATTTTTTCCTCTCACTTGCACTTTTTACATGGAGGATTACATATCCAAAATAAAACAGTTTTCTAAACTGGACTTTCAATCGAAGCAAGAAGTAATAAAGGAAGATCTCCATCGAGACAGAGAGACTTTTAAAACTGAAGAAAGATAAGGAAGACTTCTATAAACAAGTTATCGATGCTTTTGATCAGAAGGAGATGCGCATGGACTTCATTTATAAGTAAAGGTAAGACCATAATAACGTTTTTTTATTAAATGCGCTTTACATGATGGTATCCTTACATCACACTCAAATTTATAAGCGCAGGCCTAAATTTACCGCATGCCTTTGGTAAACGTTGGAGTGAGAAGAGGTTTTAAATTAATTAGCGCCCCGGCGGCCATCCAAGGAAATACGGTATTATTTATTTTGGAAATGAGGTACTGAAGCACTTTTTCCACTTTGAGAGTATTGACTAATTACTACATTATTCTCATGTGTTGATGATGACGAGAGCAAAATGAGCGCCTTCGCAAAGATGAAAGATCCATCCATTTTCTACCGATTGTCCCTTTTGAGGTGGGTGGAGCCTATCTCAGCTGCATTCGAAAGATCCATCCATCCATCCATTTTCTACCGCGTATTCCCTTTTGGGGTCGCGGGGGGCGCTGGCGCCTATCTCAGCTACAATCGGGCGGAAGGCGGGGTACACCCTGGACAAGTCGCCACCTCATCATGCAATTAGTATGTAGGGATGTGTTGTTCATATTTTCTTGGTACCTAGGAATCGAGACTGGTACCGGTTTTCAGTACTTTTGTGTTTTATAAATAATAATTTATTTTTCATAATAAAGTCCCATTTTTATTACACTATTTACACAATTTAAAATGAGCTGATTATAGTAACTGCTGTTTGGTTGTTATATCTTGTTTTATTTCTGATATTAAGTTGCAAATACAGGTGGCAGTAGTGTAGAGTTTATGGTGTTGTTGTTTTTTGTTGCGCCCTAAAAAGTGTTAACACTGTAGGTAGTGTACTTTTTTTTAAGGCACCAGTTGTTTGAAGGTAACGTGCATCTTGGTTGTAGTTTTCACTAACACATTCGGAGGTGTCAAAATCGCCATGTGAAATCGCTAATGCTAATCAGTAGCATGTCAATAGCAAAGCCAATGTATTTTAGCATCAAGCTAGCAAATTTTTGGGGAAAAGTGGAGCGTTTTTGGAGTCATTTGCTTCGTTGGCATTGAACATTTGCAGCATTACCTAGATCTCAGTGCTGCTGGAGTGGTCGCCAAGTGCCAAAGTAGGTAAATCGGTGCTCGGTGGAATCAGATTCAGTACCCAACCTTCGTGCTAAGAGTATAAACTGTATATTTGGAAATGTATTTTTTGGGGGGTGTTATTGTCAGTTTAACAATATGAACTGGGGCTGAGAATCTTTGGGCACCACACCATTGGATTCGATTCTTGGGGGTGACGATTTGATTCAGAATCGATTCTCGATTCAAAATCAATACATTTTAAAATAACATTGTGTGCCAGTTCTATGATTAACTACATCTGCATAAAATAGATAAACAGCTCTGATACATTTATACATTACTTAAAAGAAAACTGGATTTGTTTGATAAAATTATGCCCCAATAATATATATACAGTATATATATATATACATACACACATATATATAAACATATATATATACACATACATACATAAATACATTTTCTACCGCTTATTCCCTTTTGGGGTCGCGGAGGGCGCTGGCGCCTATGTCAGCTACAATCGGGCGGAAGGCGGGGTACACCCTGGACAAGTCGCCACCTCATCGCAGATATACAGTACATACATATATATATATAAAATATATTTTTACAGATATACATACATATATATATATATATATACATAATGTGTATATATATATGTATGTATATACATATATAGATAACTGCTGTACATATGTAAGCATGTATATATTTGTAAGAATATACATGTATGAATGTACATATGTATGTATACAAGTAATATAAAACAATATATATACATATGTATTTGTATATATGTATGTACATATATATATATATATATATATACATGTATGTATGTGTGTATACATGTATACATATGTATAGTTATATATACATATATATATATATACACACATACATATATACATACATTTGTATATATACTGTATGTATGTATGTATGTATGAATGTATATATATATATATATATATATATATATTAATATATGTATATACATGTATGTATGTGCGTATATATGTACAAACGTATATGGATGTTATTAAAGTATTTTTGATTCTGATAACTATCGTTGTATATACATATGTATACATACATATATATTTCTATATATATATGTATGTATATATAAGCATATATATATGTGTGTGTAAATGTATACATATATATGTATATATTAATATATACATATGTATATATATACATATATATATTCATGTATATAATGGTATATGTATACATATGTATGTGTATATATATATAATCAAATATATACGTATGTATATATGTATACATATATATATATATATATATATATATATATATATATATATATATATATATATATATATATATATATATACATTTTAGTCTTCCTTGTTCTCTTTTATTACATACAATTGTTTCATCAAAACAAAGTCAATAAAACATTAACTAAACAAACACTGTTTTCCACAACTCACTGATGTCTTTAAATGTTTTATAATTGTTTTTAAATAAAATTTCTACTCGTTTCATTTTATATGCTTGTCATGTAATTATTGTTTATTGTTAATTTTCATGTGCAGCTGGAAACAGTTTTGTAGTTAATAGCAATACATAAATAAAGGGGATTGGATGGGATTCATTAAAATGTCTATCAGCTTGCTCTTGCTGTGTAACATGTTTAGCCTTGTCCTCCAGTGATAATGTTACTTAAGATACTAAGAAATGCGGTGTGTTCGTGGCAGAGTGAACGGCACATCCCTAATGTTATTAGTTTTAGAGTTGAAATTTACGAGTTACAACAAACAGTTGGTCCAAAAATGGCCCTTTTATAGGATCTACAGTATATAATGACCTATAGGTGGGAAACAATACATAAAGGCTAAGCATTGCAGAGATTTTTATAAGCATACTTGTTCGTAGAACTCATTGACGATCCCCTCAGTCCATTGCAAGTGCAGCTCCTTACACTTCAGAGGTCCGTTGACATCAGCCAGCTTGATGCACATCTGGCACACCAGCAATCGGTCGTTTTCGTTCGACCAGTCGAGGCCAGACACCCCGTCGTCACCCACCTGGGCGGCAGGGAGTCATCAGTCAGTCAGGTACATTTGGTCAATTATTAGTGAGTTAGGTTTTAAAAACGGACAAATCAGGGCCATTTGGCTAGTTTTCACAATCATAAACGAGGACAATATATACATAAATAGATACACAGGTAGAGTCATATGTTTTGGTATTTTACTAATGCTAAGTAGCATTTTAACATAGTACTGTTAGCATGCAAGACTAAAGTAATTCACAAACAAGGATGGGGTGAGGGTCACCACTTTGTAGGCAAATTGTCGAACGGTGTCGACATCAGTGTGTAAAGGATATCACCACATGGGCTCAGGAACACTTCATAAAACCACTGTCAGTAACTAAAGTTGGTCGCTACATCTGTAAGTGCAAGTTAAAACTCTACTATGCAAAGCCAAACTCATTTATCAACAACACCCAGGAACGGCGCCGGCCTTACTGGGCCCGAGCTCATCTAAGATGGACTGATGCAAAGTGGAAAAGTGTTCTGTGGTCTGACGAGTCCACATTTCATATTATATTTGGCAATGCATGCAAGACAAAAGTAATTCACAAATAAGGACGGGGCGAGGGTCACCACTTTGTAAGCAAATTCTCGAACAGTTTTAGAACAACATTTCTCAACGAGCTATTGCAAGGAATTTAGGAATTTTACCATCTACGGTCCGTAAAATCATCAAAAGGTTCAGAGAATCTTGAGAAATCACTGCAGGTAAGCGATGATATTACACACTTTTGATCCCTCAAGCAGTACTGCATCAAAAACCGACATCAGTGTGTAAAGGATATCACCACATGGGCTCAGGAACACTTCATAAAACCACTGTCAGTAACTAGAGTTGGTCGCTACATCTGTAAGTGCAAGTTAAAACTCTACTATGCAGAGCCAAAGCCATTTATCAACAACACCCAGGAACGCCGCCGGCTTCGCTGGGCCCGAGCTCATCTAAGATGGACTGATGCAAAGTGGAAAAGTGTTCTGTGGTCTGACGAGTCCACATTTCATATTATATTTGGCAATACATGCAAGACAAAAGTAATTCAGAAACAAGGATGGGGTGAGGGTCACCAATTTGTAAGCAAATTGTCGAACGGTTTTAGAACAACATTTCTCAACGAGCTATTGCAAGGAATTTAGGGATTTTACCATCTACGGTCCGTAAAATCATCAAAAAGTTCAAAGAATCTGGAGAAATCACTGCACGTAAGCCATGATATTACGGACTTTTGATCCCTCAGGCGGTACTGCACCAAAAACCGACATCAGTGTGTAAAGGATATCACCACATGGGCTCAGGAACACTTCATAAAACCACTGTCAGTAACTAGAGTTGGTCGCTACATCTGTAAGTGCAAGTTAAAACTCTACTATGCAGAGCCAAAGCCATTTATCAACAACACCCAGGAACGCCGCCGGCTTCGCTGGGCCCGAGCTAATCTAAGATGGACTGATGCAAAGTGGAAAAGTGTTCTGTGGTCTGACGAGTCCACATTTCATATTATATTTGGCAATACATGCAAGACAAAAGTAATTCAGAAACAAGGATGGGGTGAGGGTCACCAATTTGTAAGCAAATTGTCGAACGGTTTTAGAACATTTCTCAACAAGCTATTGCAAGGAATTTAGGGATTTTACCATCTACGGT
>NC_084623.1:53979143-54001643 GCF_033978795.1 Nerophis ophidion | reverse complement strand
TTGTATTTTTCTATCTGTGCAAATCTGGCAACCAAAAGAATGCAAGCTGTCTCGTATCAGTGTCATGTGTCCAGACCAGCCAAGTCCGGACATTGAGTGCCGTGACGCAGACAGAGCAGAGACAGGGCGATATCACGAGTGTCAGCACATTTGTATTTCTTGAATAGTCCTATATTGTGTCTAACTGGGGCTGCTAAGATTACCCCACCTCTTCCAGCTGCAGCTTCAGTAAATTAACCAGGGACCTCCCAAATAAATAGAGGAAGCACATAGGCTGGACTTTAGAGCGTAGTTTGGATCTGTAACTAGAGTTCAGCCCAAATGTCTCTCCTCATTGAG
Organism: Nerophis ophidion; assembly: GCF_033978795.1. NCBI lineage: Eukaryota > Metazoa > Chordata > Actinopteri > Syngnathiformes > Syngnathidae > Nerophis > Nerophis ophidion. Next base: position 54,001,304 of record NC_084623.1, on the reverse strand, counting down.
CTAAATTGAACTCTGTCTCTGCATGATTCCTTGCTTCTTGTCTGTTTAGTAGATGTCATCGGTGTTTGAACCTGACAGTCTGTTTAGGAGTTCGGAGAGCTAGCTTCCGCAGCTCGTGGGTCCGTGGCGATGACTTCTGTTTTATCTGATCAGCCGTTTTACTTCCTTCTTACAGACACCGTTTGGAAACAATTAAGGTGCGTAAATAAACATTTACTACATTTTACTGTGTAAATAACTTTCACAAGTTATTTAGCTCGGTTGGTAGAGTGGCCGTGTCAGCAACTTGAGGGTTGCAGGTTCGATTCCCGCTTGTGCCATCCTAGTTACTGCCGTTGTGTCCTTGGGCAAGACACTTTACCCACCTGCTCCCAGTGCCACCCACACTGGTTTAAATGTAACTTAGATATTGGGTTTCACTATGTAAAGCGCTTTGAGTCACTTGAGAAAAGCGCTATATAAATATAACTCACTTCACTTCACATCACAACGTATATATTTGCGGCTAATAAGTGGGGGGAAAAAAAAAATCCTGTAAAATTTTTCGAATGCGTATACACCGGAAAACGCGGTAATTTTACTTGATCATACCATTTCTAATAATATGTGATTTCCTGCAGCTAGTGGCTCCAAGGCGATGACTTCTGTTTTGTCTTATCAGCCGTTTTACTGCCTTGTTACAGGTATGAAAATAAACATTTACAGAATATTTCTGTGTAAATAACTCATTTCACAACGTATGTGTCCGCAATTTATAGTCCGGCGCAGCTTATATATGGAAGAAAAAAAACATTTTCTTCCAAAATTTAGTGGGTGTGGTTTATAAAACGCTGCTATTGTCCAGGAAACACGTCAATTTTACTTGATCAAACCTTTTTCTAATAATACGTGTGTGGAGGGTGGGGGGGCGTGGTTGGCGCGCCTCCTGCGGGAATGGAGTGTGTATGGCCCCGGCTTCGAAGCCCAGCTGACAGGTGAGTAGATTGCCCAGCTGGGACCTTGATTATCTAATCGCCAAGAGAGATTAAAGACGGACACACGTGACTGAAAAGTCCCGAACTCTTGTGTGTCAATAAAGACTTGCTCAAACCTCCTTAACATGGAGGATTACATATCTAAAATTAAACAATTTTCTAAACTGGACTTTCAATCGAAGCGGGAGGTAATAAAGGAAGATCTCCATCGAGACGGAGAGACTTTTAAAACTGAAGAAAGATAAGGAAGACTTCTTTAAAGAAGTTATCGATGCTTTTGATCAGAAGGAGCTGCGCATGGACTTCATTTATAAGTCAAAGTAAGACCATAGTAACGTTTTTTTTTAATTAAATGTGCTTTTGTGAATTAGTGAATTATATTTATATAGCGCTTTTCTCAAGTGACTCAAAGCGCTTTACATAGTGACACCCAATATCTAAATTACATTAATCCAGTGTGGGTGGCACTGGGAGCAGGTGGGGCGGCATAGCTCGGTTGGTAGAGTGGCCGTGCAGCAACTTGAGGGTTGCAGGTTCGATTCCCGCTTGTGTCATCCTAGTCACTGCCGTCTTGTCCTTGGGCAAGACACTTTACCCACCTGCTCCCAGTGCCACCCACACTGGTTTAAATGTAACTTTGATATTGGGTGTCACTATGTAAAGCGCTTTGAGTCACTTGAGAAAAGCGCTATATAAATATAATTCACTTCGCTTCACAGTGACTAGGATGGCACAAGCGGGAATCGAACCCGCAACCCTCAAGTTGCTGGCACGGCCACTTTACCAACCGAGCTATGCCGCCATGATGGTATCCTTACATCACACTCAAATTTTTAAGCGCAGGCCTAAATTTACCGCATGCCTTTGGTAAGGGCCGGAGTGAGAAGAGGTTTTAAATGAATTAAAAATAATACGGTACCGATAAAGTTTTGAATTCTACGATTTTTCCCTTTTTGTTCAGTCAGAATTGAAGGAATTGACCAATAACGATGTTGTTGACGGATTGAAAGATGCTTCCTGTGCGGATATGAATTCATAAAGATGGCCGTTGTGTTTACATTTTTTTTTTTTTTTTATTGTTACCTGCGGCGCACTGGTGGCTACTAGAAAGGCGTTGGTTCTTCCTGGGTGGTCGTAATCGTGCATGGCGGCGGCCACGTACAACGCCATCAGCTCCAGGCCCGGGATGAGGGCGGACAAAGAGCCGTAGCCTTCCTCCGGCGCGGCGCTCATCTTTGATGACAGAAAGGCCGCGGCGCCGGGGGTCATGCCGTTCGCCGAGTCTGCAGCGAGGAAGACGGGAGTTTGAGGAAGAGTAACACACGAAAATTTGGGGGAGAAGGTTTCCTCGCCATTGTATGTGCCGTTTTCAGTCAGGGCGGGGGCAGGCCGGGCACGGGCTGCGTTGTGAGGTACCAGACGGCGTGCAGCACATCAGTGGCGTGGATCCTGTTGTGATCTGACAAGACCAGCAGAGGGCAGTAGAAGCATGATGATGTGTACTCTCACAGTCACTGCTAATTGTATCATAGAGCTGTCTGTACTGCTTCCATCCATCCATTTTCTACCGCTTATTCCCTTCGGGGAGGCGGGGGGCGCCGGAGCCTATCTAAGCTACAACCTGGCGGAAGGCGGACTACACCCTGGACAAGTCGCCGCCTCATCGCAGGGCCACCACAGATAGACAGACAACATTCACACTCACATTCACACACTAGGGACCATTTAGTGTTGCCAATCAACCTGCTTGTACAACAAATATATGTTAATATTATGGGATACAGTTCCGTTGATCTCAAAACATTGTGAAGTGAGACCAGTCAGGTGTTCACTCAAAGGGTTTGACGCAGTGTAAGGAAAAGGCCATTTGTTTAATATATATATATATATATATATATATATATATATATATATATATATATATATATATATATATACATACATACATACATACACACACATATACATATATATATACATACATACATATATATATATACATACATATATATACATACATACACACACATATACATATATATATATACATATATATACATACATACACACATATATATATACATACATATATATACATACATACACACATATACTGTATATACATACAGTATATATATGTATGTATATATGTGTGTATGAATGTATATATATATACATACATACACACATATACACACACATATATATATATATATACATTCATACACACATATATACATACATACACACATATATACATACACATATATATATATATATATACATACACATATATATATATATATATATATATATATATATATATATATACATGTATTAGAGATGTCCCATAAATGCTATAAAATGTAATGTCGGCAATTATCGGTATCGGTTTCAAAAAGTAAAATTTATGACTTTTTAAAACTCCACTGTGTACACGGATGTAGGGAGAAGTAGAGAGCGCCAATAAATATCCACGACTTTTCACACACACAAGTGAATGAAAGGCATACTTGGTCAACAGCCGTGCAGGTCCCACTGAGGGTGGCCGTATAAACAACTTTAACACTGTTACAAATATGCGCCACACTGTGAACCCCACACCAAACAAGAATGACAAACACATTTAGGGAGAACATCCGCACCGTAACGCAACATAAACACGACACAACAAATACCCAGAACCCCTTGCAGCACTACACTCTTCCAGGACATTACAATATACACCTAATGCGCGTGTGCATTGCCTCACGTACGTACGTAATTATGTCAAATATGATTTGCCAGAGCGGGTAGGAGAGAGTAAAAAGCGGATGGACGGGCTAGTAAAGACAATTAAAAAAAATAAATAAATAAATAAATAAACATGTTTTTTTTTTTACTTGGGACTACTCCAAATAATGGGAGACCGGGTTTTCTGCTCCGTCGCCCCCAGTCTGTGGAACGCTCTCCCTGACCACCTGAGGGCACCACAGACTGTGGATGATTTTTTTAAAAGCCTTTTTTACATATATGTGTGCTAGTTCTAGCTATTATACTGTTCTAGTTTTTATATTTTTAATGCACTGTAGCACTTTGAGGTATTTTGCTTAACGTAAAGTGCTTTTGCAAATAAAATATATTATTATTATTATTATTATTATTATTATTACCCGTGGGCTGTAGTTTGGAGACCCCTGTGATAGAATATGCACTCAATAACAGCTAACATAAGCTATCCAAATTGCTATTAACCAACAACACCCAAAAATAATGTGTGTGCAATTTATTATGTACGTACGTAATTACATCAAATATGGAGACCCCGAGAGTAACACGCCATAGAAAATGGATTGATGGATGGGTTAGAAAGGATACACTAAAAAAATTATAATAAAAAACATTTTTTTTAAAAAAACAACATGTTTTTTTTTTTACTTGGGACTACTCCGAACAATGGGAGACCCGGCTTTCTGCTCCGCCGCTCCCAGTCTGTGGAACGCTCTCCCTGACCACCTGAGGGCACCACAGACTGTGGATGCTTTTAAAAAAGGCTTAAAAACCCTTCTTTTTAAAAATGCTTTTTTTTTTTTTTTTTTTAGATATATGTGTGCTAGTTCTAGCTATTAGGCTGTTGTAGTTTTTATTTTTTTTATTTTTTAGCGCACTGTAGCAATTGGAGGTTGTTTGCTCAATGTAAAGTGCTTTTACAAATAAAATATATTATTATTATTATAACCCGTGGGCTGGATTTTGGATAGTGGTGGGCCGTATCTGGCCCGTGGGCTGTAGTTTGGAGACCCCTGTGTTAGACTATACACTCAATGACAGCTAACTTAAGCTATCCAAATTGCTATTATTAACAACACCTAAAGCTAATGCTTCGCGTGCATTGCGTTACGTACGTACGTAGGTACGTAATTACGTCAAATATGATTCGCCGGAGCGGCTAGGAGACCCCGAGAGTAACACGCCGTAGAAAATGGATTGATGGACGGGCTAGAAAGGACATATTAAAAAATAATAATAAAAAACATTATTTATTAATTTTTTTACATAGGACTACTCCGAACAATGGGAGACCTGGCTCACTGCTCCGCCCTTCCCAGTCTGTGGAACACTCTCCCTGACCACCTGAGGGCACCACAGACCGTGAATGATTTAAAAAAAGGCTTAAAAACCTTTCTTTTAAAAAAAAACCTTTTCTAGACTGTTCTAGTTTTTATTTTTTGAATGCTCTGTAGCACTTTGAGGTTGTTTGCTCACTGTAAAGTGCTTTCACAAATAAAATCTATTATTATTATTATTGGATTTTGGACGCTAGTTTGGGGACCCCCGCTTTAATGCAAAAGGAATGGAAACAATGCTGGCTGTATCCACTCACAGGGGATGTCTCTGTAGCCGTTCTCCAAAGCGTGAAAGTAGTTCATGAACTCCGCCAGAGGAATCTTGAAGGTCTCAAACAGGCCCGAATCTTCGAAGAGCTTGTAGGACACCTGGGAGGTCATCACACACACAGAGACCTCAGCTTTTGAGACAACAACTTCTCACTTCAACGATTGGTCCGTTAAATAAAACGAGGGTGCAGTGCTCACCTGGCTGAGGATGCAGCCGGTCTTGCCGTGAGTCTTCTCCACTAAACTGAAAATGGGAAAATTCCAAATGTCCAGTTGGCTCATGAGAGGATCCATCAGCAGGGGCTCCGGGGCCAACATCAGCTTGTCCTGTGGGTGGGGGGACAACAAAACATTATATATGTTTATTTTTAACATGTTCACCATTTCTCATCTTGGGCCAAAAAATATATACTTTTTAATTTTGTTGACCATTTTTTAGGGACCGAATGTCCCTTTGGGACAGAGGACCCTATTGTATTTATAAGGTTTTATTATTATTATACCACATATACATATATACATACATACACATATATATATATATATATATACATACATACATATATATGTAACGGGTATAAAAAATACTTTAATTATTTGAGTGAAATTCCTGCTAAAATATGTATATTGTTTTGTAATGCAATGAGGTCCAATTGCGCCATCTGCTGGTACCTAAAAATCTGTAAAAATGACCGGGAACCGGAAGCTATTAGCAGACTTTCCTGCACTCTGCTAATGGTAAGACATGTTCCGATATTGCTCGGCAAAATATTGTAAATTACACTAAAGCTAACGTGATGTTTATTGTAAGATGCGCAGTTATTTAACAGCAGTTGAAATGCCATGTTGTGGAATCTTGGTTTTGAATTGGTTGTAGCTCACGTTAGATCAGTGGTCGGGAACCTTTTTGGTTGAGAGAGCCATGAAAGCCAAATATTTCAAAATGTATTTCCGTGAGAGCCATATAATATTTTTTTAAACACCGAATACAACGTTTTTAAAGGGGAACATTATCAGCAGACCTATGTAAGCGTCAATATATACCTTGATGGTGCAGAAAAAAGACCATCTATTTTTTTAACCGATTTCCGAACTCTAAATGGGTGAATTTTGGCGAATTAAACGTCTTTCTGTTTATCTCGCTGGAGGCGATGACGTCAGAATGTGACGTCGCCGAGGTAACACACCCGCCATTTTCATTTTCAACACATTACAAACACCGGGTCTCAGCTCTGTTATTTTCCGTTTTTTTGACGATATTTTGGAACCTTGGAGACATCTTGCCTCGACGGTGTGTTGTCGGAGGGTGTAACAACACTAACAGGGAGGGATTCAAGTTGCACCAATGGCCCGAAGATGCCAAAGTGTGTGCCGCCAGACCCCCATTGAATGTGCCGGAGTGTCTCCATATTTGACTGGCGATGCTAAAGCAGACATGGCACAGAGATGTATGGATAACCTGCAGACGCATTTGCAACGATAGTCAACGAAATCAAAAAGGTGAGTTTTGTTGATGTTGACTGCCAGCTAATCGATGCTAACATGCTACGCTAATCGATGCTAACATGCTATTTACCGACGGTGCTAAAGCAGACATGGCACAGAGATGTATGGATAACCTGTAGATGCATATGCAACTATATTACGTTTCCTTCCACCCACATTTAATGCAAAACAAACACTTACCAATCAACGGATTTAAGTTGCTCCAGTGTCAAAAGATGCGAAAGTCCTGATCGTTTGGTCCGCACATTTTACCGGTGATGCTAACGCAGCTATTCGGCCATGCTATGGCTATGAATAGTGTCAATAGCTTCAGTTTCTTCTTCAATATTTTCATACTCCAACCATCTGTTTCAATACATGCGTAATCTGTTGAATCGCTGAAATCCGAGTTTGAATCCGAGCTAATGTCACTATATCTTGCTGTGGTATTCCCATTGTTTGTTTACATTGGCAGCACTGTGTGACGTCACAGGGAAATGGCCAGTGTCTTCGCAGAGAGCCGAAAATAAGGCACTTTAAAGCTTTGTTTAGGGATATTCCGAGACCGGTAAAATTTTGAAAAAAACTTCAAAAAAAACAAGCCACTGGGAACTGATTTTTATTGTTTTTAACCCTTTTGAAATTGTGATAATGTTCCCCTTTAAGTAAGACCTGTCATTTCTTTGTGATCATGTTCTGTTTAGTTATGTTCTGTTTTGTTTTTGACTCCATTAGTTGCTGTTTTTTGCGCACCCTGGTTTGTTTTTGTTTCCATGACTACCGATCAGTTCACCTGTTTTCACAACTCACACACCTGATTCACTTGAACTCATGTACCTGTTGTCAATCACCACATCACCATTTAAGCCTGCAGTTGCCAGGCAGTCAGCTTGGCGACATCATCTTCTACTCACCCTCTATCACATGGGTAGGGGAACCTATGGCTCGCGAGCCAAATGTGGCTCTTTTGATGACTGCACCTGGCTCTCGGATAAATCTGAGCTGACATTGCTTAACACGATGAATAATGAATAATTCCACTTGTAATCACAGTGTTAAAAATAACGTTCAAAATATAAAATATTGTCATGCATTTTTATGTTCAAGAAGTTGGTAAGAAGTAATTTATTTATTATTGGTTAGTGTAGGCTTTGCCCTCCAGAGGGTTCTTCAGACCCCCAAGCACCGACATGAGAGCCAGTTTCAGGGTTACGATATCGTTTTATTTTTCAATAAGTCTCTCTGTTGCTTTCCAGCAATTGTCTTTTTCTCTTTCCTTATCGCTCGCGCTCTGGTTTCTCGCACCAAGCCCGTCTCTCCTCCTGGCTGCTGCTTATAACATAGCGACAGGTGATCAGATAAAAAGGCCCAGGTGGGCCGTCTACGCACCCGTCGCTGAATTCAAGGCCTGTCTCGGCAACACCCTGATTCGCTGCAGGCTCGCAGGCCACGCCCCCTCCACAGTTAGCTTCGGAATAACAATGTTATTACAAAGAATAGGAGACCTCTCTAGAAATGTTGGTCTTTCTTGAGAATGCACGCGTTTTGTTGTGTTCAGTGTTAAAAAAATATATTATATGGCTCTTACGGAAATACATTTGAAAATATTTGGCTTCTTGGCTCTCTCAGCCAAAAAGGTTCCCGACTCTGCTCTATCACCTCCTAGTATGTTATCCATGCCGATAATCCATGCTCTAAGTTTTTCATGCCATAGTTTGTAAGTTTTATTTTATGGTCATAATCCTCCCATCGTGCGAGTTTTAGTTTTCATAGCCAAGTTTTTAACCTCCTCTGAGAGCGCCTTTTGTTTACACCCTTTGTTTTTGTAATATTTTTGAGTTAAGATTAAAGATGTCATTACCTTCATGCCATGTCCGTTCCAGTCGCTTTGCACCGCGGGAAAACAAACCAAACCATAGTCCAGGTCTTGACAAGACCGACAATTTTAGAGCATAATAAGCCTCTTATTGTTTTTAATAACATTGTTATTTTAAACTTAACCAATAATAAATATATTACTTCTTACCATTAATGCGACATCTTGGACAGGTGCGGTAGAAAACGGATGGTTGGATTGAAATGCATGAGAATGTTTTATAATTTGAACGTTATTTTTAACACTGTGATTACCATCGTAATTATTAATTACTTATCGTGTTAAGCAATGTCAGCTAAGATTTATCTGAGAGCCAGATGTAGTCATCAAAAGAGCCACATCTGGCTCTAGAGCCATAGGTTCCCTACCCCTGCGTTAGATGTACTACTATTTTGCACTGAAGTCTGCGGGCTATAGAGCGTTTTCCGTTCGGGCTCCAGTACTCTGGAATGCCCTCCCGGTAACAGTTCGAGATGCTACCTCAGTAGAAGCATTTAAGTCTCACCTTAAAACTCATCTGTATACTCTAGCCTTTAAATAGACCTCCTTTTTAGACCAGTTGATCTGCCGCTTCTTTTCTTTCTCCTATGTCCCCCCCCTCCCTTGTGGAGGGGGTCCGGTCCGATGACCATGGATGAAGTACTGGCTGTCCAGAGTCGAGACCCAGGATGGACCGCTCGCCTGTATCGATTGGGGACATCTCTACGCTGCTGATCCGCTTGAGATGGTTTCCTGTGGACGGGACTCTCGCTGCTGTCTTGGATCCGCTTTGAACTGAACTCTCGCGGCTGTGTTGGAGCCACTATGGATTGAACTTTCACAGTATCATGTTAGACCCGCTCGACATCCATTGCTTTCGGTCCCCTAGAGGGGGGGGGGGGGTTGCCCACATCTGAGGTCCTCTCCAAGGTTTCTCATAGTCAGCATTGTCACTGGCGTCCCACTGGATGTGAATTCTCCCTGCCCACTGGGTGTGAGTTTTCCTTGCCCTTTTGTGGGTTCTTCCGAGGATGTTGTAGTCGTAATGATTTGTGGAGTCCTTTGAGACATTTGTGATTTGGGGCTATATAAATAAACATTGATTGATTGATTGAAGTCGATATTATTTTCCCCTATAGCAGGGGTCGGGAACCTTTTTGGCTGAGAGAGCCATGAAAGCCAAATATTTCAAAAATGTATTTCAGTGAGAGCCATATCATATTTTTTAACACTGAATACAACTAAATGCATGCGATTTTAAGTAAGATACATTTTTTTAGAGTATAATAAGTATTTTATTCTTTTTATTAACATTGTTATTCTGAAACTAACCAATAATAAAGAAAATGTCATGTCTGTTGATCATGTTTTTGTTTGGCCATGTGCTGTTTGTCCTTTGGACTCTTTAAGTTCCTGTTTTTTTTTCCACTCCCTTGTCTGGTTTCCTTGGTTACTCATTTTGTCCACCTGCTTCCCGAGCACTAATCAGAGGCAGTATTTAAGCTTGTCTTTGCCAGTCAGTCGCCCTGGCGTCAATGTGATCTTTTCTTGCTCTGTGCTGACTTGTTTCATGCCTTGCCATAGTTTCGTGCTTCATGCCATGCCAAGTAAGTTTTGTTTGATTTATGTGCATAGTCTGTTTATGCGTTAGCTTTCTTCCTTAGCCCAAGTTGTGCCTCCACTGTGAGCGATTTTTGTTTGTATCTTTTTTTAGTTTAAATTAAGTCATGTTTTTACCTAAATGCCATGTCCGTGGTTACTCATTTTGTCCACTTGTCTCTGGTGGACAAAATTCCCGCTCACCTGCTTCCCGAGCACTAATCAGAGGCCGTATTTAAGCCTGTCTTTGCCAGTCAGTCGCCCTGGCGTCAATGTGATCTTTTCTTGCTCTGTGCTGACTTGTTTCATGCCTTGCCATAGTTTCGTGCTTCATGCCATGCCAAGTAAGTTTTGTTTGATTTATGTGCATAGTCTGTTTATGCGTTAGCTTTCTTACTTAGCCCAAGTTGTGCCTCCACTGTGAGCGATTGTTGTTTGTATCTTTTTTTAGTTTAAATTAAGTTATGTTTTTACCTAAATGCCATGTCCGTGGTTACTCATTTTGTCCACTTGTCTCTGGTGGACAAAATTCCCGCTCACCTGCTTCCCGAGCACTAATCAGAGGCCGTATTTAAGCCTGTCTTTGCCAGTCAGTCGCCCTGGCGTCAATGTGATCTTTTCTTGCTCTGTGCTGACTTGTTTCATGCCTTGCCATAGTTTCGTGCTTCATGCCATGCCAAGTAAGTTTTGTTTGATTTATGTGCATAGTCTGTTTATGCGTTAGCTTTGTTCCTTAGCCCAAGTTGTGCCTCCACTGTGAGCGATTTTTGTTTGTATCTTTTTTTAGTTTAAATTAAGTCATGTTTTTACCTAAATGCCATGTCCGTGGTTACTCATTTTGTCCACTTGTCTCTGGTGGACAAAATCCCCGCTCACCTGCTTCCCGAGCACTAATCAGAGGCAGTATTTAAGCTCGTCTTTGCCAGTCAGTCGCCCTGGTGTCAATGTGATCTTTTCTTGCTCTGTGCTGACTTGTTTCATGCCTTGCCATAGTTTCGTGCTTCATGCCATGCCAAGTAAGTTTTGTTTGATTTATGTGCATAGTCTGTTTATGCGTTAGCTTTGTTCCTTAGCCCAAGTTGTGCCTCCACTGTGAGCGATTTTTGTTTGTATCTTTTTTTAGTTTAAATTAAGTCATGTTTTTACCTAAATGCCATGTCCGTGGTTACTCATTTTGTCCACTTGTCTCTGGTGGACAAAATCCACGCTCACCTGCTTCCCGAGCACTAATCAGAGGCAGTATTTAAGCTTGTCTTTGCCAGTCAGTCGCCCTGGCGTCAATGTGATCTTTTCTTGCTCTGTGCTGACTTGTTTCATGCCTTGCCATAGTTTCGCGCTTCATGCCATGCCAAGTAAGTTTTGTTTGATTTAGTTCATAGTCTGTTTATGCGTTAGCTTTCTTCCTTAGCCCAAGTTGTGCCTCCACTGTGAGCGATTTTTGTTTGTATATTTTTTTAGTATAAATTAAATCATGTTTTTACCTAAATGCCATGTCCGTGGTTACTCATTTTGTCCACTTGTCTCTGGTGGACAAAATCCCCGCTCACCTGCTTCCCGAGCACTAATCAGAGGCAGTATTTAAGCTCGTCTTTGCCAGTCAGTCGCCCTGGCGTCAATGTGATCTTTTCTTGCTCTGTGCTGACTTGTTTCATGCCTTGCCATAGTTTCGTGCTTCATGCCATGCCAAGTAAGTTTTGTTTGATTTAGTTCATAGTCTGTTTACGCGTTATCTTTCTTCCTTAGCCCAAGTTATGCCTCCGCTGTGAGCGATTTTTGTTTGTATCTTTTTTTAGTTTAAATTAAGTCATGTTTTAACCTAAATGCCATGTCCGTGGTTACTCATTTTGTCCACTTGTCTCTGGTGGACAAAATCCCCGCTCACCTGCTTCCCGAGCACTAATCAGAGGCAGTATTTAAGCCTGTCTTTGCCAGTCAGTCGCCCTGGCGTCAATGTGATCTTTTCTTGCTCTGTGCTGACTTGTTTCATGCCTTGCCATAGTTTCGTGCTTCATGCCATGCCAAGTAAGTTTTGTTTGATTTAGTTCATAGTCTGTTTATGCGTTAGCTTTCTTCCTTAGCCCAAGTTATGCCTCCGCTGTGAGCGATTTTTGTTTGTATCTTTTTTTAGTTTAAATTAAGTCATGTTTTTACCTAAATGCCATGTCCGTGGTTACTCATTTTGTCCACTTGTCTCTGATGGACAAAATCCCCGCTCACCTGCTTCCCGAGCACTAATCAGAGGCAGTATTTAAGCTTGTCTTTGCCAGTCAGTCGCCCTGGCGTCAATTTTATCTTTTCTTGCTCTGTGCTGACTTGTTTCATGCCTTGCCATCGTTTCGTGCTTCATGTCATGCCAAGTAAGTTTTGTTTGATTTATGTGCATAGTCTGTTTATGCGTTAGCTTTGTTCCTTAGCCCAAGTTGGGCCTCCACTGTGAGCGATTTTTGTTTGTATCTTTTTTTAGTTTAAATTAAGTCATGTTTTTACCTAAATGCCATGTCCGTGGTTACTCATTTTGTCCACTTGTCTCTGGTGGACAAAATCCCCGCTCACCTGCTTCCCGAGCACTAATCAGAGGCAGTATTTAAGCTCGTCTTTGCCAGTCAGTCGCCCTGGCGTCAATGTGATCTTTTCTTGCTCTGTGCTGACTTGTTTCATGCCTTGCCATAGTTTCGCGCTTCATGCCATGCCAAGTAAGTTTTGTTTGATTTATGTTCATAGTCTGTTTATGCGTTAGCTTTCTTCCTTAGCCCAAGTTATGCCTCCGCTGTGAGCGATTTTTGTTTGTATCTTTTTTTAGTTTAAATTAAGTCATGTTTTCACCTAAATGCCATGTCCGTGGTTACTCATTTTGTCCACTTGTCTCTGGTGGACAAAATCCCCGCTCACCTGCTTCTCGAGCACTAATCAGAGGCAGTATTTAAGCTTGTCTTTGCCAGTCAGTCGCCCTGGCGTCAATGTGATCTTTTCTTGCTCTGTGCTGACTTGTTTCATGCCTTGCCACAGTTTCGCGCTTCATGCCATGCCAAGTAAGTTTTGTTTGATTTATGTTCATAGTCTGTTTATGCTTTAGCTTTCTTACTTAGCCCAAGTTATGCCTCCACGTTATTTGTAGCACTGTGATTACCAGCAAAATTATTCATAATTATCGTGTTAAGCAATGTCAGCTAAGATTTATCTGAGAGCCAGATGCAGTCATCAAAAGAGCCACATCTGGGTCTAGAGCCATAGGTTCCCTACCCCTGATCTATAGACATCGAAACCAGCAGAGCTGCTAACCACAAATTGTGCGTATGTGCGTTCCGATCACTCATTGCAGGTAATAATTGTTGCAATATTTGCGTGTTACGTGTCCGTACGTTCATGTTTAAGTTTGAATCGTCCGACATTTTGGCATGGACGCAAAGTGGTCTGTCATTTTCGCTAGTCGCCACCAGAGGGTGCTAAAAGTCCATATAATTATTTGTCTTGTCTTGTATTGTATTTTGTACTTTTCTATTTCATAAATATATAAAAAAAGGATGATGATGGTTAAAAAAAAGTTAATAATTGTTGCACTATTTGCGTTTTACGTGTCCGTACGTTCATGTTTAAGTATGAATCGTCCGACATTTTGGCATGGACGCAAAGTGGTCTGTCATTTACGCTAGTCGCCACCAGAGGGTGCTAAAAGTCCATTTAATTATTTGTCATGTCTCGTATTGTATTTTGTACTTTTCTATTTTCTATTTCATAAATATATATATATAAAAAATGATGATTATGGTTAAAAAACAAGTTAATAATTGTTGCACTATTTGCGTTTTACGTGTCCGTACGTTCATGTTTAAGTTTGAATTGTCCGACATTTTGGCATGGACGCTACCTGGTCTGTCATTTTCGCTAGTCGCCACCAGAGGGTGCTAAAAGTCCATTTAATTATTTGTCATGCCTTGTATTGTATTTTGTACTTTTCTATTTCATAAATATATGAAAAAAAGGATGATGATGGTTAAAAAAAGTTAATAATTGTTGCACTATTTGCGTTTTACGTGTCCGTACGTTCATGTTTAAGTATGAATCGTCCGACATTTTGGCATGGACGCAACATGGTCTGTCATTTTCGCTAGTCGCCACCAGAGGGTGCTAAAAGTCCATTTAATTATTTGTCATGTCTCGTATTGTATTTTGTACTTTTCTATTTTCTATTTCATAAATATATATATAAAAAAGGATGATTATGGTTAAAAAACAAGTTAATAATTGTTGCACTATTTGCGTTTTACGTGTCCGTACGTTCATGTTTAAGTTTGAATTGTCCGACATTTTGGCATGGACGCAACCTGGTCTGTCATTTTCGCTAGTCGCCACCAGAGGGTGCTAAAAGTCCATTTAATTATTTGTCATGCCTTGTATTGTATTTTGTACTTTTCTATTTCATAAATATATAAAAAAAGGGGCTTCACGGTGGCAGAGGGGTTAGTGCGTCTGCCTCATAATACGAAGTTCCTGCAGTCCTGCGTTCAAATCCTGGGTTCAAATCCAGGCTCGGGATCTTTCTGTGTGGAGTTTGCATGTTCTCCCCGTGAATGCGTGGGTTCCCTCCGGGTACTCCGGCTTCCTCCCACTTCCAAAGACATGCACCTGGGGATAGGTTGATTGGCAACACTAAATTGGCCCTAGTGTGTGAATGTTGTCTGTCTATCTGTGTTGGCCCTGCGATGAGGTGGCGACTTGTCCAGGGTGTACCCTGCCATCCGCCCGATTGTAGCTGAGATAGGCGCCAGCGCCCCCCGCGACCCCGAAAGGGAATAAGCGGTAGGAAATGGATGGATGGATGGATAAAAAAAGGATGATGATGGTTAAAAAACAAAGGCAACACCCTAAGAAAAATATTCAACAAGAACAACATTAAATTGAGCTACAGCTGTATGAATAACATACAACAAATCATTTCATACCACAACAAAACAATTGCAAAAGGGCTGCCCGCCCCCAGACTAAACGACTCTGAAACCAATAATGAATGTAACTGTCGCAAGAAACCTGATTGCCCTCTCAACGGAGGGTGCTTACAGACATCAGTCGTTTACCAAGCAAAGGTAACACGCAAGGACATTAACACATCCGACACATACGTAGGATTAACCGAAGGAGCGTTCAAAACAAGATGGAATAATCACAACGCCTCCTTTAGAAACCAGACTTTGCGGAATTCTACAGAACTCAGCAAAACACATTTGGAACCTCAAAGACAATAATGTTGAATATTCAATAACATGGCAAATTCTTGCATCCAGCACACCTTACAACAGTGGTAATAAAAGATGCAACCTATGCTTAAAAGAGAAACCGTTTATTATATATCATCCAGACCTGTCCTCTCTCAACAAGCGCAGTGAAATCGTTTCAACATGCCGCCACAGACGGAAACACCTCCTAGGTAACACATGAGCCAATCACCACGCCCCTACGCCTGCCTGTACCCACCCACTCTGTGCTCTATACAAACCATTGTATGTGAATGCTTCCATTAAAATCTCCTGATGATTGAGGGAACCCCTCATGAAACAGTTCTGTAGAGATGAAGTAGTCTTGTGATTTTTCCCACACCTACATATTGCGCTCTACCACGGTATCGAGCACTATTCTCTGGATAATCCAATCAAGACATATACATATATATATATATATATATATATATACATATAAATAAATGATAAATGGGTTGTACTTGTATAGCGCTTTTCTACCTTCAAGGTACTCAAAGCGCTTTGACACTACTTCCACATTTACCCATTCACACACACATTCACACACTGATGGATGGAGCTGCCATGCAAGGCGCTAACCAGCACCCATCAGGAGCAAGGGTGAAGTGTCTTGCTCAGGACACAACGGACGTGACGAGGTTGGTACTAGGTGGGAATTGAACCAGGGACGCTCGGGTTGCGCACGGCCACTCTCCCCACTGCGCCACGCCGTCCCATATACATATATATATGTATATATATATATACATATACATATATATATACATATACATATATATATATATATACATATACATATGTATATATACATATATATATATATATATATATATATATATATATACACATATATATATATATATATATATATACATTGATTCAGTGATTAGAGCTTCAGTGTTTATAGCTTCAACTTTATCCTTAGTTTTTAAGCCAAAATGCGCTCATTCGTCATTTTCTGCGTGCGTTGTCCAACACGTGTCGTCTTGTCCGGGAAAAAAAAGTGGCGGCATTTTTCAGAAGCAGTCCAGTATCGTTTTTAATTCATTAATACCACGGTACTTTGTCCCGTACATCCCTATATGACCGTAAAGGACTTGCACGAAATGAAAATTTGTGGCCGAAGCCGAATAAAATTTAAACGCTTGGCGGAAGGCCGAATACCGAATAATGAATGCAGTTTTTCACAATTTTTTTTTATATTGCATAAATACCCTAGAAAAATATTTAGACATGTTTTTCAATTAAAGTCATTTTTTATGGAATATTGACTTTTTTAATAATCCAGTAGCCTTTGCTTTTCAAAAAAGCACAGTTTTTCATTTATATTAGGCCTTCAAACAAAACATGCATTCCAAAAAAAAAAAAAAAGTGCATTAAAGTGGATAAACCCACAACAAATGAATTATTGTCCTTTTGCCAAAAGTCTGCTTAGCCACAGTAGATATGCTAATAATGTAAACAGAAGGCTCAAGTAAATCTCAATTAAGTGTGTGCTTGTAACCTCATACACTTATACAGGTACACAACATATCCCAACGCCACCGCGTCAAAAAACTGCGTCACACGCCACTATTCGGCCTTGTTTTTAACTCATTCCACCGAAAGCTTTTTTTGCCATATTCGGCCGAATATATTCGGTTACAGATTAATCGGTGCATCCCTCCACGTGACAGTACCCCCCCCCCCCTGTGTCCAACACAAACCATGTACATCTGCTGTCCCGTACTGTAAACATCATTTCCTCTAGACCAGGATTGGAGTGTAAATATTTAAGTCAGCTAACAATTTGGCTTGTCGGGAATCAATGAAGCGTGTTTGTGGCTGATGGCCAGCAGGACAGGAAGCATCGGAACACTTCCTGCGACTGTAATGTTTACATGTTCCGACACTGACTCTCATGCTATTGCATACGACTCTGCAACCCGTGTTCCTTTTTGACAGCGGTCAGAGCTAGTCCTGTTGTTTATATTGTTGTCATGGTTACTGCTATCGTGACGGATACTGTTTTGCAGCCATGCGCCGATACAACTTTTTCACGTCCACGCCGATATTAATCCGATACAACATCAGACATTATCATCTTTTAAAGTGGAATGTTAAACTTTTTTTTTATTATTATTATTTTTTTTTTTCTTCTTTGTCATGAAAAAGGGACATTTTTGTCATGAAAAATTGAGTTTTTTGTGGTTGGTGCACTAATTGTATGTGTGTGTTTTTATGTTGATTTAATTAAAAAAAAAAAAAAAAAAAAAATTTTTTTTTTTTTTCATAAAAAATTCTTCTGCGGCCCGGTGGTTGGGGACCACTGATATATATGGTACTTTCAAAATGCTAACTGTTAGCAATTTAACTTTTTGGGCCAATTTTACAGCCGTACACCTCAGAGCCATATAACTTGGTGCTTTAAAATGAGCTAGCTGCAAGCATGCTAATAACAATAATAATCATGACAATAAAGTTTGAACTGAATTGAAAATAAAACCAGTCTGCTAGCACGTGACATTAGCATGCTAACTTTTTTTAGCCAGTTTTACAGCCGTACACGCCATTATCATATAACTTGGTGTTCAAAGAATGTTAACTGCTAGCATGCTATCTTTTTGGGCCAATTTTACAGCCGTACACCTCAGAGCCATATAACTTGGTGCTTTAAAATGTGCTAGCTGCAAGCATGCTAACTTTTTTTGTCAATTTTGCAGCCTTACACGTGTCCTAATACTTGACACATGCTAGCCGTTAGCATGCTAACTTTAACGAAGACGGGACTGCATGCATCATGACAATAAAGTTTGAACTGAATTGAAAATAAAACCAGTCTGCTAGCACATGACATTAGCATGCTAATTTGTATTTTTTTTTGCCAATTTTACAGTCGTACACCTCAGAGCCATATAACTTGGTGCTTTAAAATGTGCTAGCTGCAAGCATGCTAACTTTTTTTGTCAATTTTGCAGCCTTACACATGTGTCTTAATAATTGACACATGCTAGCCATTAGCATGCTAACTTTAACGAAGACGGGACCGCATGCATCATGACAATAAAGTTTGAACTGAATTGAAAATAAAACCAGTCTGCTAGCACATAACATTAGCATGCTAATTTGTATTTTTTTTTTGCCAATTTTACAGTCGTACACCTAAAGTCATATATATGGTACTTGTAAAATGCTAACTGTTAGCAAATTAACTTTTTGGGCTAATTTTACAGCCGTACACCTCAGAGCCATATAACTTGGTGCTTTAAAATGTGCTAGCTGCAAGCATGCTAACTTTTTTTGGTCAATTTTGCAGCCTTACACATGTGTCTTAATAATTGACACATGCTAGCCGTTAGCATGCTAACTTTAACGAAGACGGGACCGCATGCATCATGACAATAAAGTTTGAACTGAATTGAAAATAAAACCAGTCTGCTAGCACATAACATTAGCATGCTAATTTGTATTTTTTTTGCCAATTTTACAGTTGTACACCTCAAAGTCATATATATGGTACTTGTAAAATGCTAACTGTTAGCAAATTAACTTTTTGGGCCAATTTTACAGCCGTACACCTCAGAGCCATATAACTTGGTGCTTTAAAATGTGCTAGCTGCAAGCATGCTAACTTTTTTTGTCAATTTTGCAGCCTTACACGTGTCCTAATACTTGACACATGCTAGCCGTTAGCATGCTAACTTTAACGAAGACGGGACTGCATGCATCATGACAATAAAGTTTGAACTGAATTGAAAATAAAACCATTCTGCTAGCACATGACATTAGCATGCTAATTTGTATTTTTTTTTGCCAATTTTACAGTCGTACACCTCAAAGTCATATATATGGTACTTGTAAAATGCTAACTGTTAGCAAATTAACTTTTTGGGCCAATTTTACAGCCGTACACCTCAGAGCCATATAACTTGGTGCTTTAAAATGTGCTAGCTGCAAGCATGCTAACTTTTTTGGTCAATTTTGCAGCCTTACACATGTGTCTTAATACTTGACACATGCTAGCCGTTAGCATGCTAACTTTAACGAAGACGGGACCGCATGCATCATGACAATAAAGTTTGAACTGATTTGGAAATAAAACCAGTCTGCTAGCACATAACATTAGCATGCTAATTTGTATTTTTTTTTTTGCCAATTTTACAGTTGTACACCTCAAAGTCATATATATGGTACTTGTAAAATTCTAACTGTTAGCAAATTAACTTTTTGGGCCAATTTTACAGCCGTACACCTCAGAGCCATATAACTTGGTGCTTTAAAATGTGCTAGCTGCAAGCATGCTAACTTTTTTGGTCAATTTTGCAGCCTTACACATGTGTCTTAATACTTGACACATGCTAGCCGTTAGCATGCTAACTTTAACGAAGACGGGACCGCATGCATCATGACAATAAAGTTTGAACTGAATTGAAAATAAAACCATTCTGCTAGCACATGACATTAGCATGCTAATTTGTATTTTTTTTTGCCAATTTTACAGTCGTACACCTCAAAGTCATATATATGGTACTTGTAAAATGCTAACTGTTAGCAAATTAACTTTTTGGGCCAATTTTACAGCCGTACACCTCAGAGCCATATAACTTGGTGCTTAAAATTGTGTTAACTTTGAACTTAAAACATGCTAGCCGTTAGCATGTTAATTTTAGCATGCTCGCTAACTTTTTTAATCAAATTTTCAGCCTACGCATGTACCTTATTACTTGACACATGTTAGCTGTTAGCATGCTAACTCTAGCGAGGACGCATCATGACAAAGTTTGAACTGAATTCAAAATAAAACCAGTCTGCTAGCACTTAACATTAGCATGCAAATTTTTATTTTATTTAATTTTTTTCCAATTTTACACTTCAAAGTCATATATATGGTACTTGCAAAATGCTAACTTTTAGCAATTTAACTTTTTGGGCCAATTTTACAGCCGTACACCTCAGAGCCATATAACTTGGTGCTTTGAAATGTGCTAGCTGAAAGCATGCTAACTTTTTTTGTCAATTTTGCAGCCTTACACATGTGTCTTAATACTTGACACATGCTAGCCGTTAGCATGCTAACTTTAACGAAGACGGGACCGCATGCATCATGACAAAGTTTGAACTGAATTGAAAATAAAACCATTCTGCTAGCACGTGACATTAGCATGCTAACTTTTTTAGCCACTTTTACAGCCGTACACGCCAGAGTCATCTAACTTGGTGCTCAAAGAATGTTAACTGCTAGAATGCTAACTTGTTGGGCCAATTTTACAGCCGTACACCTCAGAGCCATATAACTTGATGCTTAAAAATGCGTTAGCTGTTAGCATGCTAACTTTTTTTTGGTAAATTTTGCAGCCATACGCATGTAACTTCGTACTTGACGCATGATAGCATGCTAACTTTAGAACTGAATTGAAAACCAAACCGGTCTGCTGACCTCGGGCGATGGCAGGAGGGGGTGCAGGACGATGCCCTCGGCCGCGTACTCCCTGCAGCCGTCCCTGGCCTCCGACGGCTTCTTGCCGGCGTCCGCCTCCTCCTCGTTCTGTGCAAAGTCGCTGCTGTCACTGTGGTTGGTCTCGTAGGTGCTGTCGTACGTGCTGTCGTAGTCCGATGAGATGACCGCACGCTCATCTGCAATGGAAATATAATGTTAGCACGTAACATTAGCATGCTAACTTTTTTTTTTTTTTTTTGCTAATTTTTACAGCCGTACACTTTAGAGTCATATAACTTGGTACTTTAAAAAAACGTTGACTGCTTGCATGCTAACGTGAGCATGATAAAAAAGTTGTCCCGGGGCCATTTTTACCACTGTGTTACATGGCCTTTCCTTTTAACAACACTCCCTAAACGTTTAGGAACTGAAGAGACACCATTTTTTGAAGCTTTTCAGGGGGAATTTGTCAGAATAATTTTATCTAAGTTATCCCAAAACTTTGTGTTTCAGTGAGATCCCGGCGAGCAGACAAAAAGCTGTCTTTGATCTTACCAATCAAAAGACTTGTAAAACTCCACAGTGTAGGATGGGAAGCTACATGAAGGTGTCGGTTTCTTTCCTCTATTTTAATCCACAGGAAGATTTTGTCTTTATCCGAGATCCAAAAAGCGGTGAGGAAGCAGGACCTGATTCCCCCCCCTCCAGGCACTTTTTCTTTGAACTGTTTTGTGACCAAAGGTAGTGGCTGTTTATGACCTCCGGTCCCTTTAAAATCAGCTGTTGCCATGTAATCAGGGAAATCCCAAATAAAAGAGGAGGCGTACAATCTTTCGTCAGAGCGTGGTGGAAGACTGTACCAAGAGTACAGCCCAAACGTTTCTCCTCAATGAGCTAAATTGAATTCTGTCTCTGTTTGATTCCTTGCTTCTTGTCTGTTCAATAGATGTCATCAGTGTTTGAACCTGACAGAATTCTTTCCCATTCTGGCTTGATGTACAGCTTCACAAATTCTGCGCTATTTTAGGCTTCATATTGCGCCACACATTTTCAATGGGAGACAGGTCTGGAGTACAGGCAGACCAGTCTAGTACCTACACTCTTTTACTGTGAAGCCACGCTGTTGTAACACATGGCTTGGCATTGTCTTGCTGAAATAAGCATGATAACGTTGCTTGGATGACAACATATGTTGCTCCAAAAC
>NC_084623.1:53946643-53969143 GCF_033978795.1 Nerophis ophidion | reverse complement strand
AAATATTTTTTTAATGTTTTTTTTAGATCCACGCAAGTCTATTCCCAACCAACACAAGACCTTTTTAGATCTACACAAGACTCATAAACATACACAAGACTATCACAGACATGCGTTACACTTATAAACCCAAACAAGACAGTGACAGATCTACACAAGTCTATTCCACACCAACCCAATACCTTTTTAGACCTATACAAGACTTATAAACATACACAAGACTATCGCAGACATGTATTACACTTAGAAGCCTGCACAAGACAATGGCAGATCTACGCAAGTCTATTCCATACCAACACAAGCCCTTTTATAGACCTACACAAGACTCATTAACATGCACAAGACTATCACAGACATGCATTACACTTATAAACCCAAACAAGACGGTGACAGATCTACACAAGTCTATTCCACACCAATACAAGCCCTTTTATAGACCTACACAAGACTCATTAACATACACAAGACTATCACAGACATGCATTACACTTATAGACCCAAACAAGACAGTGAGAGATCTACACAAGTCTATTCCACACCAACACAAGAGCTTTTTAGACCTACACAAGACTCATAAACATACACAAGACTATCGCAGACATGTATTACACTTAGAAGCCTGCAAAAGACAATGGCAGAGCTACACAAGTCTATTCCACACAAACACAAGGCCTTTTATAGACCTACACAAGACTCATAAACATACACAAGACTATCGCAGACATGTATTACACTTAGAAGCCTGCGCAAGACAATGGCAGATCTACGCAAGTCTATTCCATACCAACACAAGCCCTTTTATAGACCTACACAAGACTCATAAAAATACACAAGACTATCACAGACATGCATTACACTTATAAACCTAAACAAGACGGTGACAGATCTACACAATTCTATTCCACACCAATACAAGCCCTTTTATAGACCTACACAAGACTCATTAACATACACAAGACTATCACAGACATGCATTACACTTATAGACCCAAACAAGAGTGAGAGATCTACACAAGTCTATTCCACACCAACCCAAGTGCTTTTTAGACCTACACAAGACTCATAAACATACACAAGACTATCGCAGACATGTATTACACTTAGAAGCCTGCAAAAGACAATGGCAGAGCTACACAAGTCTATTCCACACAAACACAAGGCCTTTTATAGACCTACACAAGACTCATAAACATACACAAGACTATCGCAGACATGTATTACACTTAGAAGCCTGCACAAGACAATGGCAGATCCACGCAAGTCTATTCCACACCAACACAAGGCCTTCTATAGACCTACACAAGACTCATAAACATACACAAGACTATAGCAGACATGCATTACACTTATAAGCCCGCACAAGACAATGGCAGATCTACGCAAGTCTATTCCACACCAATACAAGCCCTTTTATAGACCTACACAAGACTCATTAACATACACAAGACTATCACAGACATGCATTACACTTATAGACCCAAACAAGACAGTAACAGATCTACACAAATCTACTCCACACCAACCCAAGAGCTTTTTAGACCTACACAAGACTCATAAACATACACAAGACTATCGCAGACATGCATTACACTTATAAGCTCGCACAAGAGAATGGCAGATCCACGCAAGTCTATTCCACACCAACGCAAAACCTTTTTAGACCTACACAAGACTTATAAACATACACAAGACTATCGCAGACATGTATTACACTTAGAAGCCTGCACAGGACAATGGCAGATCAACGCAAGTCTATTCCATACCAACACAAGCCCTTTTATAGACCTACACAAGACTCGTAAAAATACAGAAGACTATCACAGACATGCATTACACTTATAAACCCAAACAAGACAGTGACAGATCTACACAGATCTATTCCACACCAACACAATACCTTTTAGACCTACACAAGACTCATAAACATACACAAGACTATCGCAGATATGTATTACACTTAAAAGCCTGCACAAGACAATGGCAGATCCACGCAAGTCTATTCCACATCAACCCAAGACCTTTTTAGACCTACACAAGACTTATAAACATACACAAGACTATCGCAGACATGTATTACACTTAAAAGCCTGCACAAGACAATGGCAGATCCACGCAAGTCTATTCCACATCAACCCAAGACCTTTTTAGACCTACACAAGACTTATAAACATACACAAGACTATCGCAGACATGCATTACACTTATAAGCCCGCACAAGACAATGGCAGATCCACGCAAGTCTATTCCACATCAACACAAGACCTTTTATAGACCTACACAAGACTAGTATAGACCCACACTTACACACGTATGGTTACACTATGTATTAAAAATAAACACTGCTCAGTTTGTTACATTGTGACATATTTTTAGCACATTTTCTCTGCAGAAACCTTTTTTCGAAAATTTTAATCCAATTAGTAAAAATTAGATTAAATTTTTTACTAAATTTAATCTTACTATGGTAACCTAATTAGTTACTAAGTCGCAACAGCTAAGTAATTTCCTGACTTTATAAAGAATAAAAAGCGACAAAATCTATTAAAAAAATATTGATGTAATCATTGTAGCATCGACTACATATGGCTCTTGTACTCAATATCATTACAGTCGACGTCTGTGTAGAACCACCCATGGCATTTGTTTACATTCAGGATCGCTTGCTTGCTGTTAGCGGTTAGCTGTTGTATCCTCCTACAGTGTGTAGTGAAGCATGTGTAGCTATGCCTCGTCCTGCAGGGATGATACTTGTCAAATCGTACTTTATTTGTTGCTTCGGAGGCGAGAATTAGTGATTTAGAAGTGGCTAAAACACTACCGACTGTGGACGGACTAGTTAGCTAGCTAACGGCTAACTAGCGGCTAGTTAGTGGCTAGTTAGCTAACAAGAGCAAGAACTCAATCAAGTAATTTAAGAATGAATATTTTTCCTCAATATATTACAGAGCAAATGAAAACATAGCGTCACCACTTTAGTCGTAATTCTTGCGCTTAAAAAAACTTCTCAATGACTTTAGTTTCAGACTTCTTCTGTGTGTTTGATATAAATAAACTAATTTAAGAATAAATAGTTTTATTGAAATATTATAGTGCAAATTAAAATACAGCTTCACCACTTTAGTCGTAATTATTGCGCTTAAAAAACTTCTCAATGACTTTAGCTTCAGACTTTTTCTGTTTGTTTGATATAAAGAAACACATTTAATCATGAATACGCATCTTCAATAAACTGTCAGTAAAATTTTAGCGTAAATGAAAATATAGCGTCACCACTTTAGTCGTAACTCTTGCGCTTAAAAAACTTCTCAATGACTTTAGCTTCAGACTTCTTCTGTTTGTTTGATATAAATAACCAATTTAAGGATGAATACGTATCCTCAATAAACTGTTAATAAAATTATAGCGCAAATAAAAATATAGCGTCACCACTTTAGTCGTAATATTTGCGCTTAAAAAACTTCTCAATGACTTTAGTTTCAGACTTTTTCTGTTTTTTCGATACAAATCAAGTAATTTAAGAATGAATATGTATCCTCAATAAACTGTCAATGAAATTATAGCCCAAATGAAAATAAAGCTTCACTTCTTGAGTTTTAATTTTAGCGCTTAAAAAAATTCTCAATGACTTTAGCGTCTGACTTTGTTTGATGTAAATACACAAATTTAAGCATGAATACGTATCTTCAATAAACTGTCAATAAAAATATAGCGCAAATGAAAATACAGCTTAACTACTTGTCGTAAATCTTGCGCTTAAAAAAATTCTCAATGACTTTAACATTTGACTTTGTTTGATGTAAATACACAAATTTAAGCATGAATACGTATCTTCAATAAACTGTCAGTAAAATCTTTGCGTAAATGAAAATATAGCGTCACCACTTTAGTCGTAATTCTTGCACTTAAAAAACTTCTCAATGACTTTAGCTTCAGAGTTCTGTTTGTTTGATATAAATAACCAATTTAATAATAAATATGTATCCTCAATAAACTGTGAATAAAATTATAGTGCAAATGAAAATATAGCTTCACCACTTTAGTCGTAATTCTTGCGCTTAAAAAAATTCTCAATATTTTAGCTTCAGACTTTTTCTGTTTGTTTGATATAAATCAAGTAATTTAAGAATGAATATTTTTCTTAAATAAATTACAGAGCAAATGAAAATATAGCGTCACCACTTTAGTCGTAATATTTGCGCTTAAAAAACTTCTCAATGAATTTAGCTTCAGACTTTTTCTGTTTTTTCGATCTAAATCAAGTAATTAAAGAATGAATACGTATCCTCAATAAACTGTGAATGAAATTATAGCGCAAATGAAAATATAGCTTCACTTCTTGAGGCTTAATTTTAGCGCTTAAAAAATTCTCAATGACTTTAGCTTCTGACTTTGTTTGATGTAAATACACAAATTTAAGCATGAATACGTATCTTCAATAAACTGTCAATAAAATTATTGCGCAAATGAAAATACAGCTTAACTACTTGTCGTAATTCTTGTGCTTAAAAAAATTCTCAATAACTTCAGCTTCAGACTTTGTTTGATGTAAATACACAAATTTAAGAATGAAAACGTATCTTCAATAAACTGTCAGTAAAATGTTTGCGTAAATGAAAATATAGCGTCACCACTTTAGTTGTAATTCTTGTGCTTAAAAAACTTCTCAATGACTTTAGCTTCAGACTTCCTCCATCTGTCTGATATAAATAACCAATTTAAGAATAAATACGTATCCTCAATAAACTGTCAATAAAATTATAGCGCAAATGAAAATATAGCCTCACCACTTTAGTCGTAATTCCTGCGCTTAAAAAAATTCTCAATACTTTAGCTTCAGACTTTTTCTGTTTGTTTGATATAAATCAAGTAATTTAAGAATGAATATTTTTCTTAAATAAATTACAGAACAAATGAAATTACAGCTTCACTACTTCAGTCTTAATTCTTGCGCTTAAAAAACTTCTCAATGACTTTAGCTTCAGACTTCTTCTGTTTGTTTGATATAAATGAACAAATTCAAGCATGAATACGTATCTTCAATAAACTGTCAATAAAATTATAGCGCAAATGAAAATACAGCTTCACTACTTTAGTCTTAACTATTGCGCTTAAAAACTTCTCAATAACTTTAGCTTCAGACTTTTTCTGTTTGTTTGATATAAATTAACACATTTAAAAATGAATGCGTATCTTCAATAAACTGTCAATAAAATTATAGCGCAAATGAAAATACAGCTTCACTACTTTAGTCTTAATTCTTGCGCTTAAAAAACTTCTAAATGACTTTAGCTTCAGACCTCTTCTGTTTGTTTGATATAAATAAACACATGTAAGAATGAATACGTATCTTCAATAAACTGTCAATAAAATTATAGCGCAAATGAAAATACAGCTTCACTACTTAAGTCTTAATTCTTGCGCTTAAAACACTTCTCAATGACTTTAGCTACAGACTTCTTCTGTTTGTCTGATATAAATAACCAATTTAAGAATAAATACGTATCCTCAATAAACTGTCAATAAAATTATAGCGCAAATGAAAATATAGCGTCACCACTTTAGTCGTAATTTTTGCGCTTAAAAAAATTCTCAATGACGTTAGCTTCAGACTTCTTCAGTTTGTTTGATATAAATGAACAAATTCAAGCATGAATACGTATCTTCAATAAACTGTCAATAAAATTATAGCGCAAATGAAAATACAGCTTCACTACTTTAGTCTTAATTATTGCGCTTAAAAAACTTCTCAATGACTTTAGCTACAGACTTTTTCTGTTTGTTTGATATAAATCAACTAATTTAAGAATGAATATTTTTCTTAAATAAATTACAGAGCAAATGAAAATATAGCGTCACCACTTTAGTCGTAATTCTTGCGCTTAAAAAACTTCTCAATGACTTGAACTTCAGACTTCCTCCGTTTGTTTGATATAAATAACTAATTCAAAAATAAATATGCATCCTCAATAGACTGTCAATAAAATTATAGCGCAAATGAAAATATAGCGTCATCACTTTAGTCGTCATTTCTGCGCTTAAAAAAATTCTCAATGACGTTAGCGTCAGACTTCTTTTGTTTGTTTGATATAAATGAACAAATTCAAGCATGAATACGTATCTTCAATAAACTGTCAATAAAATAATTGCGCAAATGAAAATACAGCTTCACTACTTTAGTCTTAATTATTGCGCTTAAAAAACTTCTCAATGACTTTAGCTACAGACTTTTTCTGTTTGTTTGATATAAATCAACTAATTTAAGAATGAATATTTTTCTTAAATAAATTACAGAGCAAATGAAAATATAGCGTCACCACTTTAGTCGTAATTCTTGCGCTAAAAAACTTCTCAATGACTTTAACTTCAGACTTCCTCCGCTTGTTTGATATAAATAACTAATTTAAAAATAAATATGTATCCTCAATAAACTGTCAATAAAATTATAGCGCAAATGAAAATATAGCGTCATCACTTTAGTCGTCATTTCTGCGCTTAAAAAAATTCTCAATGACGTTAGCGTCAGACTTCTTTTGTTTGTTTGATATAAATTAACAAATTCAAGCATGAATACGTAACTTCAATAAACTGTCAATAAAATTATAGCGCAAATGAAGATACAGCTTCACTACTTTAGTCTTAATTATTGCGCTTAAAAAACTTCGAAATGACTTTAGCTTCAGACTTCTTCTGTTTGTTTGATATAAATAAACACATTTAAGAATGAATACGTATCTTCAATAAACTCAATAAAATTATAGCCCAAATGACAATACAGCTTCACTACTTTAGTCTTAATTCTTGCGCTTAAAACACTTCTCAATGACTTTAGCTTCAGACTTCTTCTGTTTGTTTGAAATAAATAAACTAATTTAAGCATGAATACGTATCTTCAATAAACTGTCAATAAAATATTGCGTAAATGAAAATACAGCTTCAATACTTTAGTCTTAATTCTTGCGTTTAAAAAACTTCTCAATGACTTTAGCTACAGACTTCTTCTGTTCCGCCCGATTGTAGCTGAGATAGGCGCCAGCGCCCCCCGCGACCCCGAAAGCGAATAAGCGGTAGAAAATGGATGGATGGATTTAAGAATGAATACGTATCTTCAATAAACTGTCAATAAAATTATAGCGCAAATGAAAATACAGCTTCACTACTTCAGTCCTAATTCTTGCGCGTAAAAAACTTCTCAATGACTTTAGCTTCAGACTTCTTCTGTTTGTTTGATATAAATAAACAAATTTAAGCATGAATACGTGTCTTCAATAAACTGTCAATAAAATTATAGCGCAAATGAAAATACAGCTTCACTACTTTAGTCTTAATTCTTGCGCTTAAAAACTTCTAAATGACTTTAGCATCAGACTTTTTCTGTTTGATATAAATAAACACATTTAAGAATTAATACGTATCTTCAATAAACTGTCAATAAAATTATAGCGCAAATGAAAATACAGCTTCACTACTTTAGTCTTAATTCTTGCGCTTAAAAACTTCTCAATGACTTTAGCTTGAGACTTCTTCTGTTTGTTTGATATAAATAAACACATGTAAGAATGAATACGTATCTTCAATAAACTGTCAATAAAATTATAGCGCAAATGAAAATACAGCTTCACTACTTAAGTCTTAATTCTTGCGCTTAAAAAACTTCTAAATGACTTTAGCTTCAGAGTTCTTCTGTTTGTTTGATATAAATAAACACATTTAAGAATAAATACGTATCTTCAATAAACTGTCAATAAAATTATAGCGCAAATGAAAATACAGCTTCACTACTTTAGTCTTAATTCTTGCATTTAAAAAACTTCTCAATGACTTTAGCTTCAGACTTCTTCTGTTTGTTTGATATAAATAAACACATAAGAATGAATACGTATCTTCAATAAACTGTCAATAAAATTATAGCGCAAATGAAAATACAGCTTCACTACTTTAGTCGTAATTCTTGCACTTAAAAAACTTCAAGGACTTTAGCTTCAGACTTCTTCTGTTTGTTTGATATAAATAAACACATTTAAGAATGAATACGTATCTTCAATAAACTGTCAATAAAATTATAGCGCAAATGAAAATACAGCTTCACTACTTTAGTCTTAATTCTTGCGCTTAAAAACTTCTCAATGACGTTAGCTTCAGACTTCTTCTGTTTGTTTGATATAAATGAACAAATTTAAGCATGAATACGTATCTTCAATAAACTGTCAATAAAATTATAGCGCAAATGAAAATACAGCTTCACTACTTTAGTCTTAATTCTTGTGCTTAAAAACTTCTCAATGACTTTAGCTTCAGACTTCTTCTGTTTGTTTGATATAAATAAACACATTTAAAAAAGGATACGTATCTTCAACAAACTGTCAATAAAATTATAGCGCAAATGAAAATACAGCTTCACTTCTTCAGTTGTAATTCTTGCGCTTAAAAAACTTCTCAATGACTTTAGCTTCAGACTTTTTCTGTTTGTTTGATATAAATCAAGTAATTTAAGAATTAATATTTTTCTTAAATAAATTATAGAGTAAATGAAAATATAGCGTCACCACTTTAGTCGTAATTATTGCGCTTAAAAATCTTCTCAATGACTTTAACTTCGGACTTCCTCCATTTATTTGATATAAATAACCAATTTGAGAACTAATACGTATCCTCAATAAACTGTCAATAAAATTATAGCGCAAATGAAAATATAGCGTCACCACTTTAGTCGTAATTTTTGCGCTTAAAAAACTTCTCAATGACGTCAGCTTCAGACTTCTTCTGTTTGTTTGATATAAATGAACAAATTCAAGCATGAATACGTATCTTCAATAAACTGTCAATAAAATTATAGCGCAAATGAAAATACAGCTTCACTAATTCAGTCGTAATTCTTGCGCTTAAAAAACTTCTCAAGGACTTTAGCTTCAGACTTCTTCTGTTTGTTTGATATAAATAAACACATTTAAGCATGAATACGTATCTTCAATAATCTGTCAATAAAATTATAGCGCAGATGAAAATACAGCTTCACTACTTTAGTCTTAATTATTGCGCTTAAAAAACTTCTCAATGACTTTAGCTACAAACTTCTTCTGTTTGTTTGATATAAATAAACACATATAAGAATGAATACGTATCTTCAATAAACTGTCAATAAAATTATAGCGCAACTGAAAATACAGCTTCACTACTTTAGTCTTAATTCTTGCGCCTAAAAAACTTCTCAATGACTTTAGCTTCAGACTTCTTCTGTTTGTTTGATATAAATAAAAAAAATTGAGCATGAATACGTGTCTTCAATAAACTGTCAGTAAATTATAGCGCAAATGAAAATACAGCTTCACTACTTCAGTCGTAATTCTTGCGCTTAAAAAACTTCAAGGACTTTAGCTTCAGACTTCTTCTGTTTGTTTGATATAAATAAACACATTTAATCATGAATACGTATCTTCAATAAACTGTCAATAAAATTATAGCTCAAATGAAAATACAGCTTCACTACTTTAGTCTTAATTCTTGCGCTTAAAAAACGTCTCAATGACTTTAGCTTCAGACTTCTTCTGTTTGTTTGATATAAATAAACAAATTTAAGCATGAATACGTGTCTTCAATAAACTGTCAGTAAATTATAGCGCAAATGAAAATACAGCTTCACTACTTCAGTCGTAATTCTTGCGCTTAAAAAACTTCAAGGACTTTAGCTTCAGACTTCTTCTGTTTGTTTGATATAAATAAACACATAAGAATGAATACGTATCCTCAATAAACTGTCAATAAAATTATAGAGCAAATGAAAATATAGCGTCACCACTTTAGTCGTCATTTTTGCGCTTAAAAAAATTATCAATGACCTTAGCTTCAGACTTTTTCTGTTTGTTTGATATAAATCAAGTAATTTAAGAATGAATATTTTTCTTAAATAAATTACAGAGCAAATGAAAATATAGCGTCACCACTTTAGTCTTAATTCTTGCGCTTAAAAAACTTCTCAATGACTTTAGCTTGAGACTTCTTCTGTTTGTTTGATATAAATGAACAAATTCAAGCATGAATACGTATCTTCAATAAACTGTCAATAAAATTATAGCGCAAATGAAAATACAGCTTCACCACTTTAGTCGTAATTCTTGCGCTTAAAAAAATTCTCAATGACTTTAGCTTCAGAATTTTTCTGTTTGTTTGATATAAATCAAGTAATTTAAGAATGAATATTTTTCCTAAATAAATTACAGAGCAAATGAAAATATAGCATCACCACTTTAGTCGTAATTCTTGCGCTTAAAAAAATTATCAATGACGTTAGCTTCAGACTTCCTCCATTTGTTTGATATAAATAACCAATTTAAGAACTAATACATATCCTCAATAAACTGTCAATAAAATTATAGCGCAAATGAAAATATAGCGTCACCACTTTAGTCGTAATTTTTGCGCTTAAAAAAATTCTCAATGACGTTAGAAGAAGTCTGAAGCTAACGTCATTGAGAATTTTTTGATATAAATAAACACATTTTGATATAAATAAACAAATTTAAGAATTAATACGTATCTTCAATAAACTGTCAATAAAATTATAGCGCAAATGAAAATACAGCTTCACTACTTTAGTCTTAATTCTTGCGCTTAAAAACTTCTCAAGGACTTTAGCTTCAGACTTCTTCTTTTTGTTTGATATAAATAAACAAATTTAAGCATGAATACGTATCTTCAATATACTGTCAATAAAATTATAGCGCCAATGAAAACACAGCTTTAGTGTTTATAGCTTCAAGTTAGTTTTTAAGCCAAAATGCGCCAAATTCTCCCTTTTCTAACTCCATGCGTGTCCGGGGAAATAATTAAAAAGCGCAGATATTTTTCAGAAGCAGTATAGTACCGTTTTTACTTCATTAGTACTGCAGTGCTTTATTAGTATTTGCCAGTGAAATGTGGTTTATTCGCCGTAATGGAGGTGAAGAATATTAACCTAGTAGAGCGGCTCCACACTGTGTATGGAGTCCCAGTTTGCTGCTAGTTCTTTGTTTATTTATATCAAACAAACAGAAGGCGTCTGAAGCTAAAGCTCCCGCCGTGTACTTCACGGACGCTCTCCTCCTGGATGTAATATTAAATCATGACTTCATTTAGTGCTTTGTTCCACTGAAGATAAAAACACCCACCTTCGGAATGGCCAGTCTCTCCGCCTTATCGGGCCCGTCCTCCGAGTCGGAGCAGGTGTGCGTGACGGGCGTCACGTGGGGCCGGTGGAGCGGCTGGAGGCTAATCTGGGTGCTGAGGAGGCTGCTGACAGCCTTCAGTGAGCTGCAGGTGTTGGGAGGCAGCGAGGGGTCCGCCAGCAGGTCTGATATCAAACCGTGGGCCTCACCCATCACCGAGATGTCCACCACCACGCTGGTGCCCGACGGCTGGGGAAGACGAGAGGAGGAAGGCAAGTGGGTCAATTTCGCCGAAGTCTTCAATTAAATTCACAATAAATAGTAATAATTGTTTGGTAACGAAACTGCTAATAAATTAAATTGCAAATGAATATATATAGCGTCACCACTTTAGTCGTAATTCTTGCGCTTAAAAAACTTTTCTATGACTTTAACTTCAGACTTTTTCTGTTTGTTTGATATAAATAAACTAATTTAAGAATGAATAGTTTTCTTAAATGAATTACAGTGCAATTGAAAATATAGCGTCACCACTTTAGTCGTAATTCTTGCGCTTAAAAAAGTCTCAGTGACTTTAGCTTCAGACTTTTTCTGTTTGTTGGATATATAAACCCCGTTTCCATATGAGGTGGGAAATTGTGTTAGATGTAAATATAAACGGAATACAATGATTTGCGAATCATTTTCAACCCATATTCAGTTGAATATGCTACAAAGACAACATATTTGATGTTCAAACTCATAAACATTTTTTTTTTTTTTTTGCAAATAATCATTAACTTTAGAATTTGATGCCGGCAACACGTGACAAAGAAGTTGGGAAAAGTGGCAATAAATACTGATAAAGTTGAGGAATGCTCATCAAACACTTATTTGGAACATCCCACAGGTGTGCAGGCTAATTGGGAACAGGTGGGTGCCATGATTGAGTATAAAAACAGCTTCCCAAAAAATGCTCAGTCTTTCACAAGAAAGGATGGGGCGAGGTACACCCCTTTGTCCACAACTGCGTGAGCAAATAGTCAAACAGTTTAAGAACAACGTTTCTCAAAGTGCAATCACAAGAAATTTAGGGATTTCAACATCTACGGTCCAAAATATCATCAAAAGGTTCAGAGAATCTGGAAAAATCACTCCACGTAAGCAGCATGGCTGGAAACCAACATTGAATGATCGTGACCTTCGATCCCTCAGACAGCACTGTATCAAAAACCGACATCAGTCTCTAAAGGATATCACCACATGGGCTCAAGAACACTTCAGAAAACCACTGTCACTAAATACAGTTTGTCGCTACATCTGTAAGTGCAAGTTAAAGCTCTACTATGTAAAGCGAAAGCCATTTATCAACAACATCCAGAAACGCTGCTGGCTTCTATGGGCCCGAGATCATCTAAGATGGACTGATGCAAAGTGGAAAAGTGTTCTGTGGTCTGACGAGTCCACATTTCAAATTGTTTTTGGAAATATTCGACATCGTGTCATCCGGACCAAAGGGGAAGCAAACCATCCAGACTGTTATTGACGTAAAGTTTAAAAGCCAGCATCTGTGATGGTATGGGGGTGCATTAGTGCCCAAGGCATGGGTAACTTACACATCTGTGAAGGCACCATTAATGCTGAAAGGTACACACAGGTTTTGGAACAACATATGCTGCCATCTAAGCGCCGTCTTTTTTCATGGACGCCCCTGCTTATTTCAGCAAGACAATGCCAAGCCTCATTCAGCCCATGTTACAACAGCGTGGCTTTGTAAAAAAAAGAGTGCGGGTACTTTCCTGGCAGTCCATACCTGTCTCCCATGGAAAATGTGTGGCGCATTATGAAGCGTAAAATACGACAGCGGAGACCGCGGACTGCTGAACGACTGAAGCTCTACATAAAACAAGAATGGGAAAGAATTCCGCTTTCAAAGCTTCAACAATTAGTTTCCTCAGTTCCCAAACGTTTATTGAGTGTTGTTAAAAGAAAAGGTGATGTAACACAGTGGTGAACATGCCCTTTCCCAACTACTTTGGCACGTGTTGCAGCCATGAAATTCTAAGTTAATTATTATTTGCAAAAAAAAAAAAGTTTATCAGTTTGAACATGAAATATGTTGTCTTTGTAGTGCATTCAACTGAATAAGGGTTGAAAAGGTTTTGCAAATCATTGTATTCTGTTTATATTTACATCTAACACAATTTCCCAACTCATGTGGAAACAGGGTTTGTAAGAAATTTTTGTCAAAATAAAGCCATTATAGCAATTTTTTTCTGGTCCCCTCTATTTAGAAAAGTATCAAACTACCGAAAAGTATCAAAATAATATTGGTATCAGGACAAGACTTGTCACTAAAATATGCAAAAGCGCAGATTCCAACCGTTGAAATATGTTATATAGTACAAGACTTTGAAAACATGACTGCACTTCATAATGGCAGCTACACTTTCCATCTTAAAGATCTAAAAAAAAATATTTGGGAATGTCCGGCGGGGCCGGATTGAAAAGCTTAACGGGCCGCATGTGGCCCCCGGGCCTTAATTTCCCCAGGTCTGGTTGAAGTGTTAGCAAAGGCTGGCAAATGAAGATACTCAAAGCAGTCCAGAGGTTTCCAGCCTTCTCTCCCCAAAAAGAGGCAACAAACCAAGCAAAAGAGCTGACGTGACACTTTTTTTTTTTATCTTCTCGCCCATCTGCTTCACCCTCGGGCTCCTGTGCCACTCTGCTGGTATCTGTGCCCAACTCGTACCCTCGCTGGACATTTATTCATGTGTTTATACGTCCGGCGAATGTCCATCTTGCTATTTTCATCCACAGTAATGCAAGAACTTTTTCAAACGCCTCTTGCATTAATTTGACTTTGTCATTATTTTTACTTAGTAAATATTGACTTACTAAGACAAAATAAAGACATACTTAAGTATCTCAGGTAACTGGGACTGTTTTGTTTTTACTTTACGGAAAAAATATAATGATATTGTATATTGCCATTCAGCATAGGGAGCGGAAAACACAACCTAAAATTGTAGGCATTTTCATGCGACGAAGCCGGCCTACTTCACCACAGTCTGTAGTCTATTGCCCCCCCAGGACGCCGATGAGATGGAGACGGGATGGTTCCTTACACCCACCCAGCCCCTTCCCCGTCCGCCCCTTTCCCCCTAGAGAGACACCACCTTAACTAACACATTTTCTGGGGTAAACACTGTATATTAGTGGTTCTCAACCTTTTTTCAGTGAAATTTTTTTTTCTATTCAGGTTCCCACTAATCAGAGCAAAGCATTTTTGGTTGAAAAAAAAGAGATAAAGAAGTAAAATACAGCACTATGTCATCAGTTTCTGATTAATTAAAATGTATAACAGTGCAAAAATATTGCTCATTTGTAGTGGTCTTTCTTGAACTATTTGGAAAAAAAAATATCTAAAAATGACTGAAAACTTGTTGAAAAATAAACAAGTGATTCAATTATAAATAAAGAATTTTCCACACATAGAAGTAATCATCAACTTAAAGGGCCCTCTTTGGGGATTGTAATAGAGATCCATCTGGATTCATGAACTTAATTCTAAACATTTCTTCACAAAAAAAAATAAATTTTTCACATCAATATTTATGTGAAATGTCCACAAAAAATCTAGCTGTCAACACTGAATATTGCATTGTTTTCGCAGTTTATGAACTTACATTCATATTTTGTTGAAGTATTATTCAATTAATATATTTAACAAGGATTTTTGAAATGTTGCTATTTTTAGAATATTTTTTAAAAATCTCACATACCCCTTGGCATACCTCCAAGTACCCCCAGGGGTACGCGTACCCCCATTTGAGAAACACTGCTGTATAAAATAAATCCTAGAGCTTTACTGCCCCCTAGTGTCCGTGCCGTCAACTCCATCTAGTAGACATAACACTATGTGCTGCTCTGCCAACACACAAAGACGCATAGTTCCTTCGGTGCCTTCACAGACAATAGATTTTACGGTAAAAAACAACAAAACTGAGTGCTCAGTTGCTAGAGTTTTACTGTAAAAAAAAGCATGAAGTACTCCTTTTCTATTTAATGTACAAACCCCGTATCTATTTGAGTTGGGAAATTGTGTTAGATGTAAATATAAACAGAATACAATGATTTGCAAATCATTTTCAACCCATATTCAGTTGAATATGCTACAAAGACAACATATTTGATGTTCAAACTGATAAACTTTTTTTTTTTTTTGCAAATAATCATTAAGTTTACAATTTGATGCCAGCAACAAGTGACAAAAAAGTTGGGAAAGGTGGCAATAAATACTGATAAAGTTGAGGAATGCTCATCAAACACTTATTTGGAACATCCCACAGGTGTGCAGGCTAATTGGGAACAGGTGGGTGCCATGATTGGGTATAAAAACAGCTTTCCCAAAAAATGCTCAGTCTTTCACAAGAAAGGATGGGGCGAGGTACACCCCTTTGTCCACAACTGCGTGAGCAAATAGTCAAACAGTTTAAGAACAACGTTTCTCAAAGTGCAATTGCAAAAAATTTGGGGATTTCAACATCTACGGTCCATAATATCATCAAAAGGTTCAGAGAATCTGGAGAAATCCCTCCACGTAAGCGGCATGGCCGGAAACCAACATTGAATGATTGTGAACTTCGATCTCTCAGACGGCACTGTATCAAAAAACTACATCAATCTCTAAAGGATATCACCACATGGGCTCAGGAACACTTCAGAAAACCACTGTCACTAAATACAGTTCGTCGCTACATCTGTAAGTGAAAGTTAAAGCTCTACTATGCAAAGCGAAAGCCATTTATCAACAACATCCAGAAAAACCGCCGGCTTTTCTGGGCCCGATATCATCTAAGATGGACTGATGCAAAGTGAACAAGTGTTCTGTGGTCTGACGAGTCCACATTTCAAAATGCTTTTGGAAACATTCGACATTGTGTCATCCGGACCAAAGGGGAAGCGAACCATCCAGACTTTTATCGACGCAAAGTTCAAAAGCCAGCATCTGTGATGGTATGGGGGTGCATTAGTGCCCAAGGCATGGGTAACTTACACATCTGTGAAGGCACCATTAATGCTGAAAGGTACATACAGGTTTTAGAACAACATATGCTGCCATCTAAGCGCTGTCTTTTTCATGGACGCCCCTGCTTATTTCAGCGAGACATGTCCAAGCCACATTCAGCACATGTTACAACAGTGTGGCTTCGTAAAAAAAGAGTGCGGGTACTTTCTTGGCCCGCCTGCAGTCCAGACCTGTCTTCCATGGAAAACGTGTGGCGCATTATGAAGCGTAAAATACGACAGCGGAGACCCCGAACTGTTGAAGGACTGAAGCTCTACATAAAACAAGAATGGGAAAGAATTCCACTTTCAAAGCTTCAACAATTAGTTTCCTCAGTTCCCAAACGTTTATTGAGTGTTGTTAAAAGAAAAGGTGATGTAACACAGTGGTGAACATGCCCTTTCCCAACTACTTTGGCACATGTTGCAGCCATGAAATTCTAAGTTAATTATTACTTGCAAAAAAAAACAAAAGTTTATGAGTTTGAACATCAAATATGTTGTCTTTGTAGTGCATTCAACTGAATATGGGTTGAAAATGATTTGCAAATCATTGTATTCTGTTTATATTTACATCTAACACAATTTCCCAACTCGTATGGAAACGGGGTCTGTAAAATGCTGTAAAAAAAAAAAATACAGTAAAATTTTACTGCAAAATCTAGTTGTTTTTTTTTACAGTGTATGTAAAAAATACAATAATCAAATACATAGTATACAATTATCATGTGTCGAATCCCTAAACATGAATTTATTTATCAAATATTTACGCTTACACGTGGCCCTCGAACTGTGTGAAAACAAATTGGGCCTTCCTGATTTAGAGTCTCCTTAAACAAACATTTTTTTAGACAGCGGGAGTGTCGTGGGTCAAGTCAACAAGTCTGCATTATTATTTTTTTTTTCCCTTTCTGTGTTAGTAAATCAAATCCTGGAGTTTGAAAGGGAACACCGGCACAGAATGTATTTTTGACACTAAATTGTGTTAACGACTCAACCATGTCGGCTGATGAGTAATACGGGAGAGATTGTTTCCTGGAAGATCACATGACTGCGTGTGTGTGTGTGTGTGTGTGTGTGTGTGTGTGTGTGTGTCACCTCAAGCTGAACAAAACCCATTAGAGCACTCCAAAAGCTTTACGACATCCTGCTATTGTGACATTCAGCCATTACCTGGCAGTAATGGACTCTGTGGGTGACCTGCACGCGAGCACCTGGACGTCTACCTTTGACGGACCTTAAAAGTTGAAAACTTTATCCGGTGACTGCTAAAATCCCAACAGACATCTGCGGCGTACGCACCATTTATGACACAATATAAGTTTGGGGAGAACGGTTGAAAAATGCATCAAGATATAAGTGTTTTGTATTGGTCGATATTGATATTTAATGTTTTATGAACTATAGAAAGTAAGGAGTATAATTTGTATTTATTTCAAATGTAATCTTGCTCTGATTATAATACGCTCAGCTATTAAGGCAGGAAGGAAATGTCAACACAAGCGGCTGCGGACGCACCTCCGCCCGGCTGCAGTCAATTGGAAATCAGCACACCTGCCTGGGATGAACGAGCTGCCTTCTTAAGCCCGCACAACCTGCCATGCCATGTAAAGTCTTCCGTGTTTCCGTTGTTCCCGTTTTTCTCCTGTGATCCCCTGTTGTTCCCCTTGCCTCCCGGACTGCCCTATTGGTTTCCCGACCTTCCGCTTGGACACGTTTCTCTCGATGCCTCTCGGTCGCCTTGGATCATCTGCCTACTTCACGGACGTCCGTGTTCCTTCGCTCTCGTTCAACATTTAAGGTAACACTCAACAGCTAATCTACACACACTTGGATTATGTCACGCTCCATTTCCTTGGTTAGTTTAATTATAAGGAAATGTCAACACAAGCGGCTGCGGACGCACCTCCGCCCAGCTGCAGTCAATCGGAAATCAGCACACCTGCCTGGGATGAACGAGCGGCCTTCTTAAGCCCGCACAAACTGCCATGCCGTGCCGGAGTATAGTCTTCTATACCTTTGTAAGGATCCCCGTGTCTGGCTCGCTCTTCCCCCGTGACTTCCGTGTTTCCGTTGTTCCGGTTTTTCTCCTGTGATCCCCTGTTGTTCCCCTAGCCTCCCGGACTGACCTTTTGGTTTCTCCACCTTCCGCTTGGACACGTTTCGTCTCGCTCGCCTTGGATCATCTGCCTACTTCACGGACGTCCGTGTTCCTTCGCTCTCGTTCAACATTTAAGGTAACACTCAACAGCTAATCTACACACACTCTTGGATTATGTCACGCTCCATTTCCTTGGTTAGTTTAATTATAAGGAAATGTCAACACAAGCGGCTGCGGACGCACCTCCGCCCGGCTGCCGTCAATCGGAAATCAGCACACCTGCCTGGGATGAACGAGCTGCCTTCTTAAGCCCGCACAAACTGCAATGCCGTGCCGGAGTATAGTCTTCTATACCTTTGTAAGCATCCCCGTGTCTGGCTCGCTCTTCCCCCGTGACTTCCGTGTTTCCGTTGTTCCCGTTTTTCTCCTGTGATCCCCTGTTGTTCCCCTAGCCTCCCGGACTGACCTTTTGGTTTCTCCACCTTCCGCTTGGACACGTTTCGTCTCGCTCGCCTTGGATCATCTGCCTACTTCACGGACGTCCGTGTTCCTTCGCTCTCGTTCAACATTTAAGGTAACACTCAACAGCTAATCTACACACACTCTTGGATTATGTCACGCTCTATTTCCTTGGTTAGTTTAATTATAAGGAAATGTCAACACAAGCGGCTGCGGACGCACCTCCACACGGCTGCAGTCAATCGGAAATCAGCACACCTGCCTGGGATGAACGAGCTGCCTTCTTAAGCCCGCAGAAACTGCCATGCCGTGCCGGAGTATAGTCTTCTATACCTTTGTAAGCATCCCCGTGTCAGGCTCGCTCTTCCCCCGTGACTTCCGTGTTTCCGTTGTTCCCGTTTTTCTCCTGTGATCCCCTGTTGCTGCCCTTTTGGTTTCTCGACCTTCCGCTTGGACACGTTCCTCTCGACGCCTCTCGCTCGCCTTGGATCATCTGCCTACTTCACGGACGTCCGTGTTCCTTCGCTCTTGTTCAACATTTAAGGTAACACTCAACAGCTAATCTACACACATGGTCTTACACCATACACACTCTTGGATTATGTCACGCTCCATTTCCTTGGTTAGTTTAATTATTATTGTTTGTTTATTATATATAGTGTCTACATATAAAAAATATTCAAAACTTTACTTCCTCTGATGTCTGTTGCCGTCACCTCCCCTCAGTCCTTAGTAAAACATAACAAGCATGGGACACACTGTAAACAAAGTAGTAAAATGACATTGAACACTTAACAATAAGCTCTTAAAAATGAAGGTGCAAAAATAAGGAATGTGTAAGAAAAGCTCGATAAAGTGTAAGAAACTAGTGCAGAGTGTGAAAATGTAAATGCCAGAAAAATTGTGTCTAAGTTATGACAAAACTTTGTGTTTCCATGAGTTCCCGGCGAGAGGACAAAAGCTGTCTTTGATCTCACCAAGCAAAAGGCTTGTAAAAACTCCACTGTCTAGATGGGAAGCGACATGAAGGTGTCGGTTTCTTTGATCCGTTGTAATCCACAGGAAGATTTTTCCTTGACCCGAGATCTACAAAGCGGAGAGGAGGCAGGACCTGACGCAAGCTCCAGGCATTTTTTTTCTTTGAACTCTTTTGTGACAAAGGGCGACGGCTGTTTACGACCCCCCCTCCCCCCGTTGCCATGTAATCAGGGAAAGTCCAAATAAAAGATGAGCCGTGCAATCCTTCTGTCAGAGTGTGGTGGACGACTGTACGAAGAGTACAGCCCAGGCGTTTCTCCTCATTGAGCTAAATTGAATCCTGTCTCTGTTTAATTCCTTGCTTCTCGTCTGTTTAATAGATAACATCGGGGTTTGAACCTGACAGTAAACCTGAAAATAACTATTTTCTGAGTGCCACGCACTCACTTTTTAGAGCACAGCTGTAACTTCCTGGCACTAAAATGCAGAAAATAATTTTTGTCAGGTTTCTCCGTTTACATTTTCACACTTTGCACTATTTTCTTACACATTCCTTATTTTTGCACCTTCTTTTTAAGAGCTTATTGTCAAGTGTTCAGTTTCATTTTATTATTCTGTTTTCTTGTAAACCTGCAAAAAATAGTTTTTCCGAGGTTTCTCTGTTTATACTTTCTAAACTTGCACTATTTTTGTATTATTTTAGCACCTTCCTAAGAACTTATTTAGTGTTCAAAGTGATTTTACTACTTTGTTTACATTTTTGAGTGTTTTCCATGCTTGTGTTGACATTTCCTTTCCGCCTCGATAGCTGAGGCAATTATAATCACAGGAAGGTAAATAAATGTATTATTTTCCTGCTCCTTTTTTTTCATAGTTGCTTAAAAAAAAGAAATAATTATTGATATAATCATAGTATTTAAATAATTAATTCATAACACAAATTCATGTCCACAGTTAAATAATAATAAGAGGGCAAAATAATGTTACACAGCCATTATTTTCCTAGCTGTAATAGTTTTTCTGAGGTTTCTCTGCTTACATTTTCTCAACTTGCACTATTTTTGTATTATTTTTGCACCTTCTTATTAAGAACTTATTTAGTGTTCAAAGTGATTTTACTACTTTGTTTACATTTTTGAGTGTTTTCCGTGCTTGTGTTGACATTTTCTTTCCGCCTTGATAGCTGAGGCGATTATAATGACAGGAAGGTTACATTCAAAATAAATGTATTATTTTCCTGCTCCTTATTTTTCATAGTTGATAAAAAAAATGCAATAATTATTGATATAATGATAGTATTTAAATAATTAATGCATAACACAAATTCATGTCCATAGTTAAATAATAATAAGAGGGCAAAATAATGTTACACAGCCATTATTTTCCTAGCTGTAATAGTTTTTCTGAGGTTTCTCTGTTTATACTTTCTAAACTTGCACTATTTTTGTATTATTTTAGCACCTTCCTAAGAACTTATTTAGTGTTCAAAGTGATTTTACTACTTTGTTTACATTTTTGAGTGTTTTCCATGCTTGTGTTGACATTTTCTTTCCGCCTCTATAGCTGAGGCGATTATAATCACAGGAAGGTTACATTCAAAATAAATGTATTATTTTCCTGCTCCTTATTTTTCATAGTTGCTTAAAAAAAAGAAATAATTATTGATATAATCATAGTATTTAAATAATTACTGCATAACACAAACTCATGTCCATAGTTAAATAATAATGAGGGCAAAATAATGTTACACAGCCATTATTTTCCTAGCTGTAATAGTTTTCTCCGTTTACATTTTCTCAACTTGTACTATTTTTGTATTATTTTTGCACGTTCTTATTAAG
Source organism: Nerophis ophidion (assembly GCF_033978795.1). Lineage (NCBI taxonomy): Eukaryota > Metazoa > Chordata > Actinopteri > Syngnathiformes > Syngnathidae > Nerophis > Nerophis ophidion. The sequence continues at coordinate 53,947,577 of NC_084623.1, read as the reverse complement.
AACTTATTTAGTGTTCAAAGTGATTTTACTATTTTGTTTACATTGTTTGTTTTCCATTCTTGTGCTGACATTCCCCTTTGTGCCTTAATAACTGAGGGGATAATAATTACAGGAAGTTTACATTTAAAACAAAAATATTTACATTTAATCTTCCTTTTCCAGTTCCTCATGTCCCGTCGGACATAAAATGATCAATAATTCTCCGTATCGAATGATATCAAAACACTTGCATCGTGATACGGTTTCAAGCCCTATTAGGGTCACAGGTGAGCTGGAGCCTATCACAGGCCAGATGTGGACAACCGAAAGCTCACATTATATAACATGCATGACTTATCGGATGCAAAAAACATTTGCGAGTCAGTTCGACGATGCGGTAAAGACACGGCGGTGCTGGCGGCGAGGGAGAAGGAGATGATTGATTGTTCCCGGCATAAAGGCCCAGAGAGACCGCGTGATTAGTCCGTGACACATTTTAAAGCAGCACTAAGTAACTTTTCAACCTTCATAATATATCTTCATAACTTTTGGGATGATACATGGACTTACAACTAGTTGAATGACACCTCTGTTGTGCCTGAGGAGGTCTGTATCGATTCTATTTTTACACTTAGCGACTTTAAGGAGGGTGGCAGGAACCTAGCCACACAAAAAACTACAAATATGCTGACTTGATTTACGCCATACATCAATTCCCTTTTGTTAAAAAGACGTAAGTCAAAGCGAACGCCTGCGTGCAATTACTGTTGTCATGGCAGAAGCTGCAAAACGACCAAAGAAACGAAAAGTTTTCTCTGAGCTCAAAGATGTGAGGGATTTTCCAAGGATGCTGCCTGGGCTCTGTTCCTGCTAAACGAGTTAAGTGACTTTCGATGTCCAAATCAAAATGCTAATGCTAATGTTAGCTTTCGGAAATGTGTGTGGTAGCAATAAA
>NC_084623.1:53929143-53941643 GCF_033978795.1 Nerophis ophidion | reverse complement strand
AAATACGAGTGCTGAATGTAAAAGTTCCGTTAGCTTGTTTTTATTACATTTAAAATCAAATTAAAAGTTGCATCTAAAATATTATATCTAAATGTTAAACCTATATGCAGAGGTGGGTAGTAAGGCGCTACATACATCGTCGCCTGTATCGGTTGGGGACATCTCTACGCTGCTGATCCGCTTGAGATGGTTTCCTGTGGACGGGACTCTCACTGCTGTCTTGGAGCCACTATGGATTGAACTTTCACAGTATCATGTTAGACCCGCTCGACATCCATTGCTTTCGGTCCCCTAGAGGGGGGGGGGGGGGTTGCCCACATCTGAGGTCCTCTCCAAGGTTTCTCATAGTCAGCATTGTCACTGGCGTCCCACTGGATGTGAATTCTCCCTGCCAACTGGGTGTGAGTTTTCCTTGCCCTTTTGTGGGTTCTTCCGAGGATGTTGTAGTCGTAATGATTTGTGCAGTCCTTTGAGACATTTGTGATTTGGGGCTATATAAATAAACATTGACATTGATTGATTGATTTACTCCGTTACATCTACTTGAGTAACTTTTGGGATAAATCGTACTTCTAAGAGTAGTTTTTATGCAACATACTTTTACTTTTACTTGAGTATATTTATAAAGAAGAAACGCTACTTTTACTCCGCTCCATTTATCTACAATCAGCTCGCTACTCGCTACTTTTTTTTTATCGCTCTGTTAATGCACGTTTCGATTTTGTCAGACACGCATTCAAAGTAGGAACTACGAATGCCTGCGTTTCACCAATCAAATGCAGTCACTGGTAACGTTGGACCAATCAAACAAAACCAGGCGGTCACATGACCGTCACACGTCGAATCCGACCTAAAAAAGTTGAAAAACTTACTGGGGTGTTACCATTTAGTGGTCAATTGTGCGGAATATGTACTGAGCTGTGCAATCTACTAATAAAAGTTTCAATCAATCAATCAATCAAAAGTGTAAAGGAAAAAAGACCATTTTTATTTCAACCGTACTTCCCGTCAAAAGCCTAAAGACTGATCGCACAGTTCCTGTCTTCACAATAAAAGCGCCGCTCCATCGCGCCCGCGCTAACAAAATAAGAGTCTCCGAAAGCCAGCGCAAACAAGCGAGCAAGCTACGGAGTTTGCCGCCAATGTATTTCTTGTAAAGTGTATAAAAACCAATATGGAAGCTGGACAAATAAGATGCCAAAAACCAACGACTTTCATGTGGTATTAGACAGAAAAGAGGAACTTTTTTTCTCCTCCATTTGAAAACGTGGACGTTATCAGCACTATACTGTCTGATTCCAATCAATGCAAGTCATCAGAATCAGGTAATACACCAACTTATATTCTTGTCTTCATGAAAGATAGGAATCTATATGTTAAACATGCATGTATATTCATTAAAACACCTTTAACATGTCAACAAAAACGGCAAAATAAAAAACTATAGATTATATACTGTATATATATATATATATATATATGTTACCATTTAGTGGTCAATTGTAGGGAATATGTACTGTACTGTGCAATCTACTAATAAAAGTTTCAATCAATCAATCAATAAATAAATGCCTACTGAGCCTATGGTGCTGTTAAGTTATTGTGGCTCAATTTCCCTTATTTTTTTATTTTAATGTATTATTATTTAATATATATTATTGTTTTAGTTGCTTAGGAGATATTCCTGGCTCTGAATTTGTTCATTGCTATTTTTATGTTTTTGTGCATTACTTGTTGCCGTAATTATTAAACGAACAGGTTACTCATCAGTTACTCAGTACTTGAGTAGTTTTTTCACAACATACTTTTTACTTTTACTCAAGTAAATATTTGGGTGACTACTCCTTACTTTTACTTGAGTAATAAATCTCTAAAGTAACAGTACTCTTACTTGAGTACAATTTCTGGCTACTCTACCTATATGTGAAGAGGCGGAGCCGACGGGCAGACGGCGGGGGCAGGGCATGTTGCAGCCCTGCCCAAGATGGCGGCTAAGAGGCGGAGAATGCGGTGTGTGGCTCACACACCGGGACGCAACTAACCCATCTCCTCTTGATGTATAAAAGGGGAGAAGGAGGAGAGATCGAAAAAGGAGTAGAACGACAAAAGAGCAAGAACGACAGGTGGCAAAGACACAAGAGACGGAGACGCGGCCGACTGAAGAGCGGACCGGAGAGCGAGCAGTGGGAGCGACGACGGCGCAAAAGTCAGCTGCTGTATTGAAAAATAAAAGAGTCAAACTTGCTAAGAGAGATGTCCTTCCTGGGTGGTCCATTGAACCCGCACAATGACGGCAAGAGACGTCCACACTATATCATACCTATACCATGTGTAGTACTAGTAGTATTACAATGGTAATAATAATTGTACCATTGGAGTAGTACTACTCAAATTACAATAGTAGTGTTATTATCGTCATAGTAGTATTAGTGGTTGTATTGCAATAGCAAATAAAAATAGCAGTACTATTACAGTAATAGTATTACAGTTGTGCAGTTACAACAGTAGTAGTATTAGTAGTGGTATGTGACACATGCCAATTGTTAGCATGCTAGCATTAATATGCTAACTTATTCTTTATCAATTTAAAAAAAAAAATAGTTTAGCTCATTTTGCAGCCATGTACCCCAGAGACATACAACTCGGTATGTGACACATGCCAAGTGTTAGCATGCTAACATTAACATGCTAACTTATTTTTTATTTTTATTTTTTTTAGCTCATTTTGCAGCCATGTACCCCAGAGTCATATAACTCGGTATGTGACACATGCTAAGTGTTAGTAGGCTAATGTCAGCATGCTATCTTTTTCTTAACCTCATATTGCAACCATTTACTCCAGAGTCATATATTTTGGTATGTGTGTTAGCAGGCTAGCATTCTAACATTAGCATAACAACTTTTTTAGTTCATTTTGCAACCATTTACCCCAGAGTCATATAACTCGGTATGTGACACATGCTAAGTGTTAGTAGGCTACTGTTAGCATGCTATCTTTTTCTTAACGTCATTTTGCAACCATTTACTCCAGAGTCACATATTTCGGTATGTGTGTTAGCATGCTAGAATTCTAACATTAGCAGGCTAACTTTTTTAGCTCATTTTGCAACCATTTACCCCAGAGTCATATAACTCGGTATGTGACACATGCTAAGTATTAGTATGCTAACATTGACATGCTAACATTTGTTTGGTTCATTTTAAAACCATGTACCCCAGGGTCCTGGTATGTGACACACGCTAAGTGTTAGTATGCTAATGTTAGCATTTTATCCATTTTTTTTTACCTCATTTTGAAACCATTTATACTAGCAAACACTAGTATAAATTATTACTACTAGTGTAATACTAGTAGTAGTATTGCACTAGTACTGGTAATTATTGTAATGGAATTGCAGTAGTAGTAGTATTCTATTATAGTAGTAGTAGTACTACCACTACTACTTGGGGGGTGCGTGGCTCGTTTGGTAGAGAGTTCCAGGCTCGATTCCCGCTCCTACACTGGTTTGAATGTAGCTTAAAGATGTCGATAATGGGTTTCACCATTTAAAGCCCTTGGAGTCTCTAGAGAAAAGCGCTATATAAATGTAATTCACTTTGCTTCACGTCTAAATCTTATATCTAAACCTACATATTAAATTGTTTGGGATTTAACGTTTAGAATTAGATTTTAGATTTAGGTTTGGATTCAACAATTATGAACATTAAAAATAAGAAAATAAATCTAAAATAAGAACTAAGAAAAATATTATAATAATGAAAATGTACAAAAAAAAATGAAATAATTAGAAAAATAAGGCATTTGAAAATAGGGGGGAAAATACAGTAATACAAAATAATATAAATAAAATAAGCAAAACATATAAAATAATAAAACAAAAATAAACAAATAAGAAAATGAATATTAAATATTAATTTAAAAAATATATTATAATCATAGGTTGATTGGCTACATCAAATGGTCCCTAGTGTGTGAATGTGAGTGTGAATGTTGTCTGTCTGTCTGTGTTGGCCCTGCGATGAGGTGGCGACTTGTCCAGGGTGCACCCCGCCTTCCGCCCGATTGCAGCTGAGATAGGCGCCAGCGCCCCCCGCGACCCCGAAAGGGAATAAGCGGTAGAAAATGGATGAATGGATTATAATCATAAATATGTATGAAAAATAAAAACAAGAAAATTAAAAATGTCGAATAAGAACATTTAAAATAAGAAAATAAATATAAAAAATAATTAAAAACATAATATAATAATAAATGTATAAACAATAAAAACAAGAAAACACAAAAATACAAAATAACAAAACAAAAATGGGACAATTAAAAAAATATACATATATAAAATAATAATAAAAAAATTTAATACAAAAAATGCATAGAAAAACCAATAACAAAAATACAAAATAATTAGAAAAATAATACAAATTAAAAATAAGAAAATAAATATAAAATAAGAATCAAGAAAACTATTATAATAATGAAAATGTACAAAAAATAAATAAATAAATAAAAATTGAATAATTAGAAAATTAAGGCAATTAAAAATAGGGGAAAATAAATACAGTAATACAAAATAATATAAATAAAATAAGCAAAACATATAAAATAATAAAACTAAAATAAACAAATGACAAAATAAATATTAAATATTAATTTAAAAAATATATTATAATCATAAAAATGTATTAGAAATAAAAACAAAAACATTTAAAATGTCAAATAAGAACATTTAAAATAAGAAAATAAATATAAAAAGTATTAAAAATATATAATACAATAATAAATGTATAAACAATAAAAACAAGAAAACAAAAAATACAAAATAACAAAACAACAACGGGACAATTAAAAATAAGAAAATAAATACTAAACAATAACAAAAAAATATATTTTAGTTAAAAAAATGCATAGAAAAACCAAAAACAAAAATACAAAATAATTACAAAAATAATACAAATAAAAAATAGGAAAATAAATACAATAATTACAAATAATAATAGTGTCATTTTTGTCTTTTTGTAATATTTCTCTATTTTGTTTCCTTTTCAACCCCCATTATTTACTTTTTACTCTTTTTTTAAATTGATCTCAACTCTGTACACTGCTGCTGGAATTTTAATTTTCCTGAAGGAACTCACCTGAAGGAATCAATAAAGTACTATCTATCTATCTATCTATCTATCTATCTATCTATTCCACCTCTCGACAGCGAACACCACTGCTCACATGCACAAGTGACCTACAAAGTGGTCTGCATCCAGCTTGACTTCCACTCCAGTTGTCCAATCTGTCAGTGATTCAAGGCCAGAGCGCTAACACCACACCACCTTAGCTCACCCTTTAGAGCACAGCTGTAACTTCCCGGCACTAAACCTGCAGAACATAGCTCTTCCAAGTTTACATTTCCACACTTTGCACTATTTTCTTACACTTTAGTAAACATTTCCTACATATTCCTTATGTTTCCGCCTTCATTTTAAGATCTCATTAAGTTTCAATGTGATTTCACTATTTTGTTCACATTGAGTGTTTTTAATGGGATTATTGCTTACTTTTCAATACATTTTTTCTCCTAATTATCAATATCAACACTTATATGGAGATAGTTTTCAGCAGTACTGAGAAGGCCCATAAATAAAGCACAAGCTGCAGCGACAACACGCCGCAAGAGTGAAAAGACGATAGTGGAATTATCCTCTTTATTCCTTCCATCCTCCCTCCAACTATTCTCGTTGCGTCTAAAAATAAAAAGGAGCGACTGATGAAGGAAACGACTCATCACTTCATGCCTGAGGGCTGATGTACATACCACTCAACATCCACCAAAAAAAAAAATAATAATAAATTCACGCGCCATGATTTTCAAATTACCAGCGAGATGATGAGATGGAAGGCGACTTACCGAGTTCCACTCTTTGACAGTTACCTTTTCTACTCTGCACTTAAGAACCACGAGAGCTTCAATGTTCTGAAAACTTGTTCAGGTGCACAATAACTCAAGGCCAATATGGGTGTCGACAACGCTGTGGATACTCCCTGAAAGGCTACGAAGAAAAAAGCCCACAAAGTAGTAGCACAGTAAGTAGCTAACAGTGAAATATTTGTACCTGCAGATGAGTTTAATCAACCCGAGCATCTTTTTACAAACCCCGTTTCCATATGAGTTGGGAAATTGTGTTAAGAAATTGTGTTAAATGTAAATATAAACAGAATACAATGATTTGCAAATCATTTTCAACCCATATTCAGTTGAATATGCTACAAAAACAACATATTTGATCTTCCAACTGATAAACTTTTTTTTTTGTGTGCAAATAATCATTAACTTTACAATTTGATGCCAGCAACACCTGACAAAGAAGTTGGGAAAGGTGGCAATAAATACTGATAAAGTCGAGGAATGCTCATCAAACACTTATTTGGATCACCCCACAGGTGTGCAGGCTAATTGGGAACAGGTGGGTGCCATGATTGGGTATAAAAACAGCTTCCCCCAAAAAATGCTCAGTCTTTCACAAGAAAGGATGGGGCGAGGTACACCCCTTTGTCCACAACTGTGTGAGCAAATAGTCAAACAGTTTAAGAACAACGTTTCTCAAAGTGTAATTGTAAGAAATTTAGGGATTTCAACATCTACGGTCCATAATATCATCAAAAGGTTCAGAGAATCTGGAAAAAAAATCACTCCACGTAAGCGGCATGGCAGGAAACCAACATTGAATGACCGTGACCTTCGATCTGTATCAAAAACCGACATCAATCTCTAAAGGATATCACCACATGGGCTCAGGAACACTTCAGAAAACCACTGTCACTAAATACAGTTTGTCGCTACATCTGTAAATCCAAGTGAAAGCTCTACTATGCAAAGCGAAAGCCATTTATCAACAACATCCAGAAAGGCCGCCGGCTTCTCTGGGCCCGAGATCCTCTAAGATGGACTGATGTAAAGTGGAAAAGTGTTCTGTGGTCTGACGAGTCCACATTTCAAATTGTTTTTGGAAATATTCGACATCATGTCATCTGAATCAAAAGGGATGCGAACCATCCAGACTGTTATCGACGCAAATTTGAAAAGCCAGCATCTGTGATGGTATGGGGGTGCATTAGTGCCAAAGGCATGGGTAACTTACACATCTGTGAAGGCACCATTAATGCTGAAAGGTACATACAGGTTTTGGAACAACATATGCTGCCATCTAAGCGCCGTCTTTTTCATGGACGCCCCTGCTTATTTCAGCAAGACAATGCCAAGCCACATTCAGCATGTGCTATAACAGCGTGGCTTTGTAAAAAAAGAGTGCGGGTACTTTCCTGGCCCGCCTGCAGTCCAGACCTGTCTCCCATGGAAAATGTGTGGCGGATTATGAAGCGTAAAATACGACAGTTGAACGACTGAAGCTCTACATAAAACAAGAATAGGAAAGAATTCCACTTTCAAAGCTTCAACAATTAGTTTCCTCAGTTCCCAAACGTTTATAGAGTGTTGTTAAAAGAAAAGGTGATGTAACACAGTGGTGAACATGCCCTTTCCCAACTACTTTGGCACATGTTGCAGCCATGAAATTCTAAGTTAATGATTATTTGCAAAAAATAAAATAAAGTTTATGAGTTTGAACATCAAATATCTTGTCTTTGTAGTGCATTCAATTGAATATGGGTTGAAAATGATTTGCAAATCATTGTATTCCGTTTATATTTACATCTAACACAATTTCCCAACTCATATGGAAACAGGGTTTGTAAAAGAAAAGAAAAAAAACACGCACACACACGCTTCTACTGAGGTAGCATCTCGAACTGTTACCGGGTGGAACATTCCAGAGTACTGGAGCCCGAACGGAAAACGCTCTATAGCCCGCAGACTTTTTTTGGGCTCTAGGAATCACTAGAGTCGAGACCCAGGATGGACCGCTTGCTTGTATCGGTTGGGGACATCTCTACGCTGCTGATCCGCCTCCGCTTGAGATGGTTTCCTGTGGACGGGACTCTCGTTGCCGTCTTAGATCCGCTTGAACTGAACTCTCGCGGCTGTGTTGGAGCCACTATGGATTGAACTTTCACAGTATCATGTTAGACCCGCTCGACATCCATTGCTTTCGGTCCCCTAGAGGGGGGGGGGGGGGGGGGGGGTTGCCCACATCTGAGGTCCTCTCCAAGGTTTCTCATAGTCAGCATTGTCACTGGCGTCCCACTGGATGTGAATTCTCCCTACCCACTGGGTGTGAGTTTTCCTTGCCCTTTTGTGGGTTCTTCCGAGGATGTTGTAGTCGTAATGATTTGTGCAGTCCTTTGAGACATTTGTGATTTGGGGCTATATAAATAAACATTGATTGATTGCTCGTCTGAAAAATAACATAAAACATGGAAGGGCCAAGGTTTCTCATTGCCATCCCATTGGGTTGAGTTTTTCCTTGCCCTGATGTGGGATCTGAGTCGAAGATGTCGTTGTGTCTTGTGCAGCCCTTTGAGACACTTGTGATTGATTGATTGATACCTCAAAAAGTTATGGGCAGATTTTGACAAAACTTTCAGGAAATGCCAGAAATGGGATTAAGTTTTGGGGCAGACTCGGACCACCGTCTGGTTTTTAGGAACTTTGTTTCTATTGGAAGATATGGTTCATCCTCTCTGACTGCTAGTTGCCTTCTTATCCAAGTGGTTCATTATTGCGTTTTACTTCTCAGGAGATATCTTCCCAGCTTCAAAGAGATCTTCCAGTGGCCCCCCAGTCTGCACCTGTCCCCACGGTCTTGGCCCACAGTCATGTCGTGGATCCAGTTCCCTGTGACTGCATGTCGGCTTTGAAGCCCCCAGTGGAACCTTTGTTGTCCATGCCGTCAATACTCAGCAGCAGGTACCTTGTCCATGCCTTCAGTGGATCTTTCTGGTGGCTCTGTCTCCCTAAAGTCTACGTTGGCATCCTGACTCCGACCCCCAGGTCTCAGGCCCCCACATCAGTTATTTGAAATCTTTACTCTCACAGTCTGAGCACAGTTTTCCAGTTAAAACTTTTCTCCTATGCTTGCGTTCTGGACTCCCAGTTCCTCTGTAGTTCGTAGACCATGTCCACACAAATTCGGATATTTAAAAGAAACATCTTTTTCAGTGTGTTTTGGCTCCATAGGCAAAGTTTTTTGTCGATACCAGTCTTTTTTTTTTACTTTTTAGTAGGGCTTGTTGATGAAAAGATATAAATATCTCACAATAGACATGTAATCGATATCAATAGAAAATGTGTCCGATAAAACGCTCGATATTTCTTTTTTTCTTCTTCGTCGGAAGAATGGAAGAAAAGGTTGGTTGCATGAACAAAGTGATCAGTGGGAGTGACACGCCAACAGCCAATCAGGTGAGAGTATCAACTATCACGTTTGGTTGTCTGGCGGTTGATTGTTTGCATGGAGTGAGAAGAGAACGTAGTATTGATGATTTAAAAGTGACTATTTGCTAGTATTGACGATTCAAAAGTGCCTACTTGCTAGTATTGACTATTTAAAAGTGACTATTTGTTAGTATTGATGATTAAAAAGTGACTATTTTTTAGTATTGACGATTTAAAAGTGACTATTTGTCTGTAGTGAAGATTTAAAAGTGATTATTTCTTAGTATTGACGATTTAAAAGTGACTATTTTTCAGTATTGACAATTTAAAAGTGACAATTTGTTAGTAGTGAAGATTTAAAAGTGATTTTTTTGTTAGTCTTGATTATTTTAAAGTGACTATTTATTGGTACTGACAATTTAAAAGTGAGTATTTTTTTAGTATTGATGATTTAAGTGTGATTATTTGTTAGTATTGACAATTTAAAAGTGACTATTTGTTGGTATTGATGATTTAAATGTGATTATTTGTTAGTATTGAAGATTTAAAAGTGACTGTTAGTATTGACAATTAAAAAGTGACTATTTTTTAGTATTGAATATTAAAAAGTGACTATTTTTTAGTATTGAAGATTTAAAAGTGACTATTAGTTAGTAGTGAAGATTTAAAAGTGACTATGTGTTAGTATTTATAATTTAAAAGTGACTATTTGCTCGTATTCACGATTTAAAAGTTACTATTTGTTAGTATTGACGATTTTAAAGTGGCTATTTATTGGTACTGACAATTTAAAAGTGACTGTTTTTTTAGTATTGATGATTTAAATGTGATTATTTGTTTGTATTGACGATTTAAAAGTGACTATTTGTTAGTATTGAAGATTTAAAAGTGACTATTAGTTAGTAGTGAAGATTTAAAGGTGACTATTTGTAAGTATCTATCATTTGAAAGTGAATATTTGTTAGTATTGACGATTTAAAAGTGACTATTTGTTAGTATTGAAGATTTAAAAGTGACTATTAGTTAGTAGTGAAGATTTAAAGGTGACTATTTGTAAGTATCTATCATTTGAAAGTGACTAATTGTTAGTATTGACAATTTAAGAGTGACTATTTGCTCGTATTGACGATTTAAAAGTGACTATTTGTTAGTATTGACTATTTAAAAGTGACTATTTGTTAGTATTGATGATTAAAAAGTGACTATTTTTTAGTATTGACAATTTAAAAGTGACTGTTAGTATTGAAGATTAAAAAGTGACTATTTTTTGATATTGAAGATTTAAAAGTGACTATTAGTTAGTAGTGAAGATTTAAAAGTGACTATTTGTTGGTATTGATCATTTAAAACTGACTATTTGTTAGTATTGACAATTTAAGAGTCAATTTTTTGTTCGTATTGACGATTTAAAAGTGACTAATTGTTAGCATTGACAATTTAAGAGTGACTATTTGCTCGTATTGACGATTCAAAAGTGACAACTTGTTAGTATTGACTATTTAAAAAAAGGGACTATTTGTAAGTATTGATGATTTAAAAGTGACTATTTGTTAGTATTGACGATTCAAAAGTGATTACTTGTTAGTATTGACTATTTAAAAGTGACTATTTGTTAGTATTGATGATTAAAAAGTGACTATTTTTTAGTATTGAAGATTAAAAAGGGACTATTTTTTAATATTGAAGATTTAAAAGTGACTATTAGTTAGTAGTGAAGATTTAAAAGTGACTATTTGTTGTTATTGATAATTTAAAACTGACTATTTGTTAGTATTGACAATTTAAGAGTGACTATTTGTTCGTACTGACGATTTAAAAGTGACTATTTTTTAGTATTGATGATTTTAAAGTGACTAATTGTTAGTATTGACAATTTAAGAGTGACTATTTGCTCGTATTGACGATTCAAAAGTGACTACTTGTTAGTATTGACTATTTAAAAAAAGTGACTATTTGTAAGTGTTGATGATTTAAAAGTGACTATTTGTTAGTATTGACGATTCAAAAGTGATTACTCGTTAGTATTGACTATTTAAAAGTGACTATTTGTTAGTATTGATGATTAAAAAGTGACAATTTTTTAGTATTGAAGATTAAAAAGTGACCATTTTTTAATATTGAAGATTTAAAAGTTACTATTAGTTAGTATTGAAGATTTAAAAGTGACTATTGTTAATGATAATTTAAAACTGACTATTAGTATTGACAATTTAAGAGTGACTATTTGTTCGTATTGACGATTTAAAAGTGACTATTTGTTAGTATTGATGATTTTAAAGTGACTAATTGTTAGTATTGACAATTTAAGAGTGACTATTTGCTCGTATTGACAATTTAAAAGTGACTATTTGTAAGTATTGATGATTTAAAAGTGACTGTTAGTATTGACGATTCAAAAGTGATTACTTGTTAGTATTGACTATTTAAAAGTGACTATTTGTTAGTATTGATGATTAAAAAGTGACTATTTTTTAGTATTGGTGATTTAAAAGTGACTATTTGTCAGTAGTGAAGATTTAAAAGTGATTATTTCTTAGTATTGACGATTTAAAAGTGACTATTTCTCCGTATTGACAATTTAAAAGTGACTATTTGTTGGTATTGATGATTTAAAAGTGATTATTTGTTAGTATTGAAGATATAAAAGTGACTGTTAATATTGACGATTAAAAAGTGACTATTTTTTAGTATTGAAGATTAAAAAGTGACTATTTCTTAGTATTGAAGATTTAAAAGTGATTCTTAGAAGTGAATATTTAAAAGTGACTATTTGTTAGTATTGATAGTTTAAAAGTGACTGTTAGTATTGACAATTTAAGAGTGACTATTTGCTGGTATTGACGATTTAAAAGTGACTATTTGTTAGTATTGACAATTTAAAAGTGACTATTTGTTAGTATTGACAATTTAAAAGTGACTATTTGTTAGTATTGACAATTTAAAAGTGACTATTTGTTAGTATTGACAATTTAAAAGTGACTATTTGTTAGTATTGACAATTAAAAGTGACTATTTGTTTGCATTGACGATTTAAAAGTGACTTTTTGTTAGAATTGATGATTTTAAAGTGACTAATTGTTAGTATTGACAATTTAAGAGTGACTATTAGCTCGTATTGACGATTTAAAAGTGACTATTTGTTAGTATTGACAATTTCAAAGTGACTGTTTGTATTGACGA
>NC_084623.1:53914143-53924143 GCF_033978795.1 Nerophis ophidion | reverse complement strand
TGATTAGAGGCAGGTGCGCGTCCCGAACACCAGAGGCAGGGGAAAATCATAAGTCGCCATGGTAACTAAAACCAACCCAGGTGTCAACCAGGAACTAAAAGAGTTCTATGGCATGGAACAACTAATGACGCCAGGACAGCTGACTGGCAAAGGTAGGCTTTAATAGTCCTCTGATTAGAGGCAGGTGCGCGTCCCGAACACCAGAGGCAGGTGATATTCATAAGTCGCCATGGTAACTAAAACAAATCCAGGAGTCAAACAGGAACTAAAATAGTCCAAAACTAGCAGAACATTACAAAAACATGATCCGAACCCCAGGTCATGACAATTCTGCCTCCAGAGTTGGGATGTAACAATATGAAAATGTTGTATCGTCACTTCAGCAGCTTATAGTCCGGTGCATAATATATGGAAACATATATCAATCCATCCATTTCCTACCGCTTGTCCCTTTTTGAGGTTGCTGGAGCCTATCTGAGCTGCATTCGTGCGGAAGGCAAACACAGATAGACAACATTCACACTCACATTCACACACTAGGGCCAATTTTAGTGTTGCCAATCAACCTAATCCCCAGGTGCATGTCTTTGGAAGTGGGAGGGGCCTATCCCCAGGTGCATGTCTTTGGAAGTGGGAGGGGCCTATCCCCAGGTGCATGTCTAGGAGGAAGCCCACGCATTCACGGGGAGAACATGCAAACTCCACACAGAAAGATCCCGAGCCTGGGATTGAACCCAGGACTACTCGTGACTTTCGTATTGGGAGGCAGATACACTAACCCCTCTACCACCGTGCTGCCCCTGGACACATATAGTTACATTGAAATGTTAAAGATAAAATTTAAAGTACCAATGATTGTCTCAAACACACACCAGGTGTGGCGAAATTATTCTCTGCATTTGACCCATCACCCTTATCACCCCCTGGGAGGTGAGGGGAGCAGTGAGCAGCAGCGGTGGCCGCGCCCGGGAATAATTTTTGGGGGATTTAACCCCCTGTGGAGAGCCGGACCCTGCCCAAGATGGCGGCAAGGAGGCGGAGAATGCGGCTGAGCGGAGAGGCGGGGCGTGCTGGGAGCGACGCCGCAATCAAGATCAGGTGCGTGTCTCCTCGCAGTGTATTAAAGGGGAGAAGGAGGAGAGATCGGGGGAGAAGGAGGAGAGTCCGCAGCAGTGACTGGAGAGCAAACCGGAAGCAAGACGCGAGAGACGAGGAGCGAGACATGGAGCGCGAGCCTTGGGAGCGACGACAGCGAAAAAGACATCTGTTATTGAAAAATAAAAGAGTCAAACCTGCTAGGGAGATATGCCCTTCCTGGGTGGTCAGTGGAACCCGAGTCGTCCACACCCCCCAATCCCAACCCATGAAAAAGATATTTATGTTAAATTTGGGTTGATTTTTTATTTTTTTTTATTCCAGGGGAAATGTCAGCATAGGATCCAGAAAATTGGATAGTCTCCTTTGGGGGCACAATATTTTATTTTATTTTTCTTTTTGAACACGGAAGAACGCACAAGAGGCCGTGGTCAGAAAGCAAAACGCCACGCATGACCGCACCAAAACTGTCTGGGGTTGGAGAGATGTGCTATGGTGAGTGAGAATTCTGCGAAGGCATATTAAGACGTGAAACACGGCGCATATGCACACACACACACACACAAACACACACACACACACACACACACACACACACACACATGAACACAGTGTCTTAAATAACTCAGTGAGTGATGGCAGCTGATGACACAACCATTTCGCCTTTGGCATTTGTCCTGTGAACGTTTGGACAAAAAAAGAAGAAAAACAGAGCGAGACAGCGAGACAAAAAAAAAAAAAAATGAAATAGGGGGCAAGAACAAAAAAAAAAAAAGATGCACCGAAATATGCAATGGAAGTTGTTTTTCTTTAATTTAGTTTGTTTTTTTGTATTATTCAGAGCAGATGTCTGTGGCCCGAGGCAAAATGCCAAAAGAGAGAAAAACATCCCAATGAATGACGCAGGCCAGTCATTTTTTTAGGACTTCTACGTTTTCTATCCCGTCAAAGACAGTTTCCAAAGTTCCTGGCTTGATGGCGGCAGTGTTTGGAAGTTAAGTCGCTCACCTCGAATGTGTGTATGTCGCCGGCGAGCACCAGAAAAGCCAGGATTTTTGATCTTTGTTTATGATTGTTCAATTATCAATCAATCAATCAATCAATCAATGTTTATTTATATAGCCCCAAATCACAAATGTCTCAAAGGACTGCACAAATCATTACGACTACAACATCCTCGGAAGAACCCACAAAAGGGCAAGGAAAACTCACACCCAGTGGGCAGGGAGAATTCACATCCAGTGGGACGCCAGTGACAATGTTGACTATGAGAAACCTTGGAGAGGACCTCAGATGTGGGCAGCCCCCCCCCCCTCTAGGGGACCGAAAGCAATGGATGTCGAGCGGGTCTAACATGATACTGTGAAAGTTCAATCCATAGTGGCTCCAACACAGCCGCGAGAGTTCAGTTCAAGCGGATCCAAGACAGCAGCGAGGAAACCATCTCAAGCGGAGGCGGATCAGCAGCGTAGAGATGTCCCCAACCGATACACAGGCGAGCGGTCCATCCTGGGTCTCGACTCTGGACAGCCAGTACTTCATCCATGGTCATCGGACCGGACCCCCTCCACAAGGGAGGGGGGGACATAGGAGAAAAAAGAAAAGAAGCGGCAGATCAACTGGTCTAAAAAGGCGGTCTATTTAAAGGCTAGAGTATACAGATGAGTTTTAAGGTGAGACTTAAATGCTTCTACTGAGGTAGCATTTCGAACTGGGGGCATTCCAGAGTACTGGAGCCCGAACGGAAAACGCTCTGTAGCCCGCAGACTTTTTTTGGGCTTTAGGAATCACGAATAAGCCGGAATTAATTATGCTGATTTTCTTTTCAATAACTTTTTGACCGGTGTTTGAAAAGTCCCTCGTCCACCTTAGCCCAGTGTTTCCCCCAGAAAATGTGTTAGTTAAGGTGGTGTCTCTCGGGTGGGTGTAAGGATCGGTGTAACTCGACCTGTCGCCATCACGTCTCAACCTCATAGCCTGGGGGGGGGCGCAATAGACTACAGACTGTGGTGAAGTAGGCCGGCTTCGTCGCATGAAAAAGCCTCAAATTTTTGGTTGTGTTTTCCGCTCCATTTGCTGAACGGTGATATACGATACATATCTCGATATTTTTCCCAAGAATTAAAACCAAAACAGTCCTACTTACCAACTCAGTGGCTTAGTGATTAGAACAGGGGTAGGGAACCTATGGCTCTAGAGCCAGATGTGGCTCTTTTGATGACTGCATCTGGCTCTCTGATAAATCCGAGCTGACATTGCGTAACACGATAAGTAATGAATAATTCCACCTGTAATCACAGTGTTAAAAATAACGTTCAAAATATAAAAAACTCTCATGCGTTTTGAATCCATCCATCCGTTTCCTACCGCACCTGTTCAAGAAGTTGCGTTAATGGTAAGAAGTTATGTATTTATTATTGGTTAGTGTGGGGCTTGCCCTCCTGGGGGTTCTTCAGACCACCAAGCACCGACATGAGAGCCTGTTTCAGGGTTACAATATTGTTTTATTTTTCAATAAGTCTCTCAGTTGCTTCCTAGCAATTGTATTTTCCTCTTTTGTTCCCGCTCGCGCTCTGGCTCCAGCCCCAACCCCGTCTCTCCTCCTGGCTGCTGCTTATAACAGAGCGACAGGTGATTAGATAACAAGGCAAAGGTGGGCCGTCTACGCACCTGTCGCTGATTTCGAGGCCGGTCCTGGCACACCCTGCTTCGTTGCAGGCCCGCAGGCCACGCCCCCTCCACAGTTAGCTTCAGAATAAAAATGTTATTACAAAGAATAAGAGACCTATTATACTCTAGAAATGTTGGTCTTATTTAAAAATGCAATTAGTTGCATTTTTTTAACAAATTTAGTTGTTCAGTGTTGAAATTTTTTTTTATATGGCTCTTACGGAAATAGATTTTAGAATATTTGGATTCTTGGCTCTCTCAGCCAAAAAGGTTCCCGACCCCTGGATTAGAGTGTCTACCCTGAGATCTACTCAAATATCCATACCAAAGACTATAAAAATGGGAGCCATTACCTCCCTTCTTGGCACTCAGCATCAAGGGTTGGAATTGGGGGTTAAATCACCAAAAATGATTCCCGGGTGTGGCCACCGCTGCTGCTCACTGCTCCCCTCACCTCTCAGGGGGTGATCAGGGGTGATGGGTCAAATGCAGAGAATAATTTCGCCACACCTAGTGTGTGTGTGACAATCATTGGTACTTTAACATTTAACTTGAACTTACCTGAGATACTAAGTATGTCATTATTACGCCCGCCACGTGCTGAAATATGTTCAATTCATGCTTAATTTACAAACCCCGTTTCCATATGAGTTGGGAAATTGTGTTGGATGTAAATATAAACAGAATACAATGATTTACAAATAATTTTCAACCCATATTCAGTTGAATGCACTACAAAGACAAGATATTTGATGTTCAAACTCATAATTTTTTTTGCAAATAATAATTAACTTAGAATTTCATGGCTACAACACGTGCCAAAGTAGTTGGGAAAGGGCATGCTCACCACTGTGTTGCATCACCTTTTCTTTTAACAACACTCAATAAACGTTTGGGAACTGAGGAAACTAATTGTTGAAGCTTTGAAAGTGGAATTCTTTCCCATTCTTGTTTTATGTAGAGCTTCAGTCGTTCAACAGTCCGGGGTCTCCGTTGTCGTATTTTACGCTTCATAATGCGCCACACATTTTCCATGGTAGACAGGTACGGACCGCAGGCGTGCCAGGAAAGTATCCGCACTCTTTTACTATGAAGCAACGCTGTTGCAACACCTGGCTTGGCATTGTCTTGCTGAAATAAGCAGGGGCGTCCATGATAATGTAGCTTGGATGACAACATATGTTGCTCCAAAACTTGTATGTACCTTTCAGCATTAATGGCACCTTCACAGATGTGTAAGTTACCCATGCCTTGGGCACTAATGCACCCCCATACCATCACAGATGCTGGCTTTTGAACTTTGCGCCTATAACAATCCGGATGGTTATTTTCCTCTTTGTTCCGGACGACACCACGTCCCTAGTTTCCAAATTTAATTTGAAATGTGGACTCGTCAGACCACAGAACACTTTTCCACTTTGCATCAGTCCATCGTAGATGAGATCGGGCCAAGCGAAGTCGTCAGCATTTCTGGGTGTTGTTGATAAATGGGTTTTGCTTTGCATAGTAGAGTTTTAACTTGCACTTACAGATGTAGCGACCAACTATAGTTACTGACAATGGTTTAATGAAGTGTTCCTGAGCCCATGTGGTGATATCCTTAACACACTGATGTTGGTTTTTGATGCAGTACCGCCTGAGGGATCAAAGGTTTGTAATATCATTGCTTACGTGCAGTGATTTCTCCAGATTCTCTGAACTTTTTGATGATTTTACGGGCCATAGTTGGTAACATTCCTAAATTCCTTGCAATAGCTCGTTGAGAAATGTTGTTCTAAAACTGTTCGACAATTTGCTTACAAATAGGTGACCCTCGCCCCAACCTTGTTTATGAATTACTTAGCATTTCATGGAAGCTACTTTTATACCCAATTATGGCACCCACCTGTTCCCAATTAGCCTGCACACCTGTGGGATGTTCCATATAAGTGTTTGATGAGCATTCCTCAACTTTTTCAGTATTTATTGCCACCTTTCCCAACTTCTTTGTCACGTGTTGCTGGCATCAAATTCTAAAGTTAATGATAATTTGCGAAAAAAAAATGTTTTTCAGTTTGAACATCAAATATGTTGTCTTTGTAGCATATTCAACTGAATATGGGTTGAAAATTATTTGCAAATCATTGTATTCCATTTATATTTACATCTAACACAATTTCCCAAGTCATATGGAAACAGGGTTTGTATTTTCATCAACATGTGATAGCAGGGACCCTGCCATTCAAAACTAGGCTGCTACATTACTAATAATTAATTTAACTATAGCTAAAAAAAATAGTACAATAGCAATATCAATGTATCATGAGATTTTCTGTTGAAATAAACCCAAAAATGAAAAGTTGTTGTGAAAAGTATCAAAATAAATGTTGGTACCGGTACCTTAATATTGGTATCGGGACAACCATACTACATTACCCAGAAGCCTTAGTGTTGTGGATAAGGACAGGAATTAGCTTTGGAGTATGACGATAATGCAGTTTTAAAGAGGTGACATAATTTAAACTAGCGTTTTATTCATTCTTTATTATTATTCCGTAGCTTTGAGCTGTAATTTGACCCCCTTAACATGCTTCAAAACTCACCAAATTTGACACACACATCAGGACTGGCAGACATTGTGATTTAATAAAAAAAAACCTAACCCCAACACTAAAAATTGCGCTCTAGCGCCCCCTAGGAAGAAAACACAGACAAAACTGCCTGTAACTTCCAGTAGGAATGTCCTAGAGACATGAAACAAAAACCTCTATGTGGGTCTCACTTAGACCTAGATTTTATACACTGACATTCTTCAGCAAAAATCAACAGGAAGTTTGCAATTCCCCCTTCAAAACAAAAGTTTTGTAAAAACACCCACCTTTGCCACTTTGAGCTGTAATTTGACCCCCTTAACATGCTTCAAAACTCACCAAACTGGACACACACATCAGGACTGGCAAAAATTGCGATATAATCTAAAAACCTAACCCCAAAACTCAAAATTGCGCTCTAGTGCTCCCTAGAAATAAAACAGACAAAACTGCTCCTAGGAAGAAAGCACAGACACAGCAGCCTGTAACTTCCAGTAGAAATGTCGTAGCGACATGAAACAAAAACCTCTATGTAGGTCTCACTTAGACCTAGATTTTATACACTAACATTCTTCAGCAAAAATCAACATGAAGTTTGCAATTCCCCCTTCAAAACAAAAGTTTTGTAAAAACACTCACCTTTGCCACTTTGAGCTGTAATTTAACCCCCTTAACATGCTTCAAAACTCACCAAACTGGACACACAAATCAGGACTGGCAAAAATTGTGATATAATCAAAAAACCTAACCCTAAAACTAAAAATTGTGCTCTAGCGCCCCCTAGGAAGAAAGCACAGACAAAATTGCCTGTAACTTCCAGTAGGAATGTCGTAGGGACATGAAACAAAAACCTCTATGTAGGTCGCTGACATTCTTCAGCAAAAATCAACATGAAGTTTGCAATTCCCCTTTCAAAACAAAGGTTTTGTAAAAACACTCACCTTTGCCACTTTGAGCTGTAATTTGACCACCTTAACATGCTTCAAAACTCACCAAGCTGGACATACACATCAGGAATGGCAAAAATTGTGATATAATCAAAAAAAACCTAACCCCAAAACTCAAAATTGAGCTCTAGTGCTCCCTAGGAAGAAAACACAGACAAAACTCCTCCTATGAAGAAAGCACAGACAAAACTGCCTGTAACTTCAAGCAGGAATGTCGTACAGACATGAAACAAAAACCTCTATGTAGGTCTCACTTAGACCTAGATTTTATACACTGACATTCTTCAGCAAAAATCAACATGAAGTTTGCAATTCCCCCTTCAAAACAAAAGTTTTGTAAAAACACTCACTTTTGCCACTTTGAGCTGTAATTTGACCCCCTTAACATGCTTCAAAACTCATCAAACTGGACACACACATCAGGACTGGCAAAAATTGCGATATAATCAAAAAACATAACCCCAAAAGTCAAAATTGCGCTCTAGTGCTCCCTAGGAATAAAACACAGGGAAAACTGCTCCTTGGAAGAAAGCACAGACAAAACAGCCTGTAACTTCCAGCAGGAATGTCGTAGAGACATGAAACAAAAACCTCTATGTAGGTCTCACTTAGACCTAGATTTGATACACTGACTTTATTCAGCAAAAATCAACAGGAAGTTTGCAACTCCCCCTTCAAAACAAGTTTTGTAAAAATACTCACTTTTGCCACTTTGAGCTGTAATTTGACCCCCTTAACATGCTTCAAAACTCACCAAACTGGACACACACATTAGGACTGGCAAAAAATGTGATATAATCTAAAAACCTAACCCCAAAACTCAAAATTGTGCTCTAGTGCCCCCTAGGAATAAAACACAGACAAAACTGCTCCTAGGAAGAAAGCACAGACAAAACTGCCTGTAACTTCCAGCAGGAATGTCGTAGAGACATAAAACAAAAACCTCTATGTAGGTCTCACTTAGACATGAAGTTTGCAATTCCCCCTTCAAAACAAAGGTTTTGTAAAAACAGTCACCTTTGCCACTTTGAGCTGTAATTTGACCCCTTTAACATGCTTCAAAACTCACCAAAATGGACACGTACAAAAATTGCGATATAATCAAAAAACCTAACCCCAAAACTCAAAATTGAGCTCTAGTGCCCCCTAGGAATAAAACACAGTCAAAACTGCTCCTAGGAAGAAAGCACAGACAAAACTGCCTGTAACTTCCAGTAGGAATGTCGTAGAGACAATAAATAAAAACCTCTATGTAGGTCTCACTTAGACCTACATTTCATATATTGACAACCCCCAGCAAAGATCCAAAGGAAATTAGCAATTCCCCCTTCAAAACAAAAGTTTTGTAAAAAAACGGTCACCTTTTTTCAAACATTATCTCCTCTGAGCGCGTTTGTGTTGTGGGCTTCAAACTACCACAGGAGAGAGATTGAACCCTTCTGATTAAAAGTTGATGAAAGAGTTTTAATTACTGCTACGGTTTTGATTTCACCAGCCTTCAAAGAACCGCTGCGCTGAGAACCATTTCAAAGACGGCCGCCGTGCGCAGACACAGTGAGGGAGACGTTTTTGTTTTTTTGTTTTTTCCGTACCTTCTGCTGCTGGTGCGCACGCACCAACATTTTCGAAGGAGGGGCTGTGATCGTCCATACCAAGACGTAACTAAGCCGGTATGTTTTAAAGCTGTCGTCCAACATTTTACAAGTAATAGGTGCCGACCCTCAGGGCCGAGTTGCGACGAAAGAGTGTGTCGATGTTAAGATATTACGCCAAGTTGGTAAGTCTTTTTTTTTGCTAATAGTAGCTACTATCCATCCATCTTCTAACGCTTATCCGGGGCTTGGGTCGCGGTCCCGTCCACCGCTGCTTGGAGCTTTAATGTTACATATTTTTCATGCTTCCATTACACAAAAAAAGTCAGCCGTCGTGTGTTTTTGAGCGCCGCTCGGAGAAAAAATGTAATTGGCCGAAACGTGCAGTTTTGCGATATCGCCAAAATTCCCGCGGGGATAAAAAAAAAGAAGATGCTCCACGCTCCCCAGGGTTGTACTCCATCAGAAACACCGCGGCGTGAGATCGCTCGCACATGATCTCTCGCGCTTAGCGGCTTTATGAATGTCGTCAAAGTGTGCCTGCAGCATCGAGGAAGGTGACACGCCTGTCGTCTTTAGCCGCGGAAGAGATGAAGAAGAAAAAATCCGAGATGCGCGGGATGCAATCACGGCCCCTTGATTATCTGAATGGGTAAACTACAGGCAGGCTGGACACTCCAAGACAAACATGCTGTTTGGCCACTGTTGACACAGCCTAAACCCCCAGGAAATACACACACACACACACACACACACGCACACACACACACACACACACACACACACACACACACACACACACATGCTTGTATTTGTTACCTCCTAGAGACCTCCGAAAATTGCCTTTCTTTAGGACCATCCTTTCTAGATTCACATTAAATCAACAAAAAATCCTGACTTTGGAGCAATGTTCACAGACTCTAGTATTTGGCTCTATATTAGATCCAATGGTTTTCCGTATTGGCATCATGATTTCGGTCCTAACTTGTCCTCAAATGGACCATACTTTTCCTTGTTGATATCTCAAGAAGGATACAGATACAAGAACACACACACACACACACACACACACACACACACACACACACACACACACACACACACACGCTTGTATTTGTTACCTTCT
>NC_084623.1:53879143-53909143 GCF_033978795.1 Nerophis ophidion | reverse complement strand
ATGTTTTATATACTCACTGCACGTACATATATATAATGTAACAAACACTTTCATAACAATATGTAAAATGTTTCATATACACACTGCAAGTTTATATATAATGTAGTAAAAGACACCTTCAAAACAATATGTAATATGTAAAATAGACACACAGCAAGTATATATATAATGTAGTAACAGAGACTTTCAAAACAATATGTAATATGTACAATATACACACTGCAAGTATATATATAATGTAAAAACAAACACCTTCATAACAATATGTAATATGTTTTATATACTCACTGCAATTTTATATATAATGTAGTAAAAGACACCTTCATGACAATATGTAATATGTTTTATATACTCACTGCACGTATATATATAATGTTACAAACACTTTCATAACAATATGTAAAATGTTTCATATACACACTGCAATTTTGTATATAATGTAGTAAAAGACACCTTCATGACAATATGTAATATGTACAATATACACACTGCAAGTATATATATAATGTAGTAACAGACAACTTCATAACAATATGTAATATGTAAAATAGACACACAGCAAGTGTATATATAATGTAGCAACAGACACTTTTATAACAACATGTAATATGTACAATATACAGACTGCAAGTATAAATATAATGTAGTAACGGACACTTTCATAACAATATGTGATATGTTTTATATACTCACTGCACGTATATATATATAATGTAACAAACGCTTTCATAACAATATGTAAAATGTTTCAAATACACACTGCAAGTTTATATATAATGTAGTTAAAGACACCTTCATAACAATATGTAATATGTAAAATAGACACACAGCAAGTGTATATATAATGTAGTAACAGAGACTTTCATAACAATATGTAATATGTACAATATACACACTGCTAATATAAATATAATGTAGTAACGGACACTTTCATAACAATATGTAATATGTACAATATACAGACTGCAAGTATATATATAATGTAACAAACACTTTCATAACAATATGTAAAATGTTTCATATACACACTGCAAGTTTATATATAATGTAGTAAAAGACACCTTCATAACAATATGTAATATGTAAAATGGACACAAAGCTGGTGAATATATAATGTAGTAACAGAGACTTTCATAACAACATGTAATATGTACAATATACAGAATGCAAGTATAAATATAATGTAGTAACGGACACTTTCATAACAATATGTAATATGTACAATATACAGACTGCAAGTATATATATAATGTAGTAACAAACACCTTCATAACAGTATGTTTTATATACTCACTGCACGTATAACAAACGCTTTCATAACAATATGTAAAATGTTTCAAATACACACTGCAAGTTTATATATAATGTAGTAAAAGACACCTTCATAACAATATGTACAATAGACACACAGCAAATGTTTATATAATGTAGTAACAGACACTTTCTCAATAATATGTAACATGTTTTATATACACACTGCAAGTTTATATATAATGTAGTAACAGACACCTTCATAACAATATGTAAAATGTTTCATATACACACTGCAATTTTATATATAATGTAGTAAAAGACACCTTCATGACAATATGTAATATGTACAATATACACACTGCAAGTATATATATAATGTAGTAACAGACACTTTCATAACAATATGTAATATGTTTTATATACTCACTGCACGTATATATATATAATGTAACAAACGCTTTCATAACAATATGTAAAATGTTTCAAATACACACTGCAAGTTTATATACTGTATAATGTAGTTAAAGACACCTTCATAACAATATGTAATATGTTTTATATACTCACTGCACGTATATATATATAATGTAACAAACGCTTTCATAACAATATGTAAAATGTTTCAAATACACACTGCAAGTTTATATATAATGTAGTTAAAGACACCTTCATAACAATATGTACAATAGACACACAATAAATGTTTATATAATGTAGTAACAGACACTTTCTCAATAATATGTAATCTGTACAATATACACACTGCAAGTTTATATATAATGTAGTAACAGACACCTTCATAACAATATGTAATATGGACAATATACACACTGCAAGTATATATATATATATATATATATATATATATATATATATATATATATATATATATATATGTCGTAACAGACACTTTTATATTGGTAAATTTGGTAGAAACTTGTAAAGAAATGAAACAAATACTCCAAGTTATGTACAACATGTGTTTAAGCGAGCTTTTCTATTGTTTTTCACTTTTGAAACATCAAGTGATAATTTCGCCACATTCTTTTTGAATCACCCTGTATATACTTATATATCCACATATACATATTCCTACATATCTATACAGATATATACTTACATATCTATACATATAAACACATATACACATATATACACGTATACACACACATACTGTATATACAAATACACACATTAATACAGATATATGCATACATACACATATATACATGTATATACACAAACACATATATATATACATATACACATATATACATATGTGTGCGTATGTATATATATATATATATATATATATATATATATATACATATATATACATATATATATATGTATATATGTACAGTATGTATGTATATGGACGCGTTTAATGTCCACCATCTCTAACCCTGGTGCAGATGGAGTTCCAGTAGAACCCACGTGCAGATGCTCCCCTCAGGCCCAGACCAAACCTCCCTCCGCCTCTCACCCAGCATATTTGGGAACTAAAACACACCATTGAGCAAGAAACAAGGGAATCCTTGTGCGGGTCCACCAAAGCGTACGTGGACAGCCAGCAGGGAAGCTACTATATATGTTTGTGTGTATACAGCCGGGTTCAAATTATTTGCTGCTGCCTTTTGAGCAGCGAGCTGGGGCAGTTTCACACTTTTTTTTTTTTTTCTCACCTCCTGGGCTGGAAGCGGGATGGCAGGGAGGTGTATTCAAGGCGTATGTTGCAAAAAAAACAACATACGAGATGGAATTTTTCATTCACATTAATTGTAATATTTTCCACCACTTGTGGCAGTGATGACAACATCGAACAAAAAGAAGAAGTCTGGAGATAATTACATAGACGTTTAAGCGCAAAAATTATGACTCGATTTGTTAAGCATTTTAGATGTATCCATCCATCCATCCATTTTCTACCGCTTATTCCCTTTTGGGGTTGCGGGGGGCGCTGGCGCCTATCTCAGCTACAATCGGGCGGAAGGCGGGGTACACCCTGGACAAGTCGCCACCTCATCCACAGATATTATTTATATTAATTTAGTTTAAATTCATTTATTATAGCATTGCGTGATTGTATGTAAATTTAATTTTCATCAGCTATGCTTTTGCAATACATTTAATTAGTACTTAATGCCTTCAGCCGTGATAGCAATCTTTGTGATCAACACATGGCTTCATATCATTTGACAAAGATGCAAAAGTTTATAGTTTTAACACAAACCCCGTTTCCATATGAGTTGGGAAATTATGTTGGATGAAAATATAATATAGGCATCGTCTTGCTGAAATAAGCAGGGGCGTCCATGAAAAAGACCGCTCTTAGATGGCAGCATATGTTGCTCCAAAACCTGTATGGACCGTTCAGCATTAATGGTGCCTTCACAGATGTGTAAGTTACCCATGCCTTGGGCACTAATGCACCCCCATACCATCACAGATGCTGGCTTTTCAACTTTGCGTCGATAACAGTCTGGGTGGTTCGCTTCCCCTTTGGTCCGGATGACACGATGTCGAATATTTCCCAAAAACATTTTGAAATGTGAACTCGTCAGACCACAGAACACTATTTCCACTTTGCATCAGTCCATCTTAGAAGATCTCGGGCCCAGAGAAGCCGGCGGCATTTCTGGATGTTGTTGATAAATGGCTTTCGCTTTGCATTATAGAGCTTTAACTTGCACTTACAGATGTCGTGACAAACTGTATTTAGTGACAGTGGTTTTCTGAAGTGCCCCTGAGCCCATGTGGTGATATCCTTTCGAGATTGATGTCGGTTTTTGATATAGTGCTGTCTGAGGGATCAAAGGTCACGGTCATTCAATGTTGGTTTCCGGCCATGCCGCTTACGTGGAGTGATTTCTCCAGATTCTCTGAACTTTTTGATGATATTATGGACCGTAGTGTTAATTTTCGAGTGGAAAAGTTGGGCTCGGGGGTAAAAAAAAAAAGGTTAAAGAACCCCTGCATAATGGTGCGTTTTTGTCTTTGTTGCGCCCTAAGAAGTGTTAAAACTGCAAGTACTGTACTTATTACGCACCAGTTGTTTGAATGGAACGTGAATCTTCATTGTTGTTTTCATGTTGGCAGTAAAAAAGGCTAAAAATTAAAAAAATAAATAAATAAAAGCTAGCATGCTAACAGCGCTATGATAACATGCTAACAATAGCATGCTTACAGTAAACATTAGTCCATCCATCCATTCATTTTCTACTGCTTAATCCCTTCGGGGTCGCGGGGGGTGCCAGAGCCTATCTCAGCTACAATCGGGCGGAAGGCGGTGTACACCCTGGACAAGTTGCCAATTTAGTGTTGCCAATCAACCTATCCCCAGGTGCATGTCTTTGGAAGTGGGAAGAACCCACGCATTCACGGGGAGAACATGCAAACTCCACACAAAGAGATCCCGAGCCCGAGATTGAACCCAGGACTACTCGGGATCCTTGGTATTGTGATGCAGACGCACAAACCCCTCCACCACCGTGCTGCTTGTTAACATTAGTGAAAAATCATATTTTCCATTTACTAATATACACGTGTTAAAAGTGCAATTTCATCACCAATTGGCAAAAATAACGAAGGGTAAGGCAAGCAGGACTATTGAAGAATAATCGATAAATAAATATCAAAATGCAGAGTATTACATGGCCTTAAAAGGCCAGTGTTTTGTGTCATTATGCAAAGCTGCTTCTATTTTCATGTTGCTGACTCAATGCTGAGCTTTTTCTTTTTTAACTTTGTTTACCTCTGATGTTTTAACTAAGGGGTGTCCAAAGTGCGGCCTGGGGGCCGTTTTTTAACGTCCCCCACGGCACAATTTAAGAAGACAATTGGAAAAAATTAAAAACATAAAAAGTGGTATAAAAGAGCAAACAGGTGAAATGTAACAAGAAATTGTTGCAATGCTTACTCTTATAACACAAAGATGCCATGCAGGCTGTTTCTTTCTTTAAAAAAAAATAATGAATCAAAATCAATGTCATTTGGTATTATTGACCTATTCAAGGTTTCGATTACGTCACATAAAATATTCCACTTTGAGATATTTTTGGGGGAAAATGTTGCATATTTTGTGTTTTGCCAGATAAAAAAAACTGAGCTGTTTTTGTTTAAAGAAGGGCCTAAAACAAGCAAACAAAACATAAACAACAATAAAATATATCTGAATTTGATTTCAAAATTACTGTGGTAAAAGTAAACAGTAAAAAAAATGTATAATTCATTTTTTCACACTTTCATAAGTAGGACAGTTTTGGATCCCCAATTATTAGGGCCCACATGGCCAAAGGACCTATTGAATTTCGTGCGTTTTATTATTCTTTATTATTATTATATTATTATTATTCCGCCGCCTCTTTGAACTGTAATTTCACCCCCTGACCATGCTTCAAAACTCACCAAATTTCACACACTCATCAGAACTGGCGAAAATAGCCATCTAATAAAAAAAAACAAACCCCAAAATTCAAAAATGCGCTCTGGCGCCCCCTACGAAAAAAAAAAAAACAGACTGCTTGTAACTTCCGTTAGCAATGTCATAGAGACATGAAACCGAAACCTCTATGTAGGACTGACTTAGACCTAGATTTCATAATTTTACTTTATACGGCAAAAATCGAAAACAATTTGGCAAAAACCCCTTCAAAGCAAAATTTGCCTAAAAAAAAATGCTATTTTTGCCTCTTTGCGCTGTATTTTGACCCTCTCAAAATGCTTCCAAA
The DNA here is from genome assembly GCF_033978795.1 of Nerophis ophidion. Classification (NCBI taxonomy): domain Eukaryota; kingdom Metazoa; phylum Chordata; class Actinopteri; order Syngnathiformes; family Syngnathidae; genus Nerophis; species Nerophis ophidion. The sequence continues at coordinate 53,903,159 of NC_084623.1, read as the reverse complement.
CTCACCAAACTTGACACACACATCAGGACGGGCAAAAATTGCGATCTAGTAAAAAAAAAAAAAACGCCAAAACTCAAAATTGCGCTTTAAACGCAATTTTTGAATAAAACACAGAAAAAAACTGTTCCTAGGAAGATAACACAAACAAAACTGCCTGTAACTTCCGGTAGTAATGTTGGAGAGACATGAAACAAAAACTTCTATGTAGGTCTCACTTAGACCTATATTTTAATAATTAACATCCTTCAGCAAAAATCAACAGGAAGTTGGCAATTACCCCCTTCAAAACAAAAGTTTTGTAAAAACCCGTCACCTTTCTTCAAACGTTATCCCCTCTGAGCGCCTTTGTCGTTTCGGCTTCAAACTCGCACAGGAGAGAGTTTGAACCCTTCTGATTAAAAGTATTGAACAGATTTTTTTTGATTACCGCTCCGGTTTTGATTTTATGACCCTTCAAAGATCAACTGCGCTGCTGTTGTCTCAAGATGGCTACTACCACTGGTTAAAAGTATTGGGACACTTAGGACTAACAATAGGCAAAAGTATTGGGACACTTATGGCTAGCAGTAGACAATGACAATGTAAAATGGAATTAAATGTTTTTTGTCCTCAAAATTCTACACACAATACCCTATAATAATAGTAGCTACTATCCATGCTTCTACCGCTTATCCGGGTATGGGTCGCGGGGTCAGCAGCCAAAGGCGGGCCCGACCAATTTTAGTGTGATTTGTTTTTAAGTGTCATTGCTCAGAAAATAATAATGAATCAAAATCCAATATTAAGGCTCCAATGTTCATATAATCTCGAATATTCCACCTAAAAAAGTTATTGGGTGAAAAATATTGCATATTTTGTGTTTTTTCCATTATGTTGATCTAGAGATTTAAAACTTGCATAATAGTAAAAATTATAATACTGAATAATGACACATTTTTAATATTTTTTTGGACCAAACCTTTTGGGCTCCCAGGGATCATAACTAAGTGTATATGTTTTATACATATATTGTATTGGTTTTTAAAATAAAAATTATAAAAAATGGCCGCCGCTTGCTCTAATTTTTCCGTGTGCGGCCCTCGGTGGAAAAAGTTTGGACACCCCTGTTTTAAGTAAATAATATTTTGTCCCAGTATATATCTCCGCAACAGGAAGTAGTTGCTTTTGATGTTTACTCTCAGCCTGGACATATTATATAATTTAATGAATACGGAGAATCAAAGGAAAGAAGTGACTTTGATGTTTTTGCCGCGTCTTTTCCTCGGATGGCGAGTCCGACAATGCCCGACCGAGTACAATAAGTGTGAGTACTTAGATGCTGACGAGTCGTGACACATTTCCGAGGCGACATCTTGTGACGCACGAATGCACTTTTACTTCAATTCCACTAAATAATTGGCGTAGTCGGAATTCATTTCAAGCATTTTTGTGAATTATTTTCATGTCTCTGGGGGTCTCAAACTACAAAACCCGTTTCCGTATGAGTTGGGAAATTGTGTTAGATGTAAATATAAACAGAATACAATGATTTGCAAATAATTTTCAACCCATATTCAGTTGAATATGCTACAAAGACAACATATTTGATGTTTAAACTGAACTTGCCTTGGAATTTCATGGCTGAAACACGTGCCAAAGTAGTTGGGAAAGGACATGTTCACCACTGTGTTACATCACCTTTTCTTTTAACAACACTCAATAAACGTTTGGGAACTGAGGAAAATAATTGTTGAAGCTTTGAAAGTGGAATTCTTTCCCATTCTTGTTTTATGTAGAGCTTCAGTCGTTCAACAGTTCGGAGTCTTGTTGTCGTATTTTACGCTTCATAACGCGCCACACATTTTCCATGGGAGACAGGTCTGGACTACAGGCGGGCCAGAAAAGTACCGACACTCTTTTTTTTACAAAGCCATACTGTTTTAACATGTGCTGAACGTGGCTTGGCATTGTCTTGCTGATATAAGCAGGGGCGTCCATGAAAAAGACGGCAGCATATGTACCTTTCAGCATTAATGGTGCCTTCACAGATGTGTAAGTTACCCATGCCTTGGGCACTAATGCACCCCCATACCATCACAGATGCTGGCTTTTCAACTTTGCGTCGATAACAGTCTGGATGGTTCGCTTCCCCTTTGGTCCGCATGACACAATGTCGAATATTTCCAAAAACTATTTGAAATGTGGACACGTCGGACCACAGAACACTTTTCCACTTTGCATCAGTCCATCTTAGGTGATCTCGGGCCCAGAGAAGCCGGCGGCGTTTCTGGATGTTGTTGATAAATGGCTTTTGGTTTGCATAGTAGAGCTTTAACTTACACTTACAGATGTAGCGACAAACTGTATTTAGTGACAGTGGTTTTCTGAAGTGTTCTTGAGCCCATGTGGTGATATCCTTTAGAGATTGATGTCGGTTTTTGAGGGATCGAAGGTCACGGTCATTCAATGTTGGTTTCCGGCCATGCTGCTTACGTGGAGTGATTTCTCCAGATTCTCTGAACCTTTTGATGATATTATGGAGCGTAGATGTTGAAATCCCTAAATTTCTTGCGATTGCACTTTGAGAAACGTTGTTCTTAAACTGTTTGACTATTTGCTCACGCAGTTGTGGACAAAGGGGTGTACCTCGCCCCATCCTTTCTTGTGAAAGACTGAGCATTTTTTGGGGAAGCTGTTTTTATACCCAATCATGGCACCCACCTGTTCCCAATTAGCCTGCACACCTGTGGGATGTTCCAAATAAGTGTTTGATGAGCATTCCTAAACTTTATCCGTATTTATTGCCACCTTTCCCAACTTCTTTGTCACGTGTTGTTGGCATCAAATTCTAAAGTTAATGATTATTTGCCAAAACAAAAAAATGTTTATGAGTTTGAACATCAAATATGTTGTCTTTGTAGCATATTCAACTGAATATGGGTTGAAAATGATTTGCAAATCATTGTATTCTGTTTATATTTACATCTAACACAATTTCCCAACTCATATGGAAACGGGGTTTGTAGAATAGTGGTACCTACACTTAATTGGTTCCGTGCTGGAGCTCTTAACTCAAAACACTTGTATCTCAAGTCAACGTTTCCTTTGGAATGTCATTAAAATCAAACACTAATTGAACATGTCACATGACTTTGAAAAAACAAGTGAAAGTAGCAATGATTGTCACACACACACCAGGTGTGGTGAAATTTGTCCTCCGCATTTGACCCATCCCTTTGTTCACCCCCTGGGAGGTGAGGGGAGCAGTGAGCAGCAGCGGTGGCCACGCCCGGGAATCAGTTTTTGCTGATATAACCCCCAATTCCAAGCCTTAAAGCTGAGTGCCAAGCAGGGAGGTAATGGCTCACATTTTTATAGTCTTTGGTATGACTCGGCCGGGGTTTTGAACTCACAACCTACTCATCTCAGGGTGGACACTCTAACCACTAGGCCACTGAGTAGGTGGTAACTAACTTTGAATAATAAATATTAGACAAAAACAGTGCAATAAAATGTATGACTGAAAACTACAGAAGTTTTATGATGTCAATCAATCAATCAAAGTTTATTATTACAGCCCTAAATCACAAATGTCTCAAAGGGCTGCACAAGCCACGATAACATCCTGGGCTCGGATCCCACAAGTCACGTAAAAATAACGTGAGGCATTTCCCGTGGAGAGTGGGCTTTTTTGCGGTATTTCTGTCAAACACACCATTGGCAGCTTTTCTATATTTTCATGGATAAATGTTATTTTGACATTCTTGGCTGGCATTATCAATAGGGGTGCACAAAAAAAACAAAAAAAAACAATTCACAATTTTTATTCATCCATCCATCCAATTTCTTATCTACTCTTTGATTATCCAAAGTCGGGTCGCGGGGGCAGCAGCCTAAGCGGAGAATTTTTTTTTTTTTATTCATCCCGATTCTAAATCGATTCACCATCGTTCAAAATGTATTAAAAAAATACAATTATATTTAAAATAAAATATATATATGTATATATATATTTTTTTATATAAGAGTACTTTTTTTAAAATATAATTTTAGGCCATCCAGATGAAACCAGAATAAGCTGTGTGTGTATATATATATATATATATATGTATATATATATATATATGTGTGTATATATGTATGTATATATATATGTATGTATGTATGTATATATGTGTGTATGAATAGATATACAAATACATGTATATATGTGTCTATACTGTATGATTGTATATATGTGTATACATGCATATATGTGTATTAATGTGTGTATATATGTATGTATATGTATATGTGTTAATATGTATAGAAACAGTACATATCTATGTATAGATACCGTATGTGCATGTATGTATATTTAGATATAAATGTTTTTACAGCGCTCTCAATTGGTTGACGGCACGATGCGCACCCTGAACTCCATTGTAAAAATGTGTGTTTCTACATTTGTTTGTTTTGTTTTATTTTATGCTTCAATCCAGCATTAAATTTGTAGTTATGTTACCTTGATTTCGTTTATGGTGTCATTTTGATAATTGTTTCGTTTATATCATAATTGTAACATTTGAATGATGATAATTGAATATGTCGCAGCAGTTGCGGATGCCACCAATGCGGCGGTTTGACGAAACGCTCGTTCGCATGCATGAGGATGCTAAACAGGAAGCGCTTAAAGATTAATGTCTTTATAAATACACCAGGACAAAGTCTAACTTCATTGTGTTCTTCATTTGGTTTTTGAAACTACAATTTTTTTCCTTAGAATTTTTAACTAACAAGTGTTTTGCCTTGATGATTATTTGCGTTGTGTACATTTTCAGAACACGCTTGTTTTATTTTGGGCCAAAGTAAGACAAACAAAACAATCTGAAGTTGACTTTATTTTTAAGTTATCATGCCGTGATTTTACCAGTTCGGGGGTTCGCGGCTTCATCTTTTCGGCTGTCAATGTATTTCGAAAAAACGCAAGATAATTTGACGCGTTTATCTCATTAATTCGAAGGGTTTTTGGCTTCCCGTCGAGCCCTTAAACACCCACAACGTCGTGTATTTATTGCAAATGAAGACCAATTTTCCTGGCGGTCCCCGAGGACGACATAATCGGCCTTGATGAACTCAGCGAGGCGCTGGAAAAGCAGAACAGGTTGCGCGTCTCTCAGGAAATTGGTTTGCGTCAAAGGGAGAATGTGGGCCTCCCCTCAAATAGACTTCTGAGCACATGTCTTCCCTTTATAAATCTTTTCAACGCCCCCCCCATCCTCCCCCCCTCCCTGACACACATACTGCAGATGATGAGATGATGAATATGTTACGCAACAGAGCAAGGCCTTATCAGACGTGACCGACCCTTTCCAAAGGGTGAATAATTTCATTATTTGCGTCAAAAAATGTTTACAATTGTGGTGCAAATGAAGACGAAGGCTTTTTCACGTCGTTCAATTGTGAGTAAAAACTAGCCATGTGCGGATGATGGTGACACAGTCAGTGTTGGCACTACGAATCTTCCAAATGGGGTCCCGGGGACCCCATCGAGTCATGAAATTTGGGGTTATTTGGAAAAAAATGTATGCATTCTTCTCTTATATCTGATATTCTATACCAGTGGTTCTTAACCTGGGTTCGATCGAACCCTAGGGGGTTCGGTGGAGGTCAATACACACCCGACTAATCGTGTAAATAAAAACTTCTCAGCGTATTACGGATACGGCAACAGCAGAAGTCACACTGAGTTGCAGGTGTGTAGTTTGTTGTGAGTTCATGCACTGTGTTGGTTTTGTTCTTTGCACGGTTCATTTTGTGCACTAGTAAAAAAAAACATGGTAGCACTTTAGTATGGGGAACATATTCACTATTAATTAGTTGCTTATTAACATGCAAATTAGTAACATATTGGCTCTATTAAGTACTTATTAACGCCTTATTCCATCCATCCATCCATTTTCTACCGCTTATTCCCTTTTGGGGTCGCGGGGGGCGCTGGCGCCTATCTCAGCTACAGTCGGGCGGAAGGCGGGGTACACCCTGGACAAGTCGCCACCTCATCGCAGGGCCAACCTTATTCGGTATGGCCTTATTATAACCCTAACCCTCTAACCCTGGCCCTAACCAAATAACTCTAAATTAAGTCTTTGTTACATAGAATATGTCCCCCATACTAAAGTGTTACCAAAAATATATAACTTTGTCTTGAATTTGAAAAAAAAACATTTTATTTTTGACTAAAGAAGGGTTCGATGCATGTTTAAATGAAACTGGTTGGGTTCGGTACCTCCAACAAGGTCAAGAACCACTGTTCTATACTGTGTTTTGGAAAAAAGTTGTCACAAACGTTACTTCATTCATTAAAAAATATAACACGAAAAAAAACAAATTTGTATGCATATGTAAAAATATATATATATATATAAATATATTAGGGGTGTTGGAAAAAATCGATTCGAAGACGTTGTGCGATTCAGAATCGATTCTCATTTTTAAAAAATCCATCCATCCATCCATCATCTTCCGCTTATCCGAGGTCGGGTCGCGGGGGCAGCAGCCTAAGCAGGGAAGCCCAGACTTCCCTCTCCCCAGCCACTTCGTCTAGCTCTTCCCGGGGGATCCCGAGGCGTTCCCAGGCCAGCCGGGAGACATAGTCTTCCCAACGTGTCCTGGGTCTTCCCCATGGTCTCCTACCAGCTGGACGTGCCCTAAACACCTCCCTAGGGAGGCGTTCGGGTGGCATCCTGACCAGATGCCCGAACCACCTCATCTGGCTCCTCTCGATGTGGAGGAGCAGCGGCTTTACTTTGAGTTCCTCCCGGATGGCAGAGCTTCTCACCCTATCTCTAAGGGAGAGACCTGGAAACTCATTTGGGCCGCTTGTACCGTGATCTTATCCTTTCGGTCATGACCCAAAGCTCATGACCATAGGTGAGGATGGGAACGTAGATCGACCGGTAAATTTTGAGCTTTGCCTTCCGGCTCAGCTCCTTCTTCACCACAACGGGTCGATACAACGTCCGCATTACTGAAGACGCCTGTCGATCTCACGATCCACTCTTCCCCAACTCGTGAACAAGACTCCTAGGTACTTGAACTCCTCCACTTGGGGCAGGGTCTCCTCCCCAACCCGGAGATGGCATTCCACCCTTTTCCGGGCGAGAACCATGGACTCGGACTTGGAGGTGCTGATTCTCATTCCGGTCGCTTCACACTCGGCTGTGAACCGATCCAGTGAGAGCTGAAGATCCCGGCCAGATGAAGCCATCAGGACCACATCATCTGCAAAAAGCAGAGACCTAATCCTGCGGCCACCAAACCGGATCCCCTCAACGCCTTGACTGCGCCTAGAAATTCTGTCCATAAAAGTTATGAACAGAGGCTCTGGATGCTGTGGGGCTGTCTTGGTTGACAAGACTCTGCAGCATCACGTGGACATCGGGGGCGGTACCTCTGGATTGGCAGACCGGGGTGGTGGTCCCTCTCTTTAACAAGGGGGACCGGAGGGTGTGTTCCAACTATCGTGGGATCACACTCCTCAGCCTTCCCGGTAAGGTTTATTCAGGTGTACTGGAGAGGAGGCTACGCCGGATAGTCGAACCTCGGATTCAGGAGGAACAGTGTGGTTTTCGTCCTGGTCGTGGAACTGTGGACCAGCTCTATACTCTCGGCAGGGTTCTTGAGGGTGCATGGGAGTTTGCCCAACCAGTCTACATGTGCTTTGTGGACTTGGAGAAGGCATTCGACCGTGTCCCTCGGGAAGTCCTGTGGGGAGTGCTCACAGAGTATGGGGTATCGGACTGTCTTATTGTGGCGGTCCGCTTCCTGTATGATCAGTGCCAGAGCTTGGTCCGCATTGCCGGCAGTAAGTCGGACACGTTTCCAGTGAGGGTTGGACCCCGCCAAGGCTGTCCGATTCTGTACATTAAAAAAATCGATTTTTAAAAAATTAAAAAAATATATATATATTTTTTAATCAATCCATCATAATACACAGCAACACCATAACAATGCAATCCAATTCCAAAACCGAACCTGACCCAGCAACACTCAGAACTGCAATAAACAGAGCAATTAAGGAGACACAAACACGACACAGAACAAACCAAAAGTAGTGAAACAAAAATGAATATTATCAACAACAGTATCGATATTAGTTATAATTTCAGCATAGCAGTGATTAAAAATCCCTCATTGACATTATTATTAGACATTTATAGAAATAAAAAAAAGAACAATAGTGTCACAGTGGCTTACACTTGCATCGCATCTCATCCTCCGTGGATGCGTCAGCAAGAACACAGCAAAAAGGTAAGAACTAAGGGATTTATTCAACAAAAGGAGCCATGAACAAAAACACTGGTCCAAATAGAAAAGGCAAAATAAAAACATAAAAACGCTAGCATGGAAAGCTAGGTCAAACTAACCGAAACACAAACATTTGGCCCAAAGGCGCACAAAAGGAAACACAAAACAACTAGCGTGAAAGCTAGGGATAAAATCGAGCTTAGCGTGAGAGCTGGCGAAAACGAGAGTGAGAGACAAGTCGTAAACAGATGTATGTGAACAAACTAAGATCCGACAATGAGTGGACAGAAAACGCTGGCTTATAAAAAGGCGGTGATTAGTAAAGACAGGTGTGCTGGAAAAGAGAGTAGCAGCTGAAACTAATGAGTGACCAGAAAAGGGTGGAATGCCATCTCCGGGTTGGGGAGGAGACCCTGCCCCAAGTGGAGGAGTTCAAGTACCTAGGAGTCTTGTTCACGAGTGGGGGAAGAGTGGATCGGGAGATCGACAGGCGGATCGGTGCGGCGTCTTCAGTAATGCGGACGTTGTACCGATCCGTTGTGGTGAAGAAGGAGCTGAGCCGGAAGGCAAAGCTCTCAATTTACCGGTCGATCTACGTTCCCATCCTCACCTATGGTCATGAGCTTTGGGTCATGACCGAAAGGATAAGATCACGGGTACAAGCGGCCGAAATGAGTTTCCAGGTCTCTCCCTTAGAGATAGGGTGAGAAGCTCTGCCATCCGGGAGGAACTCAAAGTAAAGCCGCTGCTCCTTCACATCGAGAGGAGCCAGATGAGGTGGTTCGGGCATCTGGTCAGGATGCCACCCGAACGCCTCCCTAGGGAGGTGTTTAGGGCACGTCCAACCGGTAGGAGGCCACGGGGAAGACCCAGGACACGTTGGGAAGACTATGTCTCCCGGCTGGCCTGGGAACGCCTCGGGATCCCCCGGGAAGAGCTAGACGAAGTGGCTGGGGAGAGGGAAGTCTGGGTTTCCCTGCTTAGGCTGTTGCCCCCGCGACCCGACCTCGGATAAGCGGAAGAAGATGGATGGAAACGAACAAAACAGGAACTAAGTATGTCAAACCGCAGAGTGATATAAAAATGGAACAAAAATAACAATATCGTGATCATCCGACCATCGGATCACAACACACTGTGTCCAATGTTTTCACAAAGATAAAATAAGTCATATTTTTGGTTTGTTTAATAGTTAAAACAAATTTACATGATTGCAATCAGTTGATAAAACATTGTCCTTTACAATTATAAAAGCTTTTTAAAATCTACTACACTGCTAGCATGTCAGCAGACTGGGGTAGATCCTGCTGAAATCCTATGTATTGGATGAATACAGAATCGTTTTGAATTGGAAAAATATCGTTTTTGAATCGAGAATCGAATCGAAAAATCGATATATTATCGAATCGTGAACCCAAGAATCGATATTGAATCGAATCGTGGGACACCCAAAGATTCACAGCCCTAATATATATATATATATATATATATATATAAATTTAAAAAGTTAAAGTACCAATGATTGTCACACACCAGGTGTGGTGGAATTGTTCTCTGCATTTGACCCATCCCCTTGTTCACCCCCTGGGAGGTGAGGGGAGCAGTGAGCAGCAGCAGTGGCCGCACCTGGGAATCATATTTGGTAATTTAACCCCCAATTCCAACCCTTGATGCTGAGGGCCAAGCAGGGAGGTAATGGCTCCCATTTTTATAGTCTTTGGTATGACTCGGCCCGGGGTTTGAACTCACGACCTATCGATCTCTGTGGACACTCTAACCCAGGAGTCGGGAACCATTTTGGCTGAGAGAGCCAAGAAGCCAAATATTTTAAATGTTTTTCCATAAGAGCGATACAATTTTTTTTTGAACACTGAACACAACAAGAAAGACCAACATTTCTAGAGAGGTCTCTTATTCTTTGTAATAACATTGTTATTGGGGCGGTTTAGCTCGGTTGGTGGAGTGGCCGTGCCAGCAACTTGAGGGTTGCAGGTTCGATTCCCGCTTCCGCCATCCTAGTCACTGCCGTTGTGTCCTTGGGCAAGACACTTTACCCACCTGCTCCCAGTGCCACCCACGCTGGTTTGAATGTAACTTAGATATTGGGTTTCACTATGTAAAGCGCTTTGAGTCACTAGAGAAAAAGCGCTATATAAATATAATTCACTTCACTATTCTGAAGCTAACTGTGGAGGGGGGCGTGGCCTGCGAGCCTGCAACGAAGCAGGGTGTTGCCAGGACAGGCCTCGAATTCAGCGACAGGTGCGTAGACGGCCCACCTGGGCCTTTTTATCTGATCACCTGTCGCTATGTTATAAGCAGCAGCCAGGAGGAGAGACGGGCTTGGGGCTAGAAACCAGAGCGCGAGCGAGAACGAAAGAGAAAAAGACAATTGCTGGAAAGCAACTGAGAGACTTATTGAAAAATAAAACAATATTGTAACCCTGAAACTGGCTCTCATGTCAGTGCTTGGTGGTCTGAAGAACCCTCTGGAGGGCAAGCCCCACACTAACCAATAATAAATAAATGACTTCTTACCAACTTCTTGAACATAAAAATGCATGACAATATTTTATATTTTGAACGTTATTTTTAACACTGTGTTTACAAGTGAAATTATTCATTATTTATCGTGTTAAGCAACGTCAGCTCAGATTTATCCGAGAGCGAGATGCAGTCATCAAAAGAGCCACATCTGGCTCGCCAGCCATAGGTTCCCTACCCCTGCTCTAACCACTCGGCCAGTACCTCACGTGCCATCGTGGAAAGAAAAAAAATGTAAAAAGAAAAAAATATATATTAAAATGTTATATGTATCCAGTGATTATACTTTATAAAGTTATTTTCCATTTAACTTCACTAGTTTTAACTGAGAAGAGACTTGCGGTGAGGCAGCAGCCAGTTGAGCCTCACCATGGATTGCGCAATGACTTGGCTAACTGCTGGCCTGCTGTGCAGTTAGACTGTATTGCTATATGAATTATATTATTAATTTCCATAGTTTAGTCAGCTGAGGTACATAATTGTGACAGTTTGACCCCACACTGTCACAGTTTGACCTTTGGCTTCCTCTCAAAGTGTGCACAATTGTTAAGAAGCTCAACATGGACACACTACAAACATTCAATCGTGTTAGTGAAAAGCATGCTCAACAAACAAATTGTAACATCTCACTCACCATGGCTCTGAATGTGTGGCTAAAAGAGTCCGGAAGGGGCTGAGGGCTTTATGTAGGTGAGCACACCTGCTTTGACTAATTAGGCCTAATTTGGCCAGAACCATGATTGCCAGTAGCTGGGTGTTGCTGAGGGACACTGGACATTTGAAAGTTGTGTTGTCTAAGCCTGAATACACTGTGTATAAAAATAATAATAATAATAGATTTTATTTGTAAAAAAAAAAAAAGCACTTTACGTTGAGCAAACAACCTCAAAGTGCCACAGTGTAAAATATAGTAATAATATTAATAGTAAAAAGATAAAACATAAATAAAATATACAACTAGAAACAGCCCAATAGTTAGAACCAGCATGCATGTCTATAAAAAGGTTTTTTTTTTTTTTTTAAAGATGGGTTTTTAAGCCTTTTTTAAAAGTATCCACAGTCTGAGGTGCCCTCAGGTGGTCAGGGAGAGCGTTCCACAAACTGGGAGCAGCGGAGCAGAAAGCCTGGTCTCCCATTGTTCGAAGCTTTGTTTGTGGAGATTGGAGGAGGTTAGTAATAATAATAATAGTAAAAAGATAACAAATAAATAAAATATAAAACTAGAAACAGCCCAATAGCTAGAACCAGCATGCATGTCTACAAAAAGGCTTTTTTTAAAAGATGGGTTTTTAAACCTTTTTTAAAAGCATCCACAGTCTGAGGTGCCCTCAGGTGGTCAGGGAGAGCGTTCCTCAGACTGGGAGCAGCCGAGCAGAAAGCCCGGTCTCCCATTGTTCGAAGCTTTGTCCGTGGAGATTGGAGGAGGTTAGTAATAATAATAATAGTAAAAAGATAACAAATAAATAAAATATAAAACTAAAAACAGCCCAATAGCTAGAACCAGCATGCATGTCTATAAAAAGGCCTTTTTTAAAAGCATCCACAGTCTGAGGTGCCCTCAGGTGGTCAGGGAGAGCGTTCCACAGACTGGAAGCAGCCGAGCAGAAAGCCCGGTCTCCCATTGTTCGAAGCTTTGTCCGTGTAGATATGAGGAGGTTAGTAATAATAATAATAGTAAAAAGATAATAAATAAATAAAATATAAAACTACAAACAGCCCAATAGCTAAAGCCAGCATGCATGTCTACAAAAAGGCTTTTTTTAAAAGATGGGTTTTTAAACCTTTTTTAAAAGCAGCCACAGTCTGAGGTGCCCTCAGGTGGTCAGGGAGAGCGTTCCATAAACTGGGAGCAGCGGAGCAGAAAGCCTGGTCTCCCATTGTTCGAAGCTTTGTCCGTGGAGATTGGAGGTTAGTAATAATAATAATAGTAAAAAGATAACAAATAAATAAAATATAAAACTAGAAAGTGAGGGCAAGTAAACGAAAAAGGCGGGCTTAAATAAGGACAGTGATTACAAACAGGTGTGAGTCAAAAACAAGAGGCAGGTGACACTAATGCGTGACTATAGCAACAGAACAAACAGGAAGTGCCACCAGGAACTAAGGAAGTCAAACACCAAAAGAATACGATACAAAGACGGAACAAAACCAGAATAAGACATGATCCAGGCAGCGGATCATGACACTTACATTCATATAAATATATTTATAAATGATTTTTGAATTGTTGCTATTTTTATGATATTTTTTAAAAATCTCACGTACCCCTTGGCATACCTTCAAGTACCCCCATTTGAGAACCACTGAGTTAGCGGACCCCGCTCTGTAGCAATGTAGGAACTATCCTACTGGAAATCGCTGATTGGTAGCTAGTTCAACGCCCTTCATAAAGTCAAGATAGAGTACTGTAGTAGCAATTTAAAAACACCACTGGTCAGTGCAAAAAATTCAAACAGGTGTGAGTCAAAAACAAGAGGCAGGTGACACTAATGCCTGACTATAGCAACAGAACAAACAGGAAGTGCCACCAGGAACTAAGGAAGTCAAACACCGAAAGAATACGATACAAAGACGGAACAAAACCAGAATAAGACATGATCCGGGCAGCGGATCATGACACTTACATTCATATTTGATTACAAACAGGTGTGAGTCAAAAACAAGAGGCAGGTGACACTAATGCGTGACTAAAGCAACAGAACAAACAGGAAGTGCCACCAGGAACTAAGGAAGTCAAACACCAAAAGAATACGATACAAAGACGGAACAAAACCAGAATAAGACATGATCCGGGCAGCCGATCATGACACTTACATTCATATTTGATTACAAACAGGTGTGAGTCAAAAACAAGAGGCAGGTGACACTAATGCGTGACTATAGCAACAGAACAAACAGGAAGTGCCACCAGGAACTAAGGAAGTCAAACACCAAACGAATACGATACAAAGACGGAACAAAACCAGAATAAGACAGGATCCGGGCAGAGGATCATGACACTTACATTCATATTTGATCACAAAAAGGTGTGAGCCAAAAACAAGAGGCAGGTGACACTAATGCGTGACTATAGCAACAGAACAAACAGGAAGTGTTAGAAAAATTGTGTAAATTGTGTGTGAATTATCAAAAAACTTTCAGATCTCTTTTATTTAATTGAGTAGTTGAGAGCTGTCCTTCTTCAACCAAGCAAGGTCTTGGGGTATTCCGCTGTATACATTGGAATGCGACGAGAGGGGTTTTCTTTTGTCCTGAAAGACCTGCCGAAGCCGAGACCAGGAGGAGCTCGGGCACGAGGCATCGTCTTTCTTTTGTCTTCAATGTGACCGAAAACTATGACTGTTTATATACTCCCCATTCCTGTTTTGCCGAAGCTGAGACCAGGACGAGCCCGGACCCAAGGCATCGTCTTCTTTTGTCTTCAATGTGACCGAAAACAGTGACTGTGTGTATGCTCCCCATTCCTGTTTTGACATGTGTCGTTGCGTAAACATTGAATACCTAAATAAAAGAGGAGACGAAAACCTTTTCGCCAGAGCTTGGTGCAGGAACTGTGCAAGGTGTACAGAGGCCATGTCTCTCCTCAGATCTGAGTCCAAATTTAAGTCTGTCTCTGTTTGATTCTTTGCCTTTTTGTCTTGTTTAATAGATGTCAACAGTGTTTGAACCTGACAGGAAGTGCCGCCAGGAACTAAGGAAATCAAACACCAAAAGAATATGATACAAAGACGGAACAAAACCAGAATAAGACATGATCCGGGCAGCGGATTTTTGAATTGTTGCTATTTTTACGATATTTTTTAAAAATCTCACGTACGCCTTGGCATACCTTCAAGTACCCCCATTTGAGAACAACTGAGTTAGCGGACCCCTCTCTCTAGCAATGTAGGAACTATCCTACTGGACACCGCTGATTGGTAGCTAGTTCAACGCCCGTCATAAAGTCAAGATAGAGTACTGTAGTAGCAATTTAAAAACACCACTGGTCAGTGCAGAAAATGCAAACAGGTGTGAGTCAAAAACAAGAGGCAGGTGACACTAATGCGTGACTATAGCAACAGAACAAACAGGAAGTGCCACCAGGAACTAAGGAAGTCAAACACCAAACGAATACGATACAAAGACGGAACAAAACCAGAATAAGACAGGATCCGGGCAGCCGATCACGACACTTACATTCATATTTGATTACAAACAGGTGTGAGTCAAAAACAAGAGGCAGGTGACACTAATGCGTGACTATAGCAACAGAACAAACAGGAAGTGCCACCAGGAACTAAGGAAGTCAAACACCAAAAGAATATACGATACAAAGACGGAACAAAACCACAATAAGACATGATCCGGGCAGCGGATCATGACACTTACATTCATATTTTTTTTAAGTATTATTCAATAAATATATTTATAAAGGATTTTTGAATTGTTGCAAATTTTAGGATATTTTTCAAAAATCTCACATACTCCTTGGCATACCTTCAAGTACCCCCATTTGAGAACCACTGAATTAGCGGACCCCTCTCTCTAGCAATGTAGGAACTATCCTACTGGACACCGCTGATTGGTAGCTAGTTCAACGCCCGTCATACAGTCAAGATAGAGTACTATAGTAGCAGTTTAAAAACACCACTGGTCAGTGCAGAAAATTCAAACAGGTGTGACTCAAAAACAAGAGGCAGGTGACACTAATGCCTGACTATAGCAACAGAACAAACAGGAAGTGCCACCAGGAACTAAGGAAGTCAAACACCAAAAGAATTTGATACAAAGACAGAACAAAACCAGAATAAGACATGATTCGGGCAGCGGATCATGACACTTACATTCATATTTGATTACAAACAGGTGTGAGTCTAAAACATGAGGCAGGTGACACTAATGCGTGACTATAGCAACAGTACAAACAGGAAGTGCCACCAGGAACTAAGGAAGTCAAACACCAAAAGAATACGATACAAATTCAACTAGGCAGCAGCAGACATCAGGCGCACTTCCTCAACTAAATAAAATCGTCTGTTCTAGCCAGCACAGCCGAACAATTAATCCCGTTAAAGTGAACGAGACACATGTGAAAAAAGGTAAACAACGTCACGTCTTGCCCGCAGCCCGCCTGATGAATACTGCAGCAGCAAGGCCGCGCTCTGGAGAGCTTCATTATCGCTCAAGTATGGCCGGCGTGTCCCCCGAGTCCTGAGAGAGGGACTCGGACAATGTTGGGATGCACGCCAGGGTAAGAAGACGAACGGCCTTTTTTTTTTTGCCTCGTTCCTGTGAGAATCCTGCGTGTGCGCAGTAAAAAAAAAAAGAGCTGGCAAAATATAAGATTAATAGGAGTAGATTTTAGGAAAACAATACTAAAAACTAGTGAAATGAAATGGATGGCGGTATAGCTCGGTTGGTAGAGTGGCTGTGCCAGCGACGTGGGGGTTGCGTGGGGGTTCGATTCCCACTTCCGCCATCCTAGTCACTGTCGTTGTGTCCTTGGGCAAGACACTTTACCCACCTGCTCCCAGTGCCACCCACACTGGTTTAAATGTAACTTAGATATTGGGTTTCACTGTGTAAAGCGCTTTGAGTCACTAGAGAAAAGCGCTATATAAATATAATTCACTTCACTACGTGCCGCGAGTTAATTTCACTTGATAACACCTCCTTATTCAGATTTGAAATAACATCTAAATAATTATTTTATTCTGAAAAAAAAAAACTATTACTGCTGCTTATAAAACGGTGAAACTCACTTATAGATATTTCTTTGCTGACGGCTGTAATGCACATAGTTTTTATGAAAAACATGCAAAGACACTTAAATAGTGTGTCATTGTCGGTGCTAAGGTGCCATCTTTCAGACGAGTAAGCCCACTGCATCTGTTGAGCACACAGCTTCTAAAACTTGTGGCTCATCCTCCTTATACTCAGGCTCAAAAATATAAACTCCGGATAGTAATTTGTTCCAAATTAGTCTTTGTTGTCTCTCTGTGTTCTGGAATCGCGGAAAGTATTCTATTATTTTGATCATATCTATTTACTCATAAGTAAAGAACTCATATATATATATATATATATATATATATATATATATATATATATATATATATATATATATATATATATATATATATATATATGAGTCAACGTGTTTTTCCATTCTACTGGTACTTTTAGTGAGGGATGAGGCAAAAAACTAATCCAGACCCACTGTACGTGACAAATGCTATCTACTATACGTAGCAAACTTTTTCTATAAGACCACAAAACGAGCTTGATCAATAACTGTATTTGTTTGGGTGAGGTAATTCCGTTATTGGAAGTATGATATATTTTGTCTGCTACTAGCAAGGGGGTCTCTGAGCCTCAGTGTCTGAGGGTTCGAGTCTCCATTTAGGCATCTCTGTGTTGAGTATATATCATATTCTCCGGGCGATAGAGCGCACCGGTATATTAGCCACACAGACAAAATTTTAGAAGAAAATTTTTTTTTTCCATATATTAGCCGCAGATATACATGTTGTGAAATTTGTTATTTACACAGAAAGATTCTATAAATATTTATTTACATACCTTAATCGTTTCCAAACGGTGTCTGTAAAAGGCAGTAAAACGGTCGATCAAACAAAACAGAAGTCATTGTCATGGACAAACTAGCTACGGAGGCTAGCTCTCCAATCAGCTGAACAGACTCATTAACTCCACGGTGACATTTTGGTGAATTTAATGGAGGAATTTGTGAAACTGAAACAATACAAAACGGAATGCAATAAGTTATTAATGCTAACACATACAGTTGTAAACGCTTTAGCATTTTATCTAATGCTAACGATGCTAGCTTCATTACATTATGACAGCGCTCACAAACATGCATGAAAACACTCTGGTTTCAGTTATATTGTAAAAGTTACAAACGTTGCTTGGAGTGATGAATTAAAAATGTATCTAGCAGAAAACTCTTTGACGGTTTTACTTCCGGTGTAAGGCATTAAAACAGGAAGTACATTTCTTCAACCCGCCACACCTGTGATGAGCGAACTCGTCCGAAAGATGGCGTCATTGCACAAACAATTACGCACACCTTTTCAGTGTTTCTGCTCGTGTTTGATTTAAACATTACAGAAGTCGGCGAAAAAAAATCCACATAAACAGCCGCGCCGTTTAGTAAGCCGCAGGGTTCAAAGCGTAACGGTTTATACTATACAAATAGGCATTTTTAAATAGATTCTGACACATGGTGTAGACGGGACATACGAGGACATGGGCATGTGTGTGTGTGTGTGTGTGTGTGTACTGTTGTCAACCCAACACTCCTGTTCCAAAACAGAACCAGGTAGAATGTCGTAATGGAGTAGGCTACTTCTTCTGGGACAGCCTGTCCACAATCACTTGAGCGCTCCCTGGATCCCAATTAGCAACAAACACGCAATATGGAGAGCAAATGAAAAAGACAAGTACACAAACGTATCTTCAATGTCTAATTCAGAAAGGAAACCAATACTTTCAAGGACTGCCAGTCACATTTCAGCCAGTGATAATCAATAGAACGAGTAGCCATAGTCGTCCAAGTACCTGGCAACACAAATGTGCAAACATGTCCCCATTATGTCCGAAGTGTCATTATTGAGTGTTTCCCATATTTTAATTTATTTTACTATCCTTTTAGTCTTTTTCTAGGTTTTTTTTTACCTGTAAGTCCAAATCCACAGCAAACTACTTCCGAGTGTACGCAGCATAGGGCTGGGTGATGAAACCATATCGATACATGTCGCGATCAACACTTAATCGATATCAATTTTAAAAAATGCAGTTTTGATTAATTTTTTTTCTTCTTTGTCAGAAGAAAGCGAAAGTATGGAAGCAAGGTTGGTGGCATGAACAACACTGATCAGTGGGGGTATCACGCTAACAGCCAATTGGGTGACAGTATCAACTATCAAGTTTGGTTGATTCTTTGCATGGAGTAAGAAGAGAAACTCTAAATAAAGAAATTGTGGATAAAAAAGGAAACGTCACAAGGACAGTTTATGGGGATTTTTTCAAAATGGACCGTAGTCAGACCAATGTAATCTGTAAATCATGCAAGGGAAGACCGCTAATAGCATACCAACTTAGCCGCGCTCGCCCTTTAAAGCACAGCTGTAACTTCCTGCCACTAAACCTGCGGAAAATACAAACGTACACAAACGTATCTTCAATGTCTAATTCAGGAAGGAAACCTATACTTTCAAGAACTGACAGTCAAATTTCAGCCAGTGATAATCAATAGAACGAGTAGCCATAGTCGTCCAAGTACCTGGCAACACAAATGTGCAAACATGTCCCCACTATGTCCGAAGTGTCATTATTGAGTGTTTCCCATATTTTAATTTATTTTACTATAATTTTAGTATTTTTCTCCGTTTTTTTTTTTACCTGTAAGTCCAAATCCACAGCAAACTACTTCCGAGTGTACTCAGCATAGGGCTGGGTGATGAAACCATATCGATACATGTCGCGATCGACACGTAATCGATATCAATTTAAAAAAAATGCAGTTTTGATTATTTTTTTTTCTTCTTTGTCGGAAGAGAGCGAAAGTATGGAAGCAAGGTTGGTGGCATGAACAACACTGATTAGTGGGAGTATCACGCTAACAGCCAATCGGGTGACAGTATCAACTATCAAGTTTGGTTGATTCTTTGCATGGAGTAAGAAGAGAAACTCTAAATAAAGAAATTGTGGATAAAAAAGGAAACGTCACAAGGACAGTTTATGGGGATTTTTGCAAAATGGACCGTAGTCAGACCAATGTAATCTGTAAATCATGCAAGGGAAGACCGCTAATAGCATACCAACTTAGCCGCGCTCGCCCTTTAATGCACAGCTGTAACTTCCTGCCACTAAACCTGCAGAAAATACAAACGTACACAAACGTATCTTCAATGTGTAATTCAGGAAGGAAACCTATACTTTCAAGAACTGCCAGTCACATTTCAGCCAGTGATAATCAATAGAACGAGTGGCCATAGTCGTCCAAGTACCTGTAGGTGGTCTGAAGAACCCCCAGGAGGGCAAGCCCCACACTAACCAATAATAAATAAATTACTTCTTACCATTAACGCAACTTCTTGAACATAAAAAAGCATGAGAATGTTTTATATTATGAACGTTTTTTTTTAACAAGTGGAATTATTCATTACTTATTGTGTCAAGCGATGTCAGCTCAGATTTATCCGAGAGCCAGATGCAGTCATCAAAAGAGCCACATCTGGCTCGCGAGCCATAGGTTCCCTACCCCTGCCATATTACATACAGATAGTGTGTTATGGGGGCTTTACGGTGGCATCTGCCTCACAATACGAAGATCCTGCAGTCCTGGGTTCAATCCCAGGCTCGGGATCTTTCTGTGTGGAGTTTGCATGTTCTCCCCGTGAATGCGTGGGTTCCCTCCGGGTACTCCGGCTTCTTCCCACTTCCAAAAACATGCACCTGGGGATAGGTTGATTGGCAACACTAAATTGGCCCTAGTGTGTGAATGTTGTCTGTCTATCTGTGTTGGCCCTGCGATGAGATGGCGACTTGTCCAGGGTGTACCGCGCCTTCCGCCCGATTGTAGCTGAGATAGGCGCCAGCGCCCCCCGCGACCCCGAAAGGGAATAAGCGGTAGAAAATGGATGGATGGGCTCTTACAGAAATACATTTTAAAATATTTGGCTTTCTTGGCTCTCCCAGCCAAAAAGGTTCCCGACCCATGTAATATGGCTTTAAATTTTTTGCGGCTCCAGACATATTTTTGTATTTTTGTTCCAACATTTTGGGTTGCCGACCCCTGATTTATATGTTTTCAGATTGCGCTTGTTCTATTTTCAAACAAAAAAAAAACAATCTGAAGTTGTCTTTATTTTTAAGTTATCATGACATGATTTTACCAGTCCGGCCCACTTGGGAATGGATTTTTTTCTCTATGTGGCCCCTGAGCTAAAAATGAGTTTGACACCCTTGACTTATACAGTTTTCAGGCCTTGCATCCACGTATTTATTCATGGCTTTTAGGATTTAAATAAAAAGCGGTGATCGCCAAAGAAGTTGGGACTAAGTTTGGCTCCTTTAGGTGTTAAGTGGGGACCACTTGCACATTTAATAAGTGCCTTTCAAAACATCCAACTATGACCTCTGTGCACACGCAAACAACCCCGTGGAAGTGCAGCATCCCGGTGGTTGTCTGCATGTGCGAGGAAGCATCAGGCAACATGGATGCTTGATGACAAAATGCACCCCCAAGAAGGCACCAGGAGCGACGGACAGACCGGGCCCGAAGAGACGGTGGTCCTACCTGATCCCGCGGAATGCAAGGCAGCGACGTCCGGCGGTGCGACTTGCCGTGAGCCATCATCTCCGAGGCCGCTATGGAGCTGGACCTCCGTCTCCGCTTGAAGACAGGGATGTCCTCCTCCTTCGCCCCGGTCACAGAGCCACAGCACCCCGTCCCGCTGGTCCCTGAGGCCGGCAGGAGCCGGTCAGCATACCGCGCAAGGGAAAAAAAAAAAAAAATGGAAAAAAAAAAAAATAAATCACCAAAAATACCCCAGCAGGTTAGGCCAGGTGGGCTCTTCCAGCCCGGCCCCGGACGGTGGTTCAGGCCGGGGGCGGTGGAGGGGGGGATGGACACTCCCTGAGCGAGCTTGCAGGCGGGAGAAAGTCGCTGGCTTCTCGGCGGAGGAGGAGCGGGGAGGCGGGGGATGATAAGTGGGGGCGACCGCGCACCGCTAGACGGGAAACGGCGCTGGCGAGCACCCTCGCTGCGACTCAGACGCGGGCCGAGCGAGAAGACACATCGGGGAGTAAACACGCAGGATGGGGGGGGTGGCGGATGAGGAGGACAAGATCGGCCGCGGAAGGCTCAGATGAGAGCCGGGCGAACCGCGTCGATCTCCGCAGCGTCCCGAAAAAAAAAAAAAAAAAAAAGGTCGGAAGCATGAGCACCCTGCGGGCCACCTCGCCGGAAAGTCCTGCTTGGACGGCGGCGTGACACATGCCCCCCCCCCCCCACCCCCCGCGCAGGCGCTCCAACGCCGCCCCGGGGATGTTTTGCTGGAGCGAGCACGTCAGCATCAAGCGGGCTGCTCACGCGCAATGACGACTGATGTCCGATTCATCGAACGGAGTTCGGATTATTACGCCGATAATCGACAGTTAATGATGCTGTTACAAACACACACCTATAAGTCTTATAAGTCCTTCCTTGGTTTCTCTACGTCGGGATGTTCTGAACTCCTGTTTCCATGCAATTCTCCACCACAGGCTGCAAAGTACATTGGAGCCTCAACAGGGCCGCTCCTAGCTTGATTGGGGCCCATTTAGCAAAATGTATTGTGAAGCCCAACACACACACACACCCCCCCCCCCATCCCAGACTACAAAATTGTTCACGCTTTATTTATGAGAAACTGTTTTACAGATTTTTCAATCAAAAATTACAATTTAATTCAATGCATGTTTTGTGCAAAAAAAAACTTACAATTATATTATAATAGATAAAGGTTAATTCAATGCATTTTTTCGACAAAAACATAATTAAAATTATATATATATATACACATATATATATATATATACATATATATGTGTATATATATATATATATACATATATATATGTGTATATATATATATATATTGCTGCCCGAATGCAGCTCCAGCACTTACCGCGACCCCAAAAGGGACAAGCGGTAGAAAAAAAAGAAATAAAAAATACAATATATATATATATATATATATATATATATATATATATATATATATATATATATATATATATATATATATATATATATATATATATATATATATACACACAGTATGTATATCCATATATATATTTATATATACATATATTTATATATATATATACATATATTTACATCTATATACATATATATATATATATATATACACACATGTATATAAGTATATATATAATTTAATTAAAAGCATTTTTTGTACAAAAAATATTAAAATTATATGACAATAATGACTATATATATATATATATATTAATAGTCCATCCATCCATCTTTTTCCGCTTATCCGAAGTCGGTTTGCGGGGGCAGCAGCCTAAGCAGGGAAGCCCTGACTTCCCTCTCCCCAGCCACTTTGTCCAGCTCTTTCCGGGGGATCCCGAGGCGTTCCCAAGCCAGCCGGGAGACATAGTCTTCCCAACGTGTCCTGGGTCTTCCTGTTAGAATAATTAAGTATAAATTATCACACAACTCTTATATTTAAAGGCCGTTGCTATAGTTATTATCTATTGTGCTCAAGTAGTACTTTCCTTTCCGTGCAAAGGCACACGACTTGTTACCTTCCACTGCATGTTGTCTTGCAGCAGCAGTTTCTGTCTTCCAGCCTACTAACAGCCTAGGACGGACTTTAAGTACCTCAACGAAGATAAGACGACAACACGCAGACAAAGCAGAGCCAGGGCGAAATGTCGAGCTCAGCACATTTGCATTCTGAATAATCACGTATTGTGTCTACTGGAGCTGCTTGCGTAATATATGTCCCCTCTAAGTGATGTTTACTGGGGAACTCCTAAATAAATAGAGGCGCGCTTGGGACTGTCCCTCAGAGCGTGGTGGGAGACTATAACTGAGTGTGCAGCCCAATACGTTTCTCCTCATGAGCAAAACTGAAGTCTGTCTCGGTCGGATTCCTTGCTTCTTGTCTTGTTTAATAAATAGTTCGGTTTTTTAACCTGACACTTCCCCGTGGCCTCCTACCGGTCGGATGTGCCCTAAACACCTACCTTTGGAGGCGTTGGGGTGGCATCCTGACCAGATGCCCGAACCACCTCATCTGGCTCCTCTCCATGTGGAGGATTAATAATAATAGTCATTTAAATTAATAATTAATTGGAAGGAAATTGGTCAATATTACTTCAAAACAACAAATTTAACACGACCATTGGGAGGAAAACTCTTATCGCAAAATAGCGTCGGCCATTGAAATGGTTTGTGTGGAGAGGCGGAGCCGGCAAACAAGCAGCGGGGAAGGGCACGCGGGAGCCCGGCCCAAGATGGCGGCAAGGAGGCGGAAAATGCGGGCGAGCGGCGAGGCGGGGCGTGCCGGGAGCGACGCTACAAGCGAGATCAGGGGCGTGACTCCCCCCGTGGTAGACAATTAACGTATCTCCTCTCAGTGTATGAAAGGGGAGAAGGAGGAGAGAACGAGAAAGAAGG
>NC_084623.1:53841643-53869143 GCF_033978795.1 Nerophis ophidion | reverse complement strand
AAAATGTAGGCGGCATCAAAGTGCCAAGTCCTTGGGACTGTCTCCCATCGTGCTGACTTCCTTCCTGCTCCTCCCACATGGTTGCTTATCATGCGGACATCGTCCCACAGGAGCCACGGGCTCGCACAGAGAGAAAGAAAATAGATTCATGTGCAGTAAAATCCTCAAGGGTCTCGTACATGTAGTAGTTTTTTTTCCCCCTGTTGTTGCAAAAGCTTGTGAACACACATGGTCGTGGAAAATTCTCATCCTATGTTGAATCGGTGCTTGTTGGATTGCCGACGAAAGGTTCCGCTGTGGAATAAAGTATTTGCCGATAAAGTACTACTGTGTTTCTTCTTCTCACTCCTAACTGGGTGCAATTGATGCGTGTACACCGCCGTCAAACTACCAAGCGCCCGTTGTTATTGTCTGGCTAGAAAGTTGGGAGACTACCAACAGTCGCACCAACCACAAAGTATCCACTGGACATATCTTTGCATTGTAGTCAACACAATATCAAAGTGCCTCCTCAGGTCCAGATATGGATCTGCTCCGAAGGGTGCGCTAAAAAGTGAACAGTAGAACAATTTCTACCATAGCAGACTATAAGAATCCTGTTATTTGGTTAGCAGACACCCACAAATGTTGAAGGAAAACCGCCTTAAAAAAAAAAATATATATATATATATATATATGTATTCATACATACAAACATATTCATAAATACATACATACAGATATATATTCATACATACATAGACATATATACATACATACATACAGATATATATTCAGTCATACATAGATTCATTCATACAGTACATATATACAGACGTATATTCATACATATATATGTATTTGTATATTCATCCATACATATAATATATATATATATATATATATATATATATATATATATATATATATATACATATATATATATATATATATATATATATATATATATATACATATTCATTCATACATACATACATACATACATACATAGATACATACATACAGATATATTATCATACATACATACATACATACATACATACATACAAACAGATATATGTTCATACATACATATATTCATACATACAGACGTATATTCATATATATAGTACATACATACATACATACACATACAAACATACATATATATTCATACATACATAGATTCATTCATACAGTACATACATAGACGTATACTCATACATATATTTGTATATTCATCCATACATACATGCATACATATAGACATATATTCATATATATATATATATAGTATATATATACATGTATATATATATTTAGTCATACATACATAGATACATACATACAGATATATATTCATAAATACATACATATATTCATACATATATATATTCATACATACATACATACATACATACAAACAGATATTTGTTCATACATACATATATTCATACATACAGACGTATATTCATATATATAGTACATACATACATGTTCATACATCCATACATGCATACATAGACGTATATTCATACATATATATTCATACATACATGCGGTGATATCCTTTAGAGATTGATGTCGGTTTTTGATACAGTGCCGTCTGAGGGATGGAAGGTCACGGTCATTCAATGTTGGTTTCCGGCCATGCCGCTTACGTGGAGTGATTTCTCCAGATTCTCTGAACCTTTTGATGATATTATGGAGCGTAGATGTTGAAATCCCTAAATTTCTTGCAATTGCACTTTGAGAAACGTTGTTCTTAAACTGTTTGACTATTTGCTCACGCAGTTGTGGACAAAGGGGTGTACCTCGCCCCATCATTTCTTGTGAAGGACTGAGCATTTTTTGGGGAAGCTGCTTTTATACCCAATCATGGCACCCACCTGTTCCCAATTAGCCCGCACACCTGTGGGATGTTCCAAATAAGTGTTTGATGAGCATTCCTCAAGTTTATCAGTATCTATTGCCACCTTTCCCAACTTCTTTGTCACGTGTTGCTGGCATCAAATTGTAAAGTTAATGATTATTTGCAAAAAAAAAAAAAAAAATGTTTATCAGTTTGAACATCAAATATGTTGTCTTTGTAGCATATTCAACTGAATATGGCTTGAAAATTATTTACAAATCATTGTATTCTGTTTATATTTACATCGAACACAATTTCCCAACTCATATGGAAACGGGGTTTTAATCATTGCCTGTATATACACAAATATATATATTTATATATATGTATATATATGTTTATTTAGATATATAAACATACATACATATATATATATACACACACATACACACACACACATATATATATATATATAAAATCGATTTTGAAAAATCGATTAAGAATCTTCACACATAAAAATCACACTTCTTTTGAAAATCGAGGACCCCCCTAGTTATTATCACTCATACAGAGATTTTAGATTACTGTTCCCCTCACCCCGCACTCAAAGTACGAGTGAAGACTGGCGTTCCCTGGACGTGCAGACCCCATTAAGTCCGGCAGAGAAAGAGATGACACACTATTATCTTCTCACAGACGCTCCCTGGTGGTTGTCTGAGCACACTGCAGCTCATCCTGCATAAAATCATTCCAACCCCCTGCTCCTACATGCTTTCGGTGCCGCGCAGGATTCTCACAGTAATGAGGCAAAGATTCACCACTATGTGTGTGATACTGATAATTGTCGACCAAAGAAGGAAGTGTTTGTGTTTCTCTTCTCTCTCTCTCTCTCTCTCTCTCTCTCCAGTGGGAAAGCTCCCTCATGCGGGCGACTCTCATCCCACGCCAGCATTGATGTCATAAGTGGCCCAATTTCTCAGCAGCCCATTGGTCCGCCCACCGCTCTCCTCTTTGTCGTACATCTGCGTCACAGCGGTTAAGTGGTCTGACTCCCTCTCCTCCCTAGGTCTGCCCCCCCCCCCCCCCCGATATCCTTTTCACTCATTTGTGTAGGCTCCGCTTTTCTCCTCTGCTGCAGTATAAGGAGACATCCAGTCAGCCGGCGAGCTGATTGGCTCACACAGCAGCAGCCAGTGATGCGTGTGTGTGTGTGTGTGTGTGTGTGTGTGTGTGTGTGTGTGTGTGTGTTGACCCTGCTGTCGTCATAATGGTCAGATATTATGTGTATCCTTACCAAAAGGTGGTCATTCAAGTCCTCTATGACTGAGTCTTTGGTGTTATTTATTACTGGAACATCTCTTCAATCAATCAATCAATCAATCAATGTTTACTTATATAGCCCTAAATCCCGAGTGTCTCAAAGGGCTGCACAAGCCACAACGACAGCCTTGGTTTAGGTCACACATCAGGGCAAGAAAAAAACTCAACCCAATGAGACAATGAGAAACCTTGGAGAGGACTTCACTCCATAGTGGATCTAACATAATAGTGCAAGAGTCCAGTCCATAGTGGATCTAACATAATAGTGTGAGAGTCCAGTCCATAGTGGATCCAACACAATAGTGAGAGTCCAGTCCAAAGTGGATCTAACATAATAGTGTGAGAGTCCAGTTCATGGTGGATCTAACATAATAGTGTGAGAGTCCAGTCCATAGTGGATCTAACATAATAGTGAGAGAGTCCAGTTCATAGTGGATCTAACATAATAGTGAGAGTGCAGTCCATAGTGGATCTAACATAATAGTGAGAGTCCAGTCTATAGTGGATCTTACATAATAGTATGAGTCTAGTCCATAGTGGATCTAGCATAATAGTGTGAATCCAGTCCGTAGTGGATCTAACATAATAGTGTGAGAGTCCAGCCCATAGTGGATCTAACATAATAGTGTGAGAGTCCAGTCCATAGTGGATCTAACATAATAGTGTGAGAGTCCAGTCCATAGTGGATCTAACATAATAGTGAAAGTCTAGTCCATAGTCGATCTAGCATAATAGTGTGATTCCAGTCCGTAGTGGATCTAACATAATAGTCCGTGAGTCCAGTCCATAGTGGATCTAACATAATAGTGAGAGAGTCCAGTCCATAGTGGATCTAACGTAACAGTGCGAGAGTCCAGTTCATAGTGGATCTAACGTAACAGTGTGATAGTCCAGTCCATATTGGATCTAACATAATCTTGAAAGTCCAGTCCGTAGTGGATCTAACATAATAGTCCGTGAGTCCAGTCCATAGTGGATCTAACATAAAAGTGTGAGAGTCCAGTCCAAAGTGGATCTAACATAATAGTGAAAGTTCAGTCCATAGTGAATCTAACATAATAATGCAAGAGTCCAGTCCATAATGGATCTAACATAATAGTGCAGGAGTCCGGTCCATAGCGGATCTAACATAATAGTGTGAGAGTCCAGTCCATAGCGGATCTAACATAATAGTGTGAGAGTCCAGTCCATAGTGGATCTAACATAATAGTGAAAGTCCACTCCATAGTGGATCTAGCATAATAGCGAGAGTCCAGTCCATAGTGGATCTAACGTAATAGTGTGAGAGTCCAGTCCATAGTGGATCTAACATAATAGTGCAAGAGTCCGGTCCATAGCGGATCTAACATAATAGTGTGAGAGTCCAGTCCATAGTGGATCTAACATAATAGTGCAAGAGTCCGGTCCATAGCGGATCTAACATAATAGTGTGAGAGTCCAGTCCATAGTGGATCTAACATAATAGTGAAAGTCCAGTCCATAGTGGATTTAGCATAATAGTGAGAGTCCAGTCCATAGTGGATCTAACATAATAGTATGAGAGTCCAGTTTATAGTGGATCTAACATAATAGTGAGAGTCAAGTCCGTAGTGGATCTAACATAATAGTGTGAGAGTCCAGCCCATAGTGGATCTAACATAACAGTCCGAGAGTCCAGTCCATAGTGGATCCAACATAGTGTGAGAGTCCAGTCCATAGTGGATCTAACATAATAGTAGGAGAGTCCAGTCCATAGTGGATCTAACATAATAGTGTGAGAGTCCAGTCCATAGTGGATCTAACATAATAGTGTAAGAGTCCAGTCCATAGTGGATCTAACATAATGGTGTGAGAGTCCAGTCCATAGTGGATCTAACATAACAGTGTGAGAGTCCAGTCCATAGTGGATCTAACATAATCTTGAAAGTCCAGTCCATAGTGGATCTAACATAATAGTGTGAGAGTCCAGTCCATAGTGGATCTAACATAATAGTGAAAGTCCAGTCCATAGTGGATTTAGCATAATAGTGAGAGTCCAGTCCATAGTGGATCTAACATAATAGTATGAGAGTCCAGTTTATAGTGGATCTAACATAACAGTCTGAGAGTCCAGTCCATAGTGGATCTAACATAATAGTGAGAGTCAAGTCTGTAGTGGATCTAACATAATAGTGTGAGAGTCCAGTCCATAGTGGATCTAACATAATAGTGTGAGTCCAGTCCATAGTGGATCTAACATAATAGTGTGAGACTCCAGTCCATAGTGGATCTAACATAATAGTGTGAGACTCCAGTCCATAGTGCATCTAACATAATAGTGTGAGAGTCCAGCCCATAGTGGATCTAACATAACAGTCCGAGAGTCCAGTCCATAGTGGATCTAACATAGTGTGAGAGTCCAGTCCATAGTGGATCTAACATAATAGTAAGAGAGTCCAGTCCATAGTGGATCTAACATAATAGTGTGAGAGTCCAGTCCATAGTGGATCTAACATAATAGTGTAAGAGTCCAGTCCATAGTGGATCTAACATAATGGTGTGAGAGTCCAGTCCATAGTGGATCTAACATAACAGTGTGAGAGTCCAGTCCATAGTGGATCTAACATAATCTTGAAAGTCCAGTCCATAGTGGATCTAACATAATAGTGTGAGAGTCCAGTCTATAGTCGATCTAACATAACAGTCCGAGAGTCCAGTCCATAGTGGATCTAACATAGTGTGAGAGTCCAGTCCATAGTGGATCTAACATAATAGTAGGAGAGTCCAGTCCATAGTGGATCTAACATAATAGTGTGAGAGTCCAGTCCATAGTGGATCTAACATAATAGTGTAAGAGTCCAGTCCATAGTGGATCTAACATAATGGTGCGAGAGTCCAGTCCATAGTGGATCTAACATAACAGTGTGAGAGTCCAGTCCATAGTGGATCTAACATAATCTTGAAAGTCCAGTCCATAGTGGATCTAACATAATAGTGTGAGAGTCCAGTCTATAGTGGATCTAACGGAATAAGCTGAAGGAGAGTGATAATTAATTTTTCAGGCATAATAATTCATTATGTTGGATGATGCGGACACGCTTGTTACTGGACACTTGCCAAGCCCGACACAATGACTCAATCAGTTGCACTAAGTGGTAAGTTTGTGACGATACAACTTCCCACTTCCAATTCGATATTTTGGCTGGTATCAGTAACGATTCAATGCGATATCAGCACAGATCGTACATTCCTTTAGAATACATCAAGTGAAATGGGTCAAACAGGGAACAATAATCTATTTGTTATTAACTCTCTGGTATGCTATCTTTATGTTGAAGCGGTGTGGTAAGTGTGTTTTTGGCCACAGAATTTAATCAAGCTAAATGATGCCAACACGTTTATTGCTGAACACTTGCCAAGTCCCTATACAAAAACACAACGAGGTGTGCGGCGATACACTTTGTCCACTTAGGATACGATATTGGAGCCTTAAAGGCCTACTGAAATGAGATTTTCTTATTTAAACGGGGATAGCAGCTCCATTCTATGTGTCATACTTGATCATTTCGCGATATTGCCATATTTTTGCTGAAAGGATTTAGTAGAGAACATCGATGATAAAGTTCGCAACTTTTGGTCGTTAATAAAAAAGCCTTGCCTGTACCGGAAGTAGCAGACGATGTACGCGTGACGTCACGGTTGTGGAGCACCTCACATCCGCACATTGTTTATAATCATGGCCACCAGCAGCGAGAGCGATTCGGACCGAGAAAGCGACGATTTCCCCATTAATTTGAGCGAGGATGAAAGATTCGTGGATGAGGAAAGTGAGTGTGAAGGACTAGAAAAAAAAAATGAAGAAAGAAAAAAAAAGACGAGGGGCAGTGGGAGCGATTCACATGTTATTAGACACATTTACTAGGATAATTCTGGAAAATCCCTTATCTGCTTGTTGTGTTACTAGTGTTTTAGTGAGATTATATGGTCGGAGGGGTGTGGCGACGGATGTGGTGACCGCCGGTGTCTCTGAGGAAAGCCACGTTTTCTCGACAAGGCGAATATTCCCCCCCCCCCCACCCCCCTCCACGTGTAAGCATCCACGTTCGGGGGCGGCCGGTCGGAGGAGGCAA
This sequence comes from Nerophis ophidion, assembly GCF_033978795.1. Classification (NCBI taxonomy): domain Eukaryota; kingdom Metazoa; phylum Chordata; class Actinopteri; order Syngnathiformes; family Syngnathidae; genus Nerophis; species Nerophis ophidion. Next base: position 53,861,904 of record NC_084623.1, on the reverse strand, counting down.
GAGAGTCCGCATCTGCCTTTTTGACAGGTGCACGAGGAACGACGCAAGCTCTCCGCTCATGTCTACGGTAAGAGCCGACTTATTACCACCATTTTCTCACCGAAACCTGCCGGTTGACATGTGGTAGGGGATCCATGTTGGCTTGACGCTCTGTTCCATAGCAAAGCTTCACCGTCATCTTTTGGGAATGTAAACAATGAAACACCGGCTGTGTTTGTGTTGCTAAAGGCGGCCGCAATACCCCGCTTCCCACCTACATCTTTCTTCTTTGACGTCTCCTTTATTAACGGAACAAATTGCAAAAGATGAACATAATACTGTGGAATTATGCGATTAAAGCAGACGACTTATAGCTGGGATCGGGCTGGAACAAATGTTCGCTACAACCCGTGACGTCACGCGCACGCGTCATCATACCGCAACGTTTTCAACAGGACACTATCGCGCGAAATTTAAAATTGCAATTTAGTAAACTAAAAAGGCCGTATTGTCATGTGTTGCAATGTTAATATTTCATCATTGATATATAAACTATCAGACTGCGTGGTCGGTAGTAGTGGCTTTCAGTAGGCCTTTAAAGGGGAACATTACCACGATTTCAAAAGGGTTAAAAATAATAAAAAATCGGTTCCCAGTGGCTTGTTCTATGTATTTTTTTTTTTTCAAAATTTTACCGGTCTCGGAATATCCCTAAATAAAGCTTTAAAGTGCCTTATTTTCGCTATCTTCGAAACCACTATCTATTTCCTGTGACGTCACACAGTGCTGCCAATGTAAACAAACAATGGGAATACCACAGCAAGATATAGCGACCATTAGCTCGATTCAAACTCGGATTTCAGCGACTTAAGCGATTCAACAGATTACGCATGTATTGAAACAGATGGTTGGAGTATGAAATATGAAGAAGAAACTGAAGCTATTGAGCGAATAGCTATTGACGCTATTCATAGCCATAGCAATGGCCGAAATAGCTGCGTTAGCATCGCCGGTAAAATGTGCGGACCAAACGATCAGGACTTTTGCATATTTTGACACTGGAGCAACTTAAATCCGTCGATTGGTAAGTGTTTGTTTTGCATTAAATGTGGGTGGAAGGAAACGTAATATAGTTGCAAATGCATCTGCAGGTTATCCATACATCTCTGTGCCATGTCTGCTTTAGCACCGCCGGTAATAGCATGTTAGCATCGATTAGCGTAGCATGTTAGCATCGATTAGCTGGCAGTCAACATCAACAAAAACTCACCTTTGTGATTTCGTTGACTATCGTTGCAAATGCATCTGCAGGTTATCCATACATCTCTGTGCCATGTCTGCATTAGAACCACCGGTAAATAGCATGTTAGCATCGATTAGCGTAGCATGTTAGCATCGATTAGCTGGCAGTCAACATCAACAAAACTCACCTTCGTGATTTCGTTGACTATCGTTGCAAATGCATCTGCAGGTTATCCATACATCTCTGTGCCACGTCTGCTTTAGCATCGCCGGTTAATAGCACGTTAGCATTGATTAGCTGGCAGTCAACATCAACAAAACTCACCTTTGTGATTTCGTTGACTATCATTGCAAATGCATCTGCAGGTTATCCATACATCTCTGTGACATGTCTGCTTTAGCACCGCCGGTAAATAGCATGTTAGCATCGATTAGCGTAGCATGTTAGCATCGATTAGCTGGCAGTCAACATCAACAAAACTCACCTTTGTGATTTCGTTGACTATCGTTGCAAATGCATCTGCAGGTTATCCATACATCTCTGTGCCATGTCTGCTTTAGCATCGCCGGTCAAATGTGAAGACACACTGGTACATTCAATGGGGGTCTGGCAGCAGATTTCTTGCCAGTGGTGCAACTTGAATCCCTCCCTGTTAGTGTTGTTACACCCTCCGACAACACACCGACGAGGCATGATGTCTCCAAGGTTCCAAAAAATAGTCAAAAAAAAGGAAAATAACAGAGCTGAGACCCGGTGTTTGAAATGTGCATAAAATGAAAATGGCGGGTATGTTACCTCGGCGACGTCACATTCTGACGTCATCGCTTCCAGCGCGATAAACAGAAAGGCGTTTAATTCGCCAAAATTCACCCATTTAGAGTTCGGAAATCGGTTAAAAAAAATAGATGGTCTTTTTTCTGCACCATCAAGGTATATATTGACGCTTGCATAGGTCTGCTGATAATGTTCCCCTTTAAGTGTTGGCTGATACCAGTATCGATTTGATACGATATCAGCACAAATCATACTGACTTTTATTATGGATCAAGAGAAATGAGTCGAACAAGGAACAAAAGTATGTATGAAAAACACGTAGCCTAATAATTATTAACTCCCTGGAATGGACTTTTTATGGCCACAATAATTCATTAAGTTGAATGACGCAGACACGTTAGTTACTGAACATTTGCCAAGCCTGACAGTAAAACAATTAGGTGTGCTAGATGCTAGGTATGTGGCAATACAGCTTTACTACCTTTGATATGATATTGGATGCTTAAGTGTTGGCTGATACCGGTAATGATTCAATACGATATCAGCAGTATACTATAAACTAAGTGAAATTAGTCAAACAGGGAACAATGGTAGGTATAAAAAAATATTAACTAATAATTAGTAACTGTCCGGAATGCACTTGCGCTGTTTTTAAGTCAAAGAGGAGGGGTAATTATGTTTCTGGCCAGAATAAATCATCAGGCTCAATGATGCGGACACGTTTGTTACTAGACACTTGCCGAGCCCATCACAAAAACACAAGGAGGTGTGCTGGATGGTTGGTGTGAGGCGATACCGTTTTTCTACTTCCGATACGATGCTCATATCGTAGTCTTGAAATTTTGTCTGATACCGGTATTGAGTCGATACGATATCAGCCCAATTCATCCACACTTGTATTATTTTGAAGTGTGGAGTGTTAAAGAAAAAAAGTATGTGTGAGTAATGGGAAAACCGTATCTAATTCAGTTAGGCAAATAACACAGTATTCTGAATGATCCAGACACGTTTGTTACTGGATACTTGAATTCTGCCTTGGAGATTGTTTGTGTGAGTAATAGTAAAACTATCAATCATTAAGTTAAGCAAATGGCGCAGTAAGTTGAATGATGCGGACACGTTTGTTACTGGATACTTGAATTCTGCCTTGGAGACTCTGTATGTGTGAGTAATGGGAAAACTGTATCTAATTCAGTTAGGCAAATAACACAGTATTCTGAATGATCCAGACACGTTTGTTACTGGATACTTTAATCCTGCCTTGGAGACTGTTTGTTAAAGTTAAATTTGACCCATCTGCTTGATCACCCCCTTGGAGGTGAGGGGAGCAGTGAGCAGCAGCAGTGGCCACGCCCGGGTATCATTTTTGGTGATTCAACCCCCAATTCTAACCCTTGATGCTGAGTGCCAAGCAGGGAGGTAATGGGTCCCCTTTTTATAGTCTTTGAACTCACGACCTACCGGTTTCAGGGCGGACACTCTATGGCGCAGTAAGTTGAATGATGCGGACACGTTTGCTACTGGATACTTAAATTATCATGCCTTGGAGACTGTATGAGTGACTAATACGCAACTATAATAAATTACTTGTTTATATCAAAAATGTGCTGCGTTACACTAAAATTGTTCAAGTATGGACGCTTATTCCGCTTGTGTGCTATTGTGTGCTTAGCTGTTGAGTAGCTGCGAGCTCCGCTAGCCTAGCGTGTTTACCTTTTGGAAATACCATTGAGATGTGAACTGGCCGACCAGCTTTGTACAAGCACACGTGCCGCCTGTGTCGGACATTTTAGATCAAGGGTCACCAACCTTTTTGAAACCAAGAGCTACTTCTTGGGTACTGATTAATGCGAAGGGCTACCAGTTTGATACACACTTAAATAAATTGCCAGAAATAGCCAATTTGCTCAATTTACCTTTAATAAATAAATCTATATATATACATTTCAAAAAATGGGTATTTCTGTCTGTCATTCCGTCGTACATTTTTTTTCCTTTTACGGAAGGTTTTTTGGTAGAGAATAAATGATGAAAAAAACACTTAATTGAACGGTTTAAAAGAGGAGAAAACAGGAAAAAAATGAAAATTTAATTTTGAAACAGTTTATCTTCAATTTCGACTCTTTAAAATTTTAAATTCACCTTAAAAGAAGAGGATGAAAACTAGCTAATTCGAATCTTTTTGAAAAAAAATTTAAAAAATAATTTATGGAACATCTTTAGTAATTTTTCCTGGTTAAGATTAATTTTTGAAAATTGATGACATGTTTTAAATAGGTTAAAATCCAATCTGCACTTTGTTAGAATATATAACAAATTGGACCAAGCTATATTTCTAACAAAGACAAATCGGTATTTCCTCTAGATTTTCCAGGACAAAAATTTTAAAAGAAATTCAAAAGACTTTGGAATAAGATTTAAATTTGATTCTACAGATTTTCTAGATTTGCCAGAATATTTTTTGGGAATTTTAATCATAATAAGTTTGACGAAATATTTCACAAATATTCTTCGTCAAAAAAACAGAAGCTAAAATGAAGAATTAAATTCAAATGTATTTATTATTCTTTAAAAAAAAAAAAAAAAATTACTTAAACATTGATTTAAATTGTCAGGAAAGAAGAGGAAGGAATTTAAAAGGAAAATGTGTTTAAAAATCCTAAAATCATTTTTAAGGTTGTATTTTTTCTCTAAAATTGTTTTACTGAAAGTTATAAGAAGCAAAGTTAAAAAAAATATGAATTTATTTAAACAAGTGAAGACCAAGTCTTTAAAATATTTTCTTGGATTTTCAAATTCTATTTGAATTTTGTCTCTCTTAGAATTAAAAATATCCAGCAAATCGAGACCAGCTTGCTAGTAAATAAATACAATTTCAAAAAATAGAGGCAGCTCACTGGTAAGTGCTGCTATTTGAGCTATTTTTAGAACAGGCCAGCGGGCGACTCATCTGGTCCTTACGGGCGACCAGGTGACCCTTGTTTTGGATGCAAGCTGACATTATCAGATACGCGTTTTGTTTTTTTCTGCTGATATCCAAACGATACCAACATGGGATTGGCACACCCGGAGTCCTCACAGTTCTGATGTCTCCCAGTTCGGCGACCACCAACCACATAAACGTAACGTCAATTTTTAAATAAAAAGCATAATGTGCAGTATCAGAGGGTGGATCAGATTAATTTCGGGGCCGTATTAAAAAAAAACATGCTTATCGTTTTGCTCCACCGCATCCTGACATGCTGCGGCACGGTTGTTGTGCAGGTGTGCAGCGAGGGGACACATGCAGTCAGGCATGTATAGAGAACATGAATACGCAATCAGGGATGACTAAATCTGACAGGAGCGGTATCATCATCTGCCAAATTTAATTAGAATAATAATAGTCAAGGAGGTCCAACCTCACAGCAGATAAACCTAATCTCTTCAGGGAATCAGCTCAATGCTGCCACCTAGCGGCCAATACTATCATTGCAGTCATTTTCAAAGGGGTGTCAGGTTCAAACACTGATGACATCTATAAAACAGACAAGAAGCAAGGAATCATGCAGAGACAGAGTTAAATTTTGCTCAATTGAGGAGAGACGTTTGGGCTGGACTCTAGTTACAGATCCAACCGCTTGCTTCCTCTATTTATTTGGGAGTGTCCCTGGTTACATCGCTGAAGCCGCTGCTGAAGGAGGTGGGGTAATTTCAGCTGCCCCAGTTAGAGACAATATATGACTATTAATGAAATGCAAATGCCCTGTCTCTGCTCTGTCTGCGTCACGGTACTCGATTTTCGGGTTTGGCAGTCAGCAGGCCGATTCTGGAGACCAACACTGATACGAGACGACTTGTTTTGCACGGATAGAAAGAGTACAACTTCAGCACAATTGATAATAACTATAACAACAGCCCTTAAGAATAAGAGTTGGGTAATAATATATACGTAATTGTTCTAACAAGGAGGGCTTCACGGTGGTAGAGGGGTTAGTGTGTCTGCCTCACAATACGAAGTTCCTGCAGTCCTGGGTGCAAATCCAGGCTCGGGATCTTTCTGTGTGGAGTTTGGATGTTCTCCCCGTGAATGCGTGGGTTCCCTCCGGGTACTCCGGTTTCCTCCCACCTCCAAAAACATGCACCTGGGGATAGGTTGATTGGCAACACTAAATTGGCCCTAGTGTGTGAATGTGAGTGTGAATGTTGTCTGTCTATCTGTGTTGGCCCTGCGATGAGGTGGCGACTTGTCCAGGGTGTACCCTGCCTTCCGCCCGATTGTAGCTGAGATAGGCGCCAGCGCCCCCCGCCACCCCGAAAGGGAATAAGCGGTAGAAAATGGATGGATGGATGTTCTAGTTAGCCAGTGTTTTGGGGTCCTTTAGAGCAATGGTCCCCAACCTTTTTTTAGCTGCGGACCGGACAACGCTTGATAATTTATTTTTATTCTTTTGGTTATGCTAAAAGGAAGTTTTTTGGGTTGGTGCACTAATTGTAAGTGTATTTTGTGTTTTTTATGTTTATTTAATAAAAAAATAAAAACTTTAAAAAATAAATAAAAAACTATTCGAGGTGGTTGGTAACCACTGCTTTAGAGGGCCGCACAAAAAATACCTGTAATGCACCTTTTCACCACTTGTGGCAGTAGTGAGAATATCAAGCAAACAAAAATTAACTCTAGATAAGTTTCTCAAGTGCAAAAAATATGACCAAAGTAGTGAAGCTGTATTTTTGCTTGAACTTTATTTTCATTGAAAGTGTATTAGATATTAGTATTTTTACTATTAATTTAGTTATATTTATTATCTTAGCATTGTGTAATGATATATACATTTATTTGTCATGATTTGACGAGTGTTTATTTTTGTAATCAGCCTGACGTAAGCTTTGATAATAATCTTTGTGATGAACGCATGCTTTTATATCATTTGACAAGGTGTATCCTGCATAAGTACGTTAGATATAATTATTCATTATGATTGGATTAAGAAGCTCCTCAGTGGCAAGGCCCCGGGGGTGGATGAGATCCGCCCGGAGTTCCTTAAGGCTCTGGATGCTGAGGGGCTGTCTTGGTTGACAAGACTCTGCAACATCGCGTGGACATCGGGGGCGGTTCCTCTGGATTGGCAGACCGGGGTGGTGGGTACTCTCTTTAAGAAGGGGAACCGGAGGGTGTGTTCCAACTATCCTGGGATCACACTCAGCCTTTCCGGTAAGGTCTATTCAGGTGTACCGGAGAGGAGGCTACGCCGGATAGTCGAACCTCGGAGCCAGGAGGAACAGTGTGGTTTCTGTCCTGTTCGTGGAACTGTGGACCAGCTCTATACTCTCTGCAGGGTCTTTGAGGGTGCATGGGAGTTTGCCCAACCAGTCTACATGTGCTTTGTGGATTTGGAGAAGGCATTCGACCGTGTCCCTCGGGAAGTCCTGTGGGGAGTGCTCAGAGAGTATGGGGTATCGGACTGTCTGATTGTGGCGGTTCGCTCCCTTTACGATCAGTGCCAGAGCTTGGTCCGCATTGCCGGCAGTAAGTCGGACAAGTTTCCAGTGAGGGTTGGACTCCGCCAAGGCTGCCCTCTGTGTTCATAACTTTTATGGACAGAATTTCTGGGCGTTGAAGGGATCCGGTTTGGTGGCTGCAGGATTAGGTCTCTACTTTTTGCAGATGATGTGGTCCTGATGGCTTCATCCGGCCAGGATCTTCAGCTCTCACTGGATCGGTTCGCAGCTGAGTGTGAAGCGACTGGGATGAGAATCAGCACCTCCAAATCCGAGTCCATGGTTCTCGCCCAGGAAAGGGTGGAGTGCCATCTCCAAGTTGGGGAGGAGACCCTGCCCCAAGTGGAGGAGTTCAAGTACCTACGAGTCTTGTTCATGAGTGGGGGAAGAGTGGATCGTGATCGCCAGTGCAGCGTCTTTAGTAATGCGGACGCTGTATCGATCCGTTGTGGTGAAGAAGGAGCTGAGCCGGAAGGCAAAGCTCCCAATTTACCGGTCGATTTACGTTCTCATCCTCACCTATGGTTATGAGCTTTGGATTATGACCGAATGGACAAGATCACGGGTACAAGCGGCCGAAATGAGTTTCTACACAGGGTGGCAGGTCCCTCCCTTAGAGATGGGGTGAGAAGCTCTGTCATCCGGGAGGAACTCAGAGTAAACCCGCTTCTCTTCCACATGGAGAGGAGCCAGATGAGGCTGTTCGGGCATCTGGTCAGGATGCCACCCGAACGCCTCCATAGGGAGGTGTTTAGAGGCCGTGGGGAAGACCCAGGACACGTTGGGAAGACTCCCGGCTGACCTGGGGATGCCTCAGGATCCCCCCAGGAGGAACTGGATGAAGTGGCTGGGGAGAGGGAAGTCTGGGCTTCTCTGCTTAGGCTGCTTCCCCCGTGACCCGACCTCGGATAAGCAGAGAAAAATGGATGGATGGATGTTTAGATTAAGATTTAAGTGTTAATATTTGATGGGGCCCGGAAGGTAAAGAGATGAAGAAAATTTATTTTATTCTAATTATTGTCTGTTTTTCTTTGACACACTGAGCTACTTTTTTTTGTCATGTCTGTTTTTTTTGCCTCCTGCAAAATGAAACAAGTAAATGAACATCTTCTAAGTCTGCTGATAGTAAACCATATGTCCACCAGAGGGCGCCCGAGGACACCTAGTTATCATTCTAGTGTGCTGGGACTTCATTGTAAAATGTAACTTTTTTTCTCGTTTTCATTGACAATTTTTGACCGGAAGTGGGGGAAAAAATAATGACGTAGTTGACTTTGCATGATGAAATAGACGCACAAGGTGATCAGTCTCGTGGCAGGTGCCAGACTAATTGCTGGTTTAGCTGCAGTTGGGGATTGTTTTCCTCCTCCGAGTGCCTTCATGCTCCTCACCTGCCCAGGGACACGAATTAAGTCTCATCCGCCAGCTTTAAAGTGCCTTAATGGGAGCCCAAAGTACCTGCCATTACTTTGGCTTGGAGTGAGAGTGGATGTTCTCACTGGACAGGTCACTGAGGGCAAAAAAATGGTGCAAATAAATGATTTTATTGCATAAATAAAAGTATATAATTATGAACATGTATTTATTCATGCATATATATATATATATATATATATATATATATATATATACATATACACACACACACACACACACACATAATATATGTACATACATATACAGTATATATATATATATATATATATATATATATATATATATATATATATATATATATATATATATATATATATATATATACATATATATATACTTACATATGTAAACACACAAATATATATACATATACATACATATACTGTATACACACATACATATAATCATACACTTATATACACACATACATATATACATGCATACATGTATATATATACATATACACATACATACATATATACATGTATATATGTATATCCGTCCATCCATCCATCCATTTTCTACTGCTTATTCCTTTTGGGGTTACGGGGGGCGCAGGTGCCTATCTCAGCTACAATCGGGCGGAAGGCGGTGTACACCCTGGACAAGTCGCCACGTCATCGCAGGGCCATGTATATATATATATATATACACATACATATACACATACATGTATATATACACATACATACATAAATACATACATGTATATATACACATACATACATAAATACATACATATATATATATATATATATATATATATATATATATATATATATATATATATATATATATATATATATATATATATATATATATATATGTATATACACACACATATACACATATATACAACATCCATCCATCCATCCGTTTTCTACCGCTTATTCCCTTTCGGGGTCGCGGGGGGCGCTGGCGCCTATCTCAGCTACAATCTACATATAATACATAATACACACATATATAAGTGTCTGTGTCTGTATGTATGTATATGTGTATATATACATACACATACAGACACACACACTTATATGTGTGTATTATGTATTATATGTATTATGTTGCGCTAAAATAAACTAAATTAATAATAAAAATATTTTTAACTAAACTGTCAATAAAATTAAAGTGCTAATGAAAATACATTTTCACCACATTAGTCTTAATTCTTGCACTTAAGAAATGTCTCTGCGACATTACCGCCAGACTTCTCCTGTTTGTTTGATAGTCATTACTGCCACAGGTGGTGGAAAAGTGCATTACAACAGAGGCCTACACGGACCACAGCTGTAAAAAAACCCCAGATATATTACATTCTAGGGGGCGCTCGCGGGCTAACACAGGTTAAGAGAAACTGGTCTACAGTATACGCCATCAACGAGCCAGGGGACCATCTCTTTGTGTTCAAATTTTTTTGTTGACGTTTTTATCTGCCACACGTGGAAACAAACAATGCAAACATTAAACATTAAAAAAGGCTTAGAGCACAGTTACAAACCTGCAGAAAATAGATCTTCTCATGTTTCTCCAAGTTTACATTTTCACTATTTTCTTTTACACTTTATGAAGCATTTCTTACACATTCCTTATTTTTGCACCAAGCGCTTATTGATTCTAGAACGTTAATGAAATTGAGTGTTTTCCATGCTTGTGCTGACATTTCCTCTTCTGCCTTGACAGCTGAGGGCATCTCTCCCGCTCCTTGTTTTTCAATCGGTCATAAAAACATCAATAATCCTCAATATCGACTTGCAACAAAACACTTGCATCGTGATACGGCTTCCAGCCTGAGCATTCCCCCATGAACACATCGAAAGAGTTACAGCTTGTAAATGTAATCGGTATTGGTATCGGCCCATTTCAGGCACTAAATTAGGATGGATGATGCTGCATATATGCTGGCGCTTTTTTACAGAGTCCGGCGTTATTGACCCCCGGACTGCAAGAAGAAGCCGGCTAATGGATTCCAGTGCAGTGACTCCATTAACGTTTACAATCTATGTTCCATACTTAGGCGGCTCTATCTGCCTAATTACGCGGCCTTATCGTGTTGTTGTGAGGCCAGCAGGAGAGAGGATGTGTGGGTTATTGCCTGTGGCGAGTGGGCCTCCCGCTCCACTGTTGCTCCATTCCACCTCATTACCTTGACTCCTGTGCTTCTAATTAACCTGAGCGCCACTTGGCATCAAGACGGAGGGGTTTTTTTTGTGTGTGTGTGTGTGTGTGTCACAAATCTGTTTGCATGACACAAAAACATGTGACGCCAGGACAATTGGGTCAAACGGGGAAGCATGTTTCGGCGTCTGTTCTTTCCGAAAGGATGACATTCATCCCACGTGGCATTTAACTGCTGATAAGACTGAAAGGGCAACACAGCTTTACTATAATAAGACACACAGCGTGCGCCTTGTCACAATAAACCTCAGCAACATCCTGACTTGCCAGCGTCTAAATGGATCATTCAGTGCTTATACAAACCCCGTTTCTATGTGAGTTGGGAACTTGTGTTCGATGTAAATATAAACCGAATACAATGATTTGCAAATCCTTTTCAACCCATATTCAGTTGAATGCACTACAAAGACAAGATATTTGATATATATAAAAAAACGGAAATGCTGATTATCGGTCCTGCTAGACACTGACCTCTATTTAATAATACAACTTTAACATTTGACAACCAAATAATAAAACAAGGTGACTCTGTAAAAAATCTGGGTATTATCTTCGACCCAACTCTCTCCTTTGAGTCACACATTAAAAGCGTTACTAAAACGGCCTTCTTTCATCTCCGTAATATCGCTAAAATTCGCTCCATTTTGTCCACTAAAGACGCCGAAATCATTATCCATGCGTTTGTTACGTCTCGTCTCGACTACTGTAACGTATTATTTTCGGGTCTCCCCTTGTCTAGCATTAAAAGATTACAGTTGGTACAAAATGCGGCTGCTAGACTTTTGACAAGAACAAGAAAGTTTGATCACATTACGCCTGTACTGGCTTCCTGTGCACTTAAGATGTGACTTTAAGGTTTTACTACATACGTATAAAATACTACACGGTCTAGCTCCATCCTATCTTGCCGATTGCATTGTACCATATGTCCCGGCAAGAAATCTGCGTTCAAAAGACTCCGGCTTATTAGTGATTCCTAGAGCCCAAAAAAAGTCTGCGGGCTATAGAGCGTTTTCCGTTCGGGCTCCAGTACTCTGGAATGCCCTCCCGGTAACAGTTCGAGATGCTACCTCAGTAGAAGCATTTAAGTCTCACCTTAAAACTCATCTGTATACTCTAGCCTTTAAATAGACCTCCTTTTTAGACCAGTTGATCTGCCGCTTCTTTTCTTTCTCCTATGTCCCCCCCTCCCTTGTGGAGGGGGTCCGGTCCGATGACCATGGATGAAGTACTGGCTGTCCAGAGTCGAGACCCAGGATGGACCGCTCGTCGGGACCCAGGATGGACCGCTCGCCTGTATCGGTTGGGGACATCTCTACGCTGCTGATCCGCTTGAGAAGGTTTCCTGTGGACGGGACTCTCGCTGCTGTCTTGGATCTGCTTGAACTGAACTCTCGCGGCTGTGTTGGAGCCACTATGGATTGAACTTTCACAGTATCATGTTAGACCCGCTCGACATCCATTGCTTTCGGTCCCCTAGAGGGGGGGGGGGTTGCCCACATCTGAGGTCCTCTCCAAGGTTTCTCATAGTCAGCATTGTCACTGGCGTCCCACTGGATGTGAATTCTCCCTGCCCACTGGGTGTGAGTTTTCCTTGCCCTTTTGTGGGTTCTTCCGAGGATGTTGTAGTCGTAATGATTTGTGCAGTCCTTTGAGACATTTGTGATTTGGGGCTATATAAATAAACATTGATTGATTGATTGATATTTGATGTTCAAACTCATAAACTTTTTTTTTTGTGGAAATAATAATTAACTTAAAATGTCATGGCTGCAACACGTGACAAAGTAGTTGGGAATGGGCATGTTCACCGCTGTGTTACATCACCTTTTCTTTTAACACTCAATAAACGTTTGGGAACTGAGGAAACCAATTGTTAAAGCTTTGAAAGTGGAATTATCTCCCATTCTTGTTTTATGTAGAGCTTCAGTCGTTCAACAGTCCGGGGTCTCCGCTGTCGTATTTTACGCTTCATAATGCGCCACACTTTTTCCATGGGAGACAAGTCTGGACTGCAGGTGGGCCAGGAAAGTACCCCCACACTTTTTTTTTTACGAAGCCACGCTGTTGTAACACGTGCTGAATGTGGTTTGGCATTGTCTCACTAAAATAAGCAGGGGCGTCCGTGAAAAAGACGGCAGCATATTTTAATCCAAAACCTGTATGTACCTTTCAGCATTAATGGTGCCTTCACAGATGTGTAAGTTACCCATGCCTTGGGCACTAATGCACCCCCATACCATCACAGATGCTGGCTTTTCAACTTTGCGTCGATAACAGCCTAGATGTTCCGCTTACCCTTTGGTCCGGATGACACAATGTCGAATATTTCCCCCAAAAATTTGAAATGTTGACTCGCCTGACCACAGAACACTTTTCCACTTTGCATCAGTCCATCTTAGATGATCTCGGGCCCAGAGAAGCCGGCGGCGTGTCTGGATGTTGTTGATAAATAGCTTTCGCTTGACATAGTATAGCTTTAACTTGCACTGATGTAGCGACGAACTGTATTTAGTGACAGTGGTTTTCTGAAGTGTTCCTGAGCCCATGTGGTGATATCCTTTAGAGACTGATGTCGGTTTTTGATACAGTGCTGTCTGAGGGATCGAAAGTCACGGTCATTCAATGTTGGTTTCCGGCCATGCCGCTTACGTGGAGTGATTTCTCCAGATTCTCTGAACCTTCTGATGATATTATGGACCGTAGATGTTGAAATCCCTAAATTTCTTGCAATTGCACTTTGAGAAACGTTGTTCTGAAACTGTTTGACTATTTGCTCACGCAGTTGTGGACAAAGGGGTGTACCTCGCCCCATCCTTTCTTGTGAAAGACAGAGCATTTTTTGGGAAGCTGTTTATATACCCAATCATGGCACCCACCTGTAATAATAATAATTAAAAAACGGTATATGATGAAACAGATGTTATTCTAACCTTTACAAGCGTTTCATCGTAAACAAAACACGTTCCGACCTGTTGATCCTCATAATGTGCACTTTAATGTAGTTGATATCCACAGCCCTCAAGCCACATATCGCCACGGCAACAAGTTCATTCCCAGACACTATCTGAGGTGCTTCATAAAAGGAAAGGGCGAGCTTTAAAGGCCACGGACAGCCAGCATGATGGACTTTTGTTTTGGAAGCAACCTTCACATTTCCCAGACACCGCGTATAAAACCCATGAACGGCTCTGTGGAAAATAACAATTTATTGAGTTTTTATAGTTTCAAATCAGTTCCTACGGTCTTTGAAGATAAATTCTTATCGGGAGTCTAATCTACATTCAAGACTCTGGAAAGTACCGTTACTTTGGGGCAGTTCTCCACAAATGGTGTAAATGCAGTGTGTGGCGCCCCCTATTGCTTGTGCTAAATCTGCGGAAAAACTCTATAGCAGGGGTCGGCAACCTAAAATATTCTAAAAGATATACTAACACAAAACAAAACAAACAAAACACAAAAAAACAAACAACAAAAAAAAAAAAAAATAATATATATATATATATATATATATATATATATATATATATATATATATATATATATACACACACTCTAGAGCAGCGGGTTGCAGACCCCCGCTCTATAGTGTTACTCTTTTAAATTGAAATGATCTAAAAACACATCCGTCCGTCTTCTTCTTGCGGAAAGAGATTATCCTTATTTTTTTTTATTTATTTTAGATTGTACCAAATGTCATGACTAGTTTTATTGATTATTGACTATTTTATTGATGATGGGACAAGCAGTAGGAAATGGATGGATGGCACTTCATATTGTTTAAAAATGCCTTTTCCCATTGATATTGTGACTTCATTGCACTCGGAATGAATATATATATATATATATATATATATATATATATACATCCATTTTCTACCGCTTGTCCCTTTTGGGGCCGCAGGGGGTTGTTGGCGCCTATCTCAGCTGCCTTCGGGAGAAAGGCGGGGTACACCCTGGACAAGTCACCACCTCATCGCAGGGCCATATATATATATATATATATATATATATATATATATATATATATATACATACATATATATATATATACATATATATGTATATACATACATACATACATACATATATACATATATATGTATATACATGTATATACATACATGTGTATACATATATATCTATATACATACATATATGTATATACATATATATACACATGTATATATTTACATGTATATATAAATATATATACATGTATATATGTATATATATATATACATGTGTTCCCACTATCTAAAAAAAAACAAAGAAAAAACAGCTTAATTAACTCAACTAAACTAAATTCCTGTTTATCCGAAGTGGGGTCGTGGGGGCAGCAGCCTAAGCAGAGAAGCCAAAACATCCCTCTCCCCTGCTATTTCCTCCAGGCGTTCAAACTATCTAAAAAAGAAACACCTTAATTAACTAAACTAAACCAAATTTCTGCTTATTTGAAGTGGGGTCGTGGGGGCAGCAGCCTAAGCAAACTACCAATAAAAGTTTCAATCCATCAACGGTTTTTCAAAAAATATTTTTAACCCAAATGGGTGAAATTAGATCGTCTTCTACGGCACACCAGTGTGCTGCGGCACAGTGGTTGAAACACTATACACATTAATTGGAACATATTGATTAACACAGAAATCTTTGTTTCGGGATTAAATCTCCCATAAATGCATCAGCTATCGAAAAAAAAAAGCTTGAGACGTGCATAGAAAGCCTTTCAAAGTGCTTTAAAAAAAATAAAAAAAATGCACATAATGTTTTACATTCTTCCTTTTAATTTATGAAGCTTTTAAACTTCCAGATTTTTGGCTTCAAAAACTCTAAGAGAGGGTTTTGCCTTTCATGTCCGCCCAGCTTGTCCTGCCGTGATGGATCTGGCGATACCGCTGACTTCCCCCGCGACTAAAGATAGAAGATGAGTTGCCACATATGTGGAAAGATCTCCCGATACAAGCATGGTGGCCTGATATAGGCGATATAAATCATCATAAATCTGGCTTTCGATACCATGGCCATATTGTGATCAAGCATGTTTTAGCTGTGCACTGCAAGTTTGACTGCTGCAAGCCAACGACACAGTCCTAGCAGTGGCTAATGTCCCTCCACAGTGTGAGTCAAGAATCTCCGGCGAATAAACATAGTTTTACAAGTATTATTATCACTGGAGGGCAAGGAAGAGTCAAACGTACACACCGTAGGAGTATAGAACAAGTTAAGAATGCAAACAGCAGCGATACCGGGTATGGTATCGGTATTTGGTCAATACTGCAGTGGTTGGATCGATATTTTTTTATTATCACATAATATCTTGTTTGTTTGGTTTACCAACTCAGGAAATAAGTCCAAAGCATTTCCATATGAATTCGGGAAATTGTGTTAGATGTAAATATAAACGGAATACAATGATTTGCAAATCATTTTCAATCCATATTCAGTTGAATATGCTTACCCCAAAAGGGAATAAGCGGTAGAAAATGGATGGATGGATGGATGCTACAAAGACAACATATTTGCTGTTCAAACTGATAAACATTTTTTTTTTTGTGCAATTAATCATTAACTTTAGAATTTGATGCCAGCAACACGTGACAAAGAAGTTGGGAAAAGGTGGCAATGAATACTGATAAAGTTGAGGAATGCTCATCAAACACTTATTTGGAACATCCCCACAGGTGTGCAGGCTAATTGGGAACAGGTGGGTGCCATGACTGGGTATAAAAACAGCTTCCCCAAAAAATGCTCAGTCTTTCGCAAGAAAGGATGGGGCGAGGTACACCCCTTTGTCCACAACGGTTTAACAACAACATCCAGAAACGCCGCCGGCTTCTCTGGGCCCGAGTGTGCAAAACAGTAATCAGAGCAAAGGGTGGCTATTTTGAAGAAACTAGAATACAAAACATGTTTTCAGTTATCTCACCTTGTTTTGTTAAGTTCATACAGTAACTCTTCATGTGTTCATTCATATTCTTGTTTTTAATGAATATTTAAGCCTACTAGGCTACCGTATTTTAATATTGGGCATTATGGTGGTACTTGGGCTACATCTTGTTATGCCAGCAACACGTGACAAAGAAGTTGGGAAAAGGTGGCAATGAATACTGATAAAGTTGAGGAATGCTCATCAAACACTTATTTGCAGGCTAATTGGGAACAAGTGGGAGCCATGATTGGGTATAAAAACAGCTTCCCCAAAAAATGCTCAGTCTTTCACAAGAAAGGATGGGGCGAGGTACACCCCTTTGTCCACAACGGTTTAACAACAACATCCAGAAACGCCGCCGGCTTCTCTGGGCCCGAGTGTGCAAAACAGTAATCAGAGCAAAGGCTGGCTATTTTGAAGAAACTAGAATACAAAACATGTTTTCAGTTATCTCACCTTGTTCTGTTAAGTACATAACTCCTCATGTGTTCATTCATATTCTTGTTTTTAATGAATAATTAAGCCTACTAGGCTACCGTATTTTAATATTGGTCATTACGGTGGTATTTGGGCTACAACTTGTTATGCTAGCAACACGTGACAAAGAAGTTGGGAAAAGGTGGCAACGAATACTGATAAAGTTGAGGAATGCTCATCAAACACTTATTTGGACCATCCCACAGGTGTGCAGGCTAATTGGGAACAGGTGGGTGCCATGACTGGGTATAAAAACAGCTTCCCCAAAAAATGCTCAGTCTTTCACAAGAAAGGATGGGGCGAGGTACACCCCTTTGTCCACAACGGTTTAACAACAACATCCAGAAACGCCGCCGGCTTCTGTGGGCCCGAGTGTGCAAAACAGTAATCAGAGCAAAGGGTGGCTATTTTGAAGAAACTAGAATACAAAACATGTTTTCAGTTATCTCACCTTGTTTTGTTAAGTGCATACAGTAACTCCTCATGTGTTCATTCAAATTCTTGTTTTTAATGAATATTTAAGCCTACTAGGCTACCGTATTTTAATATTGGGCATTATGGTGGTACTTGGGCTACATCTTGCTATGCCTCAAGTACATAACTCATCATGTGTTCATTCATATTCTTGTTTTTAGTGAATATTTAAGCCTACTAGGCTACCAGATTTTAATATTGGTCATTATGGTGGTAGTTGGGCTACATCTTGCTATGCCTGGTCGTTTTCCCTGGGGTAGTTGTGTGTATAGTAAATAATAAAAAATCAACCCCCACATTTAGAGATCCGTTAAAAGTAATTTAGTGTCAAATCTCAGTGAGATCTAATTAAGAGTCTGCTCAGGCTGGACTGGATTCAAGTGCTAGTGCGGCTCTTTAGTGGACCCAGGCTGCTTTGTTCTTCTCTTTCATGGACGGTCACTCTCCTTCACTTCCCTGTAACTGATGCCAGAGGGACAAGCAGTATTATTTTTAACACCAATGCGTAGGGGTCCTTTTTTTTAACTGTTAATATCAAAAACAATCATGAATGTTATGCATTATTTTTAGGGGAACATATTGCTTATCAGGGGTTTCTTACAACTTTATGTCAACAGATAGATCTGAAATGGATCTATAGATTTAAGTGTTGAGAGGTAGAATAATACAAAACCCTGTTTCCGTATGAGTTGGGAAAATTGTGTTAGATGTAAATATAAACAGAATACAATGATTTGCAAATCCTTTTCAACCCATATTCAGTTGAATGCACTACAAAGACAAGATATTTGATGTTGAAACTCATAAACTTTATTTTTTTTTTTGCAAATAATAATTAACTTAGAATTTCATGGCTGCAACACGTGCCAAAGTAGTTGGGAAAGGGCATGTTCACCACTGTGTTACATCACCTTTTCTCTTAACAACACTCAATAAACGTTTGGGAACTGAGGAAACTAATTGTTAAAGCTTTGAAAGTGGAATTATCTCCCATTCTTGTTTTATGTAGAGCTTCAGTCGTTCAACAGTCCGGGGTCTCCGCTGTCGTATTTTACGCTTCATAATGCGCCACACATTTACGTTTACGATAGGAGACAGGTCTGGACTACAGGCGGGCCAGGAAAGTACCCGATTTCCTTTTTTACGAAGCCACGCTGTTGCAACATGTGCTGAATGTGGCTTGGCATTGTCTTGCTGAAATAAGCAGGGGCGTCCATGAAAAAGACGGTGCTTAGATGGCAGCATATGTTGTTCTAAAACCTGTATGTACCTTTCAGCATTGATGGTGTCTTCACAGATGTGTAAGTTACCCATGCCTTGGGCACTAATGCACCCCCATACCATCACAGATGTTGGCCTTTGAACTTTGCGTTGAAAACAGTCTGGATGGTTCGCTTCCCCTTTGGTCCGGATGACACTATGTCAAATATTTCCCAAAATGAAATGTGGACTTATCGGACCACAGAACACTTTTCCACTTTGCATCAGTCCATCTTAAACGATCTCGGGCCCAGAGAAGCCAGCGGCATTTCTGGATGTTGTTGATAAATGGCTTTTGTTTTG
The DNA here is from genome assembly GCF_033978795.1 of Nerophis ophidion. Lineage (NCBI taxonomy): Eukaryota > Metazoa > Chordata > Actinopteri > Syngnathiformes > Syngnathidae > Nerophis > Nerophis ophidion. The sequence continues at coordinate 53,842,375 of NC_084623.1, read as the reverse complement.
CATAGTAGAGCTTTCACTTGCACTTACAGATGTAGCGACGCACTGTATTTAGTGACAGTGGTTTTCTGAAGTGTTCCTGCGCCCATGTGGTGATATCCTTTAGAGATTGATGTCGGTTTTTGATACAGTGCCGTTTGAGGGATCGAAGGTCACGGTCATTCAATGTTGGTTTCCGGCCAAGCCGCTTACGTGGAGTGATTTTTCCAGATTCTCTGAACCTTTTGATGATATTATGGACCGTAGATGTTGAAATCCCTAAATTTCTTGCAATTGCACTTTGAGAAAAGTTGTTCTTAAACTGTTTGACTATTTGCTCACGCAGTTGTGGACAAAGGGGTGTACCTCGCCCCATCCTTTCTTGTGAAAGACTGAGCATTTTTTGGGAAGCTGTTTTTATACCCAATCATGGCACCCACCTGTTCCCAATTAGCCTGCACACCGGTGGGATGTTCCAAATAAGTGTTTGATGAGCATACCTCAACTTTATCAGTATTTATTGCCACCTTTCCCAACTTCTTTGTCACTTGTTGCTGGCATCAAATTCTAAAGTTAATGATTATTTGCAACAACAACAAAAAGGTTTATCAGTTTGAACATCAAATATGTTGTCTTTGTAGCATATTCAACTGAATATGGGTTGAAAATGCAAATCATTGTATTCTGTTTATATTTACATTCAACACAATTTCCCAACTCATATGGAAAGGGTTTGTATAAAAAACTATTTTATTT
>NC_084623.1:53669143-53839143 GCF_033978795.1 Nerophis ophidion | reverse complement strand
TAATATTCCACCAGATAAGTGGGCACACCCAACAAACGGCGAGGGAAGACAGTATGCCGTTGTGAGGCATTGCATTGTTCCTCCTTGGCATACTTCCTGTTTGCTTTGTTGACAAAGCTGGTGGGGCAGTGCCATGACTACATGGGGGGGGGGGGAAGGGGCGCGACAGAGTGAGCCATCAGTTGACAAGAGCTCTGCAAAGGATGAAAGACAGTTATGTGGTTTCCTGTCTGGTCTTTTCTATATGTATAATGCATGTTTCCTTGAAGGGTCATTTATCTGAAACAAAGTCGTTTCGCAAAATGATGTACAAAACCCAAAACTAGTGAAGTTGGCACGTTGTGTAAATGGTAAATAAAAACAGAATGCAATGATTTGCAAATCATTTTCAACTTATATTCAAATGAAAAGACTGCAAAGGCAAAATATTTATTGTTCGAACTATGAAACATGTAAAAATGTTTGTAAATAATCATTAACTTAGCTTAAGTTGTTCAACAGTCCGGGGTCTCCGTTGTAGTATTTTAGGCTTCCTAATACGCCGCAGATTTTCAATGGGAGACAAGTCTGGACTACAGGCAAGGCAGTCTAGTTCCCGCACTCATTTACTATAAAGCCACGCTGTTGTAACATCTGGCTTGGCATTGTTTTGCTGAAATAAGCAGGGGCGTCCATGATAACGTTGCTTGGATGGCAAGATATGTTGCTCCAAAACCTGTATGTACCTTTCAGCATTAATGGTGCCTTCACAGATGTGTAAGGTACCCACGCCTTGGGCACTAATACACCCCCATACCTTCACAGATGCTGGCTTTTGAAATTTGCGCCTAGAACAATCCGGATGGTTCTTTTCCATTTACAGCCTCCACAGTTTCTAAAAACAATTTGAAATGTAGACTTGTCAGACCACAGAACACTTTTCCGCTTTGCATCGCTCCATCTTAGATGAGCTTGGGCCCAGCGAAACCGATGACGTTTCCGGGTGTTGTTGATAAATGGCTTTCGCTTTGAATATAGAGTTTTAACTTGCACTTACAGATGTAGCAACCACTGTAATTACTAATAGTGGTTTTATGAAGTGTTCCTGAGCCTATGTGGTGATATCCTTTACACACTGATGTCGCTTTTTGATGCAGCACCGCCTGAGGGATCCAAGGTCACGGGCATTCATTGTTACGAGCCGTGCTTTCTCCAGATTTTCTGAACCTTTTGAGGATTTTACAGACCTGAGATTGTGAAATCCCTAAATTCCTTGCAATAGCTAGTTGAGAAATGTTCTTAAACTGTTCGACAATTTGCTCACGCATTCGTTCACAAAGTGGTGACCCTCGCCCCCGTCCTTGTTTGTGAATGACTGAGCATTTCATGGAAGCTGCTTTTATACCCAATCATGGCACACACCTGTTCCCAATTAGCCTGCTCACCTGTGGGTTGTTCCAAACAAGTGTTTGATGAGCTTTCCTCAACTTTTTCAGTCTTTTTTGCCACGTGTGCCAAATTTTTGGGAACATGTTGCAGGCATCAAATTCCAAATGAGTATGCACGTATGGTCTATGACTATGGTGACTGCAAGTGTGGCCTATGACTATGGTGACTGTATGTGTGGCCAATGACTATGGTGATTGCATGTATGGCCTATGACTATGGTGACAGCACGTATGGTCTATGATTATGGTGACTGTACGTATGGCCTATGACTATTGTGACTGCACGTATGGCCTATGACTATGGTGACTGCACGTATGGCCTATGACTATGGTGACTGCATGTAGGGCCTATGACTATGGTGACAGCACGTATGGTCTATGACTATGGTGACTGCATGTAGAGCCTATGACTATGGTGACTGCACGTATGGTCTATGACTATGGTGACTGCATGTAGGGCCTATGACTATGGTGACAGCACGTATGGTCTATGACTATGGTGACTGCATGTATGGCCAATGACTATGGTGACTGCACGTATGGTCTATGACTTTGGTGACTGCATGTAGGGCCTATGACTATGGTGACTGCACGTACGGCCCATGACTATGGTGACTGCACATATGGCCTATGACTATAGTGACTGCACCTATGGTCTATGACTATGATGACTGTATGGTTGGCCAATGACTATGGTGACTGCACATATGGTCTATGACTATGGTGACTGCATGTGTGGCCTATCGCTATAGTGACTGCACCTATGGTCTATGACTATGATGACTGTATGTGTGGCCAATGACTATGGTGACTGCACATATGGCCTATGACTATGGTGACAGTATGTGTGGCCTACGACTATGGTGACTGTCAAGTGGCCTATGACTATGGTGACTGTACGTATGGCCTATGACTATGGTGACTGCACGTGTGGCCTACGACTATGGTGACTGCATGTAGGGCCTATGACTATGGTGACTGCACATATGGCCTATGACTATGGTGACTGCACGTATGGTCTATGACTATGGTGACTGCACGTATGGTCTATGACTATGGTGACTGCATGTAGGGCCTATGACTATGGTGACTGCACGTATGAACTATGACTATGGTGACTGCATGTAGGGCCTATGACTATGGTGACTGCACGTATGGCCTATGACTATGTTGACTGCACGTATTGTCTATGACTATGGTGGCTATGGTGACTGCATGTAGGACCTATGACTATGGTGACTGCACGAATGGTCTATGACTATGGTGACTGCACGTATGGCCTATGACTATGGTGACTGCACGTATGGCCTATGACTATGGTGACTGCACGTATGGTCTATGACTATGGTGGCTATGGTGACTGCATGTAGGGCCTATGACTACGGTGACTGCACGTATGGTCTATGACTATGGTGACTGCATGTAGGGCCTATGACTATGGTGACTGCACGTATGGCCTATGACTATAGTGACTGCACGTATGGCCTATGACTATGGTGATTGCATGTAGGGCCTATGACTATGGTGACTGCACGTATGGCCTATGACTATGGTGACTGCACGTATGGCCTATGACTATGGTGATTGCATGTAGGGCCTATGACTATGGTGACTGCATGTAGGGCCTATGACTATGGTGACCGCACGTATGGTCTATGATTATGGTGACTGTACGTGTGGCCTATGACTAGTTATTTACCTCACATTTTTATAAACAGACAATAATCATTTCAGTGGCTTCTTATGTTGTTTACTTGCACTTCGCGTATGTCCTATGTATGCAACAATGAAAATCTCATAAAATAATGTACATTATACACAATAAAAGTAAATATATCTTGAGATATATTCTAACAAGTAACTTAAAATTGATAAGAATCAAAAAGAAGGGGGAAAAAAAGACTTAATGACCTACAAAAAAAACGTCAAGTTTTTTGGCCCCCTCAGTTCGACATGTTGTCATGGTTACAGCACCTTTGTACGGATAAAACTAAACTTCGCCTTTGCTCTACCTCCATTAAAAGTACATTTTGTTTATAGTACACACATTTTTAAAGTATTTACTTACCATGTGTGGCAGTGCAAACACCGGCGTCCATACCGCGCATGAGTTATGACGTCATTGGCTAAAACTTCTTCCGGTTTCTAGACGGAGGTCACGTGAACAATAAAATGTATTAATTTGCTAAATTGTTATATTTTTCTTGTATATATTTTTAATTTGGAACACGCAAAGGTACCAAAAAAATGCATTAACTGTTTTAAATTAGGGTTTTAAACTTTTGGTAACATCATTTCCGGTGGGAGGAGCTTAGCATGTTATGTCCTGCTGGGGTGCCGACAGGTAGAGATGGACGATACTGCAAATGCTGGCATCTACCTGATACCAAGTAAATACAAACAGACCCACTAACCCTCCTTCCACCGTGAAGCCCTGAAAGGTTTTTTATAAAACTTATTATTTTTTGGGAGATTACTAAATAATTTCGTGTTTTGACCTTTAATATGTTGAGATTTTATGCAAAAAACAAGTAAATAAATAAATATATTATTTGTATCACAACTATATGTAACTGTATCAAAAAATATTGAAAGTATATACTTTTATTAGATACAAAATAAAATTAAAGCTGCAAGCAGCGTTGGTCGGGTCCGCCGTTGGCCGCCGCCGCCGTGTCCCGGGTCCCGATCTTAGTCAAACCAACATAGAGGTTTTTATTTCATGTCTCTACGACATTTCTAACAGAAGTTACATGCAGTTTTGTCTGGGTTTTTTCCTAGGGGGCGCTAAGCGCAATTTAGATTTTTGGGGTTTGGTTTTTAATTAGATGGCAGTTTTTGCCAGTCCTAATATGTGTGTAAAATTTGGTGAGTTTTGAAGCATGTTAAGGGGGTGAAATTACAGATCGGCGATTCTGGATGTTGTTGATAAATGGCTTTCGGTCTGCATAACAGAGCTTTAACTAGCACTTTGAAGCATTTTAAGTGGGTCAAATTAGAGCTCAAAGAGGCAAAAACGTCATTTTTTAGGAAAAGTTGCGCAGGGGTTTTTTGAAGGCGCGTAAAATCAAAACCTGAAAACTTATCAAAACTGTGATCTATACTTTTAATCAGAAGGGTTCAAAGTCTCCCCTGTGCGAGTTTGAAGCCGAAACGACAAACGGGCTCAGAGGAGATAACTTTTGAAAAAAGGTGACGGGTTTTCACAAAACTTTTATTTTGAAGGGGCAATTTTTAACTTCCTGTTGATTTTTCCGAAGGATGTCGATTATCGAAATGTAGGTCTAAGTCAGACCTACCTAGAAGTTTTTGTTTCATGTCTTTCCGGTATTCCTACCGGAAGTTACAAGCAGTTTTGTCTGTGTTTTCTTCCTGGAAACAGTTTTTTCTGTGTTTTATTGAAAAATTGCGCTAGAGCGCAATTTTGAGTTTTATTATTTTTTTTTTTCATTAGATCGCAATTTCTGCCAGTCCTGATGTGTGTGCCAAGTTTGGTGAGTTTTGAAGCATGTTAAAGGGGTCAAATTACAGCTCAAAGAGGCAAAAATAGCATTTTTTAGCGAAAATTTTGCTTTGAATGGGTTTTTGCAAAATTTCTGTTGATTTTAGGTATAGGCGTTTCTGATGGGGAATCTAGGTCTGAGTCAGACCTACATAGAGGTTTTTGTTCCATGTCTTTACGACATTCCTAACGGAAGTTACAAGCAGTCTGTTTTTTTTTTTTCGTAGGGGGCGCTAGCGCGCATTTTTCATTTTTGGGGTTTGGTTGCTTAATATGTGTTTTTGCCAAGCCTTACCGATGTGTGTGCCAAATTTGGTGAGTTTTGGAGCATGGTCAGTGGGTCAAATTAGAGTTCGAAGCTGCGGAAGAATAATAATAATTAAAGCTGCAAGCAGCGTTGGTCGGGTCCGCCGCCGCCGCCGTGTCCCGAGTCCCGATCTTAGTCAGACCTACATAGAGGTTTTTATTTCATGTCTCTACGACATTTGTAACAGAAGTTACATGCAGTTTTGTCTGGGTTTTTTCCTAGGGGGCGCTAAGCGCAATTTAGATTTTTGGGGTTTGGTTTTTTATTAGATGGCAGTTTTTGCCAGTCCTGATATGTGTGTAAAATTTGGTGAGTTTTGAAGCATGTTAAGGGGGTGAAATTACAGATCGGCGATTCTGGATGTTGTTGATAAATGGCTTTCGGTCTGCATAACAGAGCTTTAACTAGCACTTACAAGCATTTTAACTGGGTCAAATTACAGCTCAAAGAGGCAAAAACGTAATTTTTTAGGAAAAGTTGCGCAGGGGTTTTTTGAAGGCGCGTAAAATCAAAACCTGAAAACTTATCAAAACTTTGATCTATACTTTTAATCAGAAGGGTTCAAAGTCTCCCCTGTGCGAGTTTGAAGCCGAAACGACAAACGGGCTCAGAGGAGATAACTTTTGAAGAAAGGTGACTGGTTTTCACAAAACTTTTATTTTGAAGGGGCAATTTTTAACTTCCTGTTGATTTTTGCCGAAGGATGTCGATTATCGAAATGTGAGTCTAAGTCAGACCTACCTAGAAGTTTTTGTTTCATGTATTTCCGACATTCCTACCGGAAGTTACACGCAGTTTTGTCTGTGTTTTCTTCCTGGAAGCAGTTTTTTCTGTGTTTTATTGAAAAATTGCGCTAGAGCGCAATTTTGAGTTTTATTTTATTTTTTTTTCATTAGATTGCAATTTCTGCCAGTCCTGATGTGTCTGCCAAGTTTGGTGAGTTTTGAAGCATGTTAAGGGGGTCAAATTACAGCTCAAAGGGGCAAAAATAGCATTTTTTAGCGAAAATTTTGCTTTGAATGGGTTTTTGCCAAATTTCTGTTGATTTTAGGTATAGGCATTTCTAATGGGGAATCTAGGTCTTAGTCAGACCTACATAGAGGTTTTTGTTCCATGTCTTTACGACATTCCTAACGGAAGTTACAAGCAATCTGTTTTTTTTTTTTCGTAGGGGGCGCTAGCGCGCATTTTTCATTTTTGGGGTTTGGTTGCTTAATATGTGTTTTTGCCATGCCTTACCGATGTGTGTGCCAAATTTGGTGAGTTTTGGAGCATGGTCAGTGGGTCAAATTAGGGTTCGAAGCTGCGGAATAATAATAATAATTAAAGCTGCAAGCAGCGTTGGTCGGGTCCGCCGTTGGCCGCCGCCGCCGCCGCCGTGTCCCGAGTCCCGATCTTAGTCAGACCAACATAGAGGTCTTTGTTTCATGTCTCTACGACATTCCTAACAGAAGTTACAAGCAGTTTTGTCTGGAAAAAGGTGACGGCTTTTTACAAAACTTTTATTTTGAAGGGGTAATTGCCAACTTCCTGTTGATTTCAACTGAAAGATGCAAATCATCAAAATGTAGGTCTAAGTGAGACCTACATAGAGGTTTTTGTTTCATGTCTGTCCGACGTTCCTACCAGAAGTTACAAGCAGTTTTATCCGTTTCCTCTTCCTAGGAGCAGTTTTTCTGTGTTTTTTTTTCAAAAATTGCAATAGAGCGCAATTTTGAGTTTTAAGGTTTGGTTTTTTCACTAGATCGCAATTTCTGCCAGTCCTGATGTGTGTGCCAAGTTTGGTGAGTTTTGAAGCATTCTAAGGGGGTCAAATTGCAGCTCAAAGAGGCAAAAATAGCATTTTTTTGTGAAAATTTTGCTTTGAATGAGTTTTTGCAAGGTTTTTGTTGATTTTGGTTATAGACATTTTTTATTGGAAATGTAGGTCTTAGTCAGACCTACACACAGGTTTTTGTTTCATGTCTCTACGACATTCCTGACGGAAGTTACAAGCGATTTGTTTTTGTTTTTTGCTAGGGGGCGCTAGCGCGCAATTTTCATTTTTGGGGTTTGGTTGCTTAATATGTTGGGGAGGGACACCGTACCGACGTGTGTGTCAAATTTGGTGAGTTTTGAAGCATGTTAAGGGGGTCAAATTAGGGTATTGTCTGCGTTGTATTCATAGGGGGCGCTAGAGCACAATTTTGAGTTTTGGGGTTTGGTTTTTTCATTAGCTCGCAATTTCTGCCAGTCCTGATGTGTGTGCCAAGTTTGGTGAGTTTTGAAGCATTTTAAGGGGGTCAAATTACAGCTCAAAGAGGTAAAAATGATATATTTTAGGAAAATTTGCGCAGGGGTTCTTTGAAGGCGCGTAAAATCAAAACCTGAAAACTTATCACAACTTTGATCTATACTTTTAATCAGAAGGGTCCAAACTCTCTCCTGAGCGAGTTTGAAGCCGAAACGACAAACGCGCTCAGAGGAGATAACTTTTGAAGAAAGGTGACGGGTTTTCACAAAACTTTTATTTTGAAGGGGTAATTGCCAACTTCCTGTTGATTTTTTCTGCTAGCTGTCAATTATTAAAATGTAGGTCTAAGTGAGACCTACATAGAAGTTTTTGTTTCATGTCTTTCCGGCATTCCTACCCGAAGTTACAAGCAGTTTTGTCTGTGTTTTCTTCCTGGAAGCAGTTTTTTCTGTGTTTTATTGAAAAATTGCGCTAAAGCGCAATTTTGAGTTTTTTTTTTTTTTTTTTTCATTAGATTGCAATTTCTGCCAGTCCTGATGTGTCTTCCAAGTTTGGTGAGTTTTGAAGCATGTTAAGGGGGTCAAATTACAGCTCAAAGGGGCAAAAATAGCATTTTTTAGCGAAAATTTTGCTTTGAATGGGTTTTTGCCAAATTTCTGTTGATTTTAGGTATAGGCATTTCTAATGGGGAATCTAGGTCTAAGTCAGACCTACATAGAGGTTTTTGTTCGATGTCTTTACGACATTCCTAACGGAAGTTACAAGCAGTCTGTTTTTTTTTTTTCGTAGGGGGCGCTAGCGCGCATTTTTCATTTTTGGGGTTTGGTTGCTTAATATGTGTTTTTGCCAAGCCTTACCGATGTGTGTGCCAAATTTGGTGAGTTTTGGAGCATGGTCAGTGGGTCAAATTAGGGTTCAAAGTTGCGGAAGAATAATAATAATTAAAGCTGCAAGCAGCGTTGGTCGGGTCCGCCGCCGCCGCCGCCGTGTCCCGAGTCCCGATATTAGTCAAACCAACATAGAGGTTTTTATTCCATGTCTATACGACATTTCTAACAGAAGTTACATGCAGTTTTGTCTGGGTTTTTTCCTAGGGGGCGCTAAGCGCAATTTCGATTTTTGGGGTTTGTTTTTTTGTTAGTTGGCAGTTATTGCCAGTCCTGATGTGTGTGCAAAATTTGGTGAGTTTTGAAGTATGTTAAGGGGGTGAAATTACAGATTGGCGATTCTGGATGTTGTTGATAAATGGCTTTCGGTCTGCATAACAGAGCTTTAACTAGCACTTTGAAGCATTTTAAGTAGGTCAAAATACAGCTCAAAGAGGCAAAAACGACATTTTTTAGGAAAATTTGCGCAGGGGTTCTTTGAAGGCGCGTAAAATCAAAACCTGAGAACTTATCAAAACTTTGATCTATACTTTTAATCAGAAGGGTTCAAACTCTCTCCTGTGCGAGTTTGAAGCCGAAACGACAAACGCACTGGGAGGAGTGTCGATTTGAAAAAGGTGACGGGTTTTCACAAAACTTTTATTTTGAAGGGGCAATTTTTAACTTCCTGTTGATTTTTGCCGAAGGATGTCAGTTATCGAAATGTAGGTCTAAGTCAGACCTACCTAGAAGTTTTTGTTTCATGTCTTTCCGGCATTCCTACCGGAAGTTACAAGCAGTTTTGTCTGTGTTTTCTTCCTGGAAGCAGTTTTTTCTGTGTTTTATTAAAAAATTGCGCTAGAGCGCAATTTTGAGTTTTTTTTTTTTTTTTTTTCATTAGATTGCAATTTCTGCCAGTCCTGATGTGTGTGCCAAGTTTGGTGAGTTTTGAAGCATTTTAAGGGGGTCAAATTGCAGCTCAAAGAGGCAAAAATAGCATTTTTTGCTAAAATTTTGCTTTGAATGAGTTTTTGCTAAATTTCTGTTGATTTTGGGTATAGACATTTTTTATTGGAAATGTAGATCTCAGTCAGACCTACACAGAGGTTTTTGTTTCATGTCTCTACGACATTCCTAACGGAAGTTACAAGCAGTCTGTTTTTTTTTTCTTCCTAGGGGGCGCTATTGCGCAATTTTGATTTTTATGATTTGGCTGCCTAATATGTTGGGAAGGCATGAAAGACCGACGTGTGTGTCAAATTTGGTGAGTTTTGAAATATGTTAAGAGGGTGATGTTGGGGCGCGACGGTGCGGAAGAAAGAAAGAAAGAAAGAATAATAATAATAAGAAACGTTACAGATTCAATAGGGTCCTTGCATGGCAAAGGACATGGATGTCCTTTGCCATTGCAGGGCGGACCCTAATTAAAGCTGCAAGCAGCGTTGGTCGGGTCCGCCGTTGGCCGCCGCCGCCGTGTCCCGGGTCCCGATCTTAGTCAAACCAACATAGAGGTTTTTATTCCATGTCTCTACGACATTTCTAACAGAAGTTACATGCAGTTTTGTCTGGGTTTTTTCCTAGGGGGCGCTAAGCGCAATTTAGATTTTTGGGGTTTGGTTTTTTATTAGATGGCAGTTTTTGCCAGTCCTGATATGTGTGTAAAATTTGGTGAGTTTTGAAGCATGTTAAGGGGGTGAAATTACAGATCGGCGATTCTGGATGTTGTTGATAAATGGCTTTCGGTCTGCATAACAGAGCTTTAACTAGCACTTACAAGCATTTTAAGTGGGTCAAATTACAGCTCAAAGAGGCAAAAACGTCATTTTTTAGGAAAAGTTGCGCAGGCGTTTTTTGAAGGCGCGTAAAATCAAAACCTGAAAACTTATCAAAACTTTGATCTATACTTTTAATCAGAAGGGTTCAAAGTCTCCCCTGTGCGAGTTTGAAGCCGAAACGACAAACGGGCTCAGAGGAGATAACTTTTGAAGAAAGGTGACGGGTTTTCACAAAACTTTTATTTTGAAGGGGCAATTTTTAACTTCCTGTTGATTTTTGCCGAAGGATGTCAATTATCGAAATGTAGGTCTAAGTCAGACCTACCTAGAAGTTTTTGTTTCATGTCTTTCCGGCATTCCTACCGGAAGTTACATGCAGTTTTGTCTGTGTTTTCTTCCTGGAAGCAGTTTTTTCTGTGTTTTATTGAAAAATTGCGCTTGAGCGCAATTTTGAGTTTTATTAATTTTTTTTTTCATTAGATCAAAATTTCTGCCAGTCCTGGTGTGTCTGCCAAGTTTGGTGAGTTTTGAAGCATTCTAAGGGGGTCAAATTGCAGCTCAAAGAGGCAAAAATAGCATTTTTTTGCGAAAATGTTGCTTTGAATGAGTTTTTGCAAAATTTCTGTTGATTTTGGGTATAGACATTTTTTATTGGAAATGCAGGTCTAAGTCAGACCTACACAGAGGTTTTTGTTTCATGTCTCTACGACATTCCTGACGGAAGTTACAAGCAGTCTGTTTTTTTTTTTTCCTAGGGGGCGCTAGTGCTTAATTTTCATTTTTGGGGTATGGTTGCTTAATATGTTGGGCTGTCCCAGTAGACCGACGTGTGTGTCAACTTTGGTGAGTTTTGAAGCATGTTAAGGGGGTCAAATTAGGGTGAGAAGGTGCGGAATAAACAATAATAATAATAATTAAAGCTGCAAGCAGCGTTGGTCGGGTCCGCCGTTGGCCGCCGCCGCCGTGTCCCGAGTCCCGATCTTAGTCAGACCAACATAGAGGTTTTTATTTCATCACTCTACGACATTCCTAACAGAATTTACAAGCAGTTTTATCAGTTCATTTTCCTAGGGGGAGCTAGAGCACAATTTTCATTTTTGGGGTTTGTTTTTTTATTGGATGGCAATTTTCACCATTCCTGATGTGTGTGTAAAATTTGGTGTGTTTTGAAGCATGTTAAGGGGGTCAAATTACAGATTGGAGTTTCTGGATGTTGTTGATAAATGTCTTTCGCTTGGCATAGCATAGCTTTAACTTGCACATTGAAGCATTTTGACGGGGTCAAATATCAGTTCAAAGAGGCAAAAAAAGCTTTTTTTGCCAAAATGTTGTTTTGAAGGGGTTTTTGCCAACTTCCTGTTGATTTTAGGTACAGAAGTTTTACATTGGAAATGTAGGTGTAAGTCAGACCTACATAGAGGTTTTTGTTTCATGTCACTACGACATTCCTAACGGAAGTTACAAGCAGTCTGTTTTTTGTCTTTCCCTAGGGGGCGCTAGCGCGCAATTTTCATTTTTCGGGTTTGGTTGCTTAATAAGTTGGTCTGCCGCTCCATACCGACGTGTGTGTCAAATTTGGGGAGTTTTGAAGCATGTTAAGGGGGTCAAATTACAGATTGGCGTTTCTGGATGTTGTTGATAAATGGCTTTCGCTTGGCATAGTATAGCTTTAACTTGAACTTTGAAGCATTTTAAGGGGGTCAAATATCAGTTCAAAGAGGCAAAAAAGGCATTTTTTGCAAAAATATAGTTTTGAAGGGGTTTTTGCCAACTTCCTGTTGATTTTCGGTACAGAAGTATATTTTTGGAAATGTAGGTCTAAGTCAGACCTACACAGAGATTTTTGTTTCATGTCTCTACGACATTCCTAACGGAAGTTACACGCAGTCTGTTTTTTGTCTCTTCCTAGGGGGCGCTAGCGCGCAATTTTCATTTTTGGGGTTTGGTTGCTTAATAAGTTGGTCTGCCGCTCCATACCGATGTGTGTGCCAAATTTGGTGAGTTTTGGAGCATGTTAAGGGGGTCAAATTAGGGTGCGAATGTGCGAGCGCGCCTTGGGTTGCTGTCCCCGAGCCCCACGGCAGGAGAAGCCTTGGTGACACTATTTAATGCATTGTGAAAGTAATGCAGTTGTTGTATTGAAGTGAAAATATCAAGCTTCCTGTTGATTTTTGCCAAAGTATGTTAATTATTCAAATGTAGGTCTAAGTCAGACCTACATAGTGGTTTTTGTTTCATGTCTCTCTGACATTCCGACCGGAAGTTACAAGCAGTTTTGTCTGTGTTTTCTTCCTAGGAGCAGTTTGTCTGTGTTGTATTCCTAGGGGGCGCTAGAGCACAATTTTGAGTTTCGGGGTTTGTTTTTTTATTAGCTCGCAATTTCTGCCAGTCCTGATGTGTGTGCCAAGTTTGGTGAGTTTTGAAGCATTTTAAGGGGGTCAAATTACAGCTCAAAGAGGCAAAAATGACATTTTTTAGGAAACTTTGCTCAGGGGATCTTTGAAGGCGCGTAAAATCAAAACCTGAAAACTTATCAAAACTTTGATCTATACTTTTAATCAGAAGGGTTCAAACTCTCTCCTGTGCGAGTTTGAAGCCGAAACGACAAACGCGCTCAGAGGAGATAACTTTTGAAGAAAGGTGACGGGTTTTCACAAAACTTTTATTTTGAAGGGGTGATTGCCAACTTCCTGTTGATTTTTTCTGCAGGCTGTCAATTATTAAAATGTAGGGCTAAGTGAGACCTACATAGAAGTTTTTGTTTCATGTCTTTCCGGCATTCCTACCGGAAGTTACAAGCAGTTTTGTCTGTGTTTTCTTCCTGGAAGCAGTTTTTTCTGTGTTTTATTGAAAAATTGCGCTAGAGCGCAATTTTGATTTTTATTTTTTATTTTTTTCATTAGATCGCAATTTCTGCCAGTCCTGATGTGTGTGCCAAGTTTGGTGAGTTTTGAAGCATTTTAAGGGGGTCAAATTACAGCTCAAAGAGGCAAAAATAGCATTTTTTGCGAAAATTTTGCTTTGAAAGGGTTTAGCAAAATTTTTGTTGATTTTGGCCCCAGAAGATACAATTATGAAATTTAGGTATAAGTCAGCCCTATATAGAGGTTTTTGTTTCATGTCTCTACGACATTCCTAACGGAAGTTATAAGCAGTCTGTTTTTATTTTTTCCTAGGGGGCGCTAGAGCGCATTTTTGATTTTTACGGTTTGGTTTTTTTATTAGATGGCAATTTTCGCCAGTTCTGATGAGTGTGTGAAATTTGGTGAGTTTTGAAGCATGGTCAGTGGGTCAAATTAAGGTTCAAAGAGGCGGCGGAATAATAATAATTAAAGCTGCAAGCAGCGTTGGTCGGGTCCGCCGTTGGCCGCCGCCGCCGCCGCCGTGTCCCGAGTCCCGATATTAGTCAAACCAACATAGAGGTTTTTATTCCATGTCTATACGACATTTCTAACAGAAGTTACATGCAGTTTTGTCTGGGTTTTTTCCTAGGGGGCGCTAAGCGCAATTTCGATTTTTGGGGTTTGGTTTTTTTGTTAGTTGGCAGTTATTGCCAGTCCTGATGTGTGTGCAAAATTTGGTGAGTTTTGAAGCATGTTAAGGGGGTGAAATTACAGATCAGCGATTCTGGATGTTGTTGATAAATGGCTTTCGGTCTGCATAACAGAGCTTTAACTTGCACTTTGAAGCATTTTAAGTAGGTCAAATTACAGCTCAAAGAGGCAAAAACGACATTTTTTAGGAAAATTTGCGCAGGGGTTCTTTGAAGGCGCGTAAAATCCAAACCGGAGCAGTAATCAAAACTTTGATCTATACTTTTAATCAGAAGGGTTCAAACTCTCTCCTGTGCGAGTTTGAAGCCGAAACGACAAACGCACTGGGAGGAGTGTCGATTTGAAAAAGGTGACGGGTTTTCACAAAACTTTTATTTTGAAGGGGCAATTTTTAACTTCCTGTTGATTTTTGCCGAAGGATGTCAATTATCGAAATGTAGGTCTAAGTCAGACCTACCTAGAAGTTTTTGTTTCATGTCTTTCCGGCATTCCTACCGGAAGTTACAAGCAGTTTTGTCTGTGTTTTCTTCCTGGAAGCAGTTTTTTCTGTGTTTTATTAAAAAATTGCGCAAGAGCGCAATTTTGAGTTTTTTTTTTTTTTTTTTTCATTAGATTGCAATTTCTGCCAGTCCTGATGTGTGTGCCAAGTTTGGTGAGTTTTGAAGCATTTTAAGGGGGTCAAATTGCAGCTCAAAGAGGCAAAAATAGCATTTTTTGCTAAAATTTTGCTTTGAATGAGTTTTTGCTAAATTTCTGTTGATTTTGGGTATAGACATTTTTTATTGGAAATGTAGATCTCAGTCAGACCTACACAGAGGTTTTTGTTTCATGTCTCTACGACATTCCTAACGGAAGTTACAAGCAGTCTGTTTTTTGTTTCCTTTTAGGGGGCGCTAGAGCGCAATTTTCATTTTTGGGGTTTGGTTGCTTAATATGTTGTGGTGTCACGGTAGACCGACGCGTGTGTCAACTTTGGTGAGTTTTGAAGCATGTTAAGGGGGTGATGTTGGGGCGCGACGGTGCGGAATAATAAAGAATAATAATAATTAAAGCTGCAAGCAGCGTTGGTCGGGTCCGCCGTTGGCCGCCGCCGCCGCCGTGTCCCGAGTCCCGATCTTAGTCAGACCTCCATAGAAGTTTTTATTTCATCACTCTACGACATTCCTAACAGAAAATACAATCAGTTTTATCAGTTTATTTTCCTAGGGGGCGCTAGAGCACAATTTTAATTTTTGGGGTTTGGTTTTTTAATTGGATGGCAATTTTCACCAGTCCTGATGTGTGTGTAAAATTTGGTGAGTTTTGAAGCATGTTAAGGGGGTCAAATTATAGATTTGCGTTTCTGGATGTTGTTGATAAATGGCTTTCGCTTGGCATTGTATAGCTTTAACTTGCACTTTGAAGCATTTTAAGGGGGTCAAATTTCAGTTCAAAGAGGCAAAAAAGGCATATTTTGCGAAAATTTTGTTTTGAAGGGGTTTTGCCAACTTCCTGTTGATTTTAGGTACAGAAGTGTTTATTGGAAATGTAGGTCTAAGTCAGACCTACACAGAGGTTTTTGTTTCATGTCTCTACGACATTCCTAACGGAAGTTACACGCAGTCTGTTTTTTGTCCCTTCCTAGGGGCGCTAGCGCGCAATTTTCATTTTTGGGGTTTGGTTACTTAATAAGTTGGTCTGCCGCTCCATACCGATGTGTGTGTCAAATTTGGTGAGTTTTGAAGCATGTTAAGGGGGTCAAATTAGGGTGCGAACGTGCGAGCGCGCCTTGGGTTGCTGTCCCCGAGCCCCACGGCAGGAGAAGCCTTGCTGCCACTATTTAATGCATTGTGAAAGTAATGCAGTTGTTGTATTGAAGTGAAAATATCAAGCTTCCTGTTGATTTTTGCCAAAGTATGTTAATTATTCAAATGTAGGTCTAAGTCAGACCTACATAGTGGTTTTTGTTTCATGTCTCTACGACATTCCTACCGGAAGTTACAAGCAGTTTTGTCTTTGTTTTCTTCCTAGGAGCAGTTTGTCTGTGTTGTATTCCTAGGGGGCGCTAGAGCACAATTTTGAGTTTTGGGCTTTGGTTTTTTTATTAGCTCGTAATTGTTGCCAGTCCTGATGTGTGTGCCAAGTTTGGTGAGTTTTGAAGCATTTTAAGGGGGTCAAATTACAGCTCAAAGAGACAAAAATTAAATTTTTTATGAAACTTTGCGCAAGGCGTCTTTGAAGGCGCGTAAAATCAAAACCTTAAAACTTATCAAAACTTTGATCTATACTTTTATTCAGAAGGGTCCAAACTCTCTCCTGTGCGAGTTTGAAGCCGAAACGACAAACGCGCTCAGAGGAGATAACTTTTGAAGAAAGGTGACGGGTTTTCACAAAACTTTTATTTTGAAGGGGTAATTGACAACTTCCTGTTGATTTTTTCTGCTAGCTGTCAATTATTAAAATGTAGGTCTAAGTAAGACCTACATAGAAGTTTTTGTTTCATGTCTTTCCGACATTCCTACCGGAAGTTACAAGCAGTTTTGTCTATGTTTTCTTCCTGGAAGCAGTTTTTTCTGTGTTTTATTCAAAAATTGCGCTAGAGCGCAATTTTGATTTTTTTTTTTTTTTTTTTTCATTAGATCGCAATTTCTGCCAGTCCTGATGTGTGTGCCAAGTTTGGTGAGTTTTGAAGCATTTTAAGGGGGTCAAATTACAGCTCAAAGAGGCAAAAATTGCATTTTTTTGTGAAAATTTGGCTTTGAATGGGTTTTTGAAAATGTTTTGTTGATTTTGGCCCCAGAAGATACAATTATGGAATTTAGGTCTAAGTCAGACCTACATAGAGGTTTTTGTTTCATGTCTCTACGACATTCCTAACGGAAGTTACAAGCAGTCTGTTTTTTTTTTCGTTTTAGGGGGCGCTAGAGCGCAATTTTGATTTTTGGGGTTTGGTTGCTTAATAAGTTGGGAAGGCCCACCGTACCGACGTGTGTGTCAACTTTGGTGAGTTTTGAAGCATGTTAAGGGGGTCAAATTAGGGTGCGAAGGAGCGGAATAAACAATAATAATAATAAAACGCAGCAGATTCAATAGGGTCCTTGCATGGCAAAGGACATGGATGTCCTTTGCCATTGCAGGGCGGACCCTAATTAAAGCTGCAAGCAGCGTTGGTCGGGTCCGCCGCCGCCGCCGTGTCCCGAGTCCCGATCTTAGTCAGACCTACATAGAAGTTTTTATTTCATCACTCTACGACATTCCTAACAGAATTTACAAGCAGTTTTGTAATTTTTTTTCCCTAGGGGGAGCTAGAGCACAATTTTCATTTTTGGGATTTGTTTTTTTATTGGATGGCAATTTTCACCAGTCCTGATGTGTGTGTAAAATTTGGTGAGTTTTGAAGCATGTTAAGGGGGTCAAATTATAGATTTGCGTTTCTGGATGTTGTTGATAAATGGCTTTCGCTTGGCATTGTATAGCTTTAACTTGCACTTTGAAGCATTTTAAGGGGGTCAAATTTCAGTTCAAAGAGGCAAAAAAGGCATTTTTTGCAAAAAATTTGTTTTAAAGGGGTTTTTGCCAACTTCCTGTTGATTTTAGGTATAGAAGTGTTTATTGGAAATGTAGGTCTAAGTCAGACCTACACAAAGGTTTTTGTTTCATGTCTCTACGACATTCCTAACGGAAGTTACAAGCAGTCTGTTTTTTGTCTCTTCCTAGGGGGCGCTAGCTTGCAATTTTAATTTTTGGGGTTTGATTGCTTAATAAGTTGGTCTGCCGCTCCATACCGATGTGTGTGTCAATTTTGGTGAGTTTTGAAGCATGTTAAGGGGGTCAAATTAGGGTGCGAAGGTGCGAGCGCGCCTTGGGTTGCTGTCCCCGAGCCCCACGGCAGGAGAAGCCTTGCTGCCACTATTTAATGCATTGTGAAAGTAATGCAGTTGTTGTATTGAAGTGAAAATATCAAGCTCCCTGTTGATTTTTGCCAAAGTATGTTAGTTATTCAAATGTAGGTCTAAGTCAGACCTACATAGTGTTTTTTGTTTCATGTCTCTACGACATTCCTACCGGAAGGTACAAGCAGTTTTGTCTTTGTTTTCTTCCTAGGAGTAGTTTGTCTGTGTTGTATTCCTAGGGGGCGCTAGAGCACAATTTTGAGTTTTGGGGTTTAGTTTTTTTATCAGCTCGCAATTGTTGCCAGTCCTGATGTGTGTGCCATGTTTGGTGTGTTTTGAAGCATTTTAAGGGGGTCAAATTACAGCTCAAAGAGGCAAAAATGAAATTTTTTAGGAAACTTTGCGCAGGGGATCTTTGAAGGCGCGTAAAATCAAAACCTTAAAACTTATCACAACTTTGATCTATACTTTTAATCAGAAGGGTTCAAACTCTCTCCTGTGCGAGTTTGAAGCCGAAACGACAAACGCACTGGGAGGAGTATCGATTTGAAAAAGGTGACGGGTTTTTACAAAAACTTTTATTTTGAAGGGGTAATTGTCAACTTCCTGTTGATTATTTCTGCTAGCTGTCGATTATTAAAATGTAGGTCTAAGTGAGACCTACATAGAAGTTTTTGTTTCATGTCCTTCCGGCATTCCTACCCGAAGTTACAAGCAGTTTTGTCTGTGGTTTCTTCCTGGAAGCAGTTTTTTCTGTGTTTTATTGAAAAATTGCGCTAAAGCACAATTTTGAGATTTTTTTTTTTTTTTTTTCATTAGATCACAATTTCTGCCAGTCCTGATGTGTGTGCCAAGTTTGGTGAGTTTTGAAGCATTTTAAGGGGGTCAAATTGCAGCTCAAAGAGGCAAAAATAGCCTTTTTTTGCGAAAATTTTGCTTTGAATGGGTTTTTGCCCAATTGCTGTTGATTTTAGGTATAGGCGTTTCTGATGGGGAATCTAGGCCTAAGTCAGACCTACATAGAGGTTTTTGTTCCATGTCTTTACGACATTCCTAACGGAAGTTACAAGCAGTCTGTTTTTTTTTTTTCGTAGGGGGCGCTAGCGCGCATTTTTCATTTTTGGGGTTTGGTTGCTTAATATGTGTTTTTGCCAAGCCTTACCGATGTGTGTGCCAAATTTGGTGAGTTTTGGAGCATGGTCAGTGGGTCAAATTATGGTTCGAAGTTGCGGAAGAATAATAATAATTAAAGCTGCAAGCAGCGTTGGTCGGGTCCGCCGTTGGCCGCCGCCGCCGCCGCCGTGTCCCAAGTCCCGATCTTAGTCAGACCAACATAGAGGTCTTTGTTTCATGTCTGTACGACATTCCTAACAGAAGTTACAAGCAGTTTTGTCTGGAAAAAGGTGACAGCTTTTTACAAAACTTTTATTTTGAAGGGGTAATTGCCAACTTCCTGTTGATTTCAACTGAAAGATGCCACCTATCAAAATGTAGGTCTAAGTGAGACCTACATTGAGGTTTTTGTTTCATGTCTGTCCGACATTCCTACCAGAAGTTACAAGCAGTTTGATCTGTTTCCTCTTCCTAGGAGCAGTTTTCTGTGTTTTATTCAAAAATTGCAATAGAGTGCAATTTTGAGTTTTAAGGTTTGTTTTTTTCACTACATCGAAATTTTTGCCAGTCCTGATGTGTGTGCCAAGTTTGGTGAGTTTTGAAGCATTTTAAGGGGGTCAAATTTCAGTTCAAAGAGGCAAAAATTGACTTTTTTGCAAAAATTTTGTTTTGAAGGGGTTTATGCCAACTTCCTGTTAATTTTTGCTATAGAAGTGTTTTGTTGGAAATGTAGGTATAAGTCAGACCTACATAGAGGTTTTTGTTTCATGTCTCTACGACATTCCCAACGGAAGTTACAAGCAGTCTGTTTTTTGTCTCTTCCTAGGGGGCGCTAGCACGCAATTTTCATTTTTGGGGTTTGGTTACCTAATAAGTTGGTCTGCCGCTCCATACCAATGTGTGTGTCAACTTTGGTGAGTTTTGAAGCATGTTAAGGGGGTCAAATTAGGGTATTGTCTGCGTTGTATTCCTAGGGGGCGCTAGAGCACAATTTTGAGTTTTGGGGTTTGGTTTTTTCATCAACTCGCAATTGTTGCCAGTCCTGATGTGTGTGCCAAGTTTGGTGAGTTTTGAAGCATTTTAAGGGGGTCAAATTACAGCTCAAAGAGGCAAAAATGATATTTTTTTGGAAAATTTGCGCAGGGCGTCTTTGAAGGCGCGTAAAATCAAAACCTTAAAACTTATCAAAACTTTGATCTATACTTTTAATCAGAAGGGTCCAAACTCTCTCCTGAGCGAGTTTGAAGCCGAAACGACAAACGCGCTCAGAGGAGATAACTTTTGAAGAAAGGTGACGGGTTTTCACAAAACTTTTATTTTGAAGGGGTAATTTCCAACTTCCTGTTGATTTTTTCTGCTAGCTGTCAATTATTAAAATGTAGGTCTAAGTGAGACCTACATAGAAGTTTTTGTTTCATGTCTTTCCGGCATTCCTACCCGAAGTTACAAGCAGTTTTGTCTGTGTTTTCTTCCTGGAAGCAGTTTTTTCTGTGTTTTATTGAAAAATTGCGCTAAAGCGCAATTTTGAGTTTTTTTTTTTTTTTTTTTCATTAGATTGCAATTTCTGCCAGTCCTGATGTGTCTTCCAAGTTTGGTGAGTTTTGAAGCATGTTAAGGGGGTCAAATTACAGCTCAAAGGGGCAAAAATAGCATTTTTTTGCGACAATTTTGCTTTGAATGGGTTTTTGCCAAATTTCTGTTGATTTTAGGTATAGGCATTTCTAATGGGGAATCTAGGTCTAACTCAGACCTACATAGAGGTTTTTGTTCCATGTCTTTACGACATTCCTAACGGAAGTTACAAGCAGTCTGGTTTTTTTTTTTCGTAGGGGGCGCTAGCGCGCATTTTTCATTTTTGGGGTTTGGTTGCTTAATATGTGTTTTTGCCAAGCCTTACCGATGTGTGTGCCAAATTTGGTGAGTTTTGGAGCATGGTCAGTGGGTCAAATTAGGGTTCAAAGTTGCGGAAGAATAATAATAATAATTAAAGCTGCAAGCAGCGTTGGTCGGGTCCGCCGTTGGCCGCCGCCGCCGCCGCCGCCGCCGTGTCCCGAGTCCCGATCTTAGTCAGACCAACATAGAGGTATTTGTTTCATGTCTCTACGACATTCCTAACAGAAGTTACAAGCAGTTTTGTCTGGAAAAAGGTGACGGCTTTTTACAAAACTTTTATTTTGAAGGGGTAATTGCCAACTTCCTGTTGATTTCAACTGAAATATATCAATCATCAAAATGTAGTTCTAAGTGAGACCTACATTGAGGTTTTTGTTTCATGTCTGTCTGACGTTCCTACCAGAAGTTACAAGCAGTTTGATCTGTTTCCTCTTCCTAGGAGCAGTTTTTTCTGTGTTTTATTCAAAAATTGCAATAGAGTGCAATTTTGAGTTTTAAGGTTTGTTTTTTTCACTAGATCACAATTTCTGCCAGTCCTGATGTGTGTGCCAAGTTTGGTGAGTTTTGAAGCATTTTAAGGGGGTCAAATTACAGCTGAAAGAGCCAAAAATAGCATTTTTTACGAAAATTTTGCTTTGAATGAGTTTTTGCAAAATTTCTGTTGATTTTGGGTATAGACGTTTTTTATTGGAAATGTAGGTCTAAGTCAGACCTACACAGAAGTTTTTGTTTCATCTCTCTACGACATTCCTAACGGAAGTTACAAGCAGTCTGTTTTTTGTCTCTTCCTAGGGGGCGCTAGCGCGCAATTTTAATTTTTGGGGTTTGGTTACCTAATAAGTTGGTCTGCCCCTCCATACCAATGTGTGTGTCAAATTTGGTGAGTTTTGAAGCATGTTAAGGGGGTCAAATTATGGTATTGTCTGTGTTGTATTCCTAGGGGGCGCTAGAGCGCAATTTTGAGTTTTGGAGTTTGGTTTTTTCATCAGTTCGCAATTGTTGCCAGTCCTGATGTGTGTGCCAAGTTTGGTGAGTTTTGAAGCATTTTAAGGGGGTCAAATTACAGCTCAAAGAGGCGAAAATGAAATTTTTTGGGAAACTTTGCGCAGCGGATCTTTGAAGGCGCGTAAAATCAAAACCTTAAAACTTATCAAAACTTTGATCTATACTTTTAATCAGAAGGGTTCAAACTCTCTCCTGAGCGAGTTTGAAGCCGAAACGACAAACGCGCTCAGAGGAGATAACTTTTGAAGAAAGGTGACGGGTTTTCACAAAACTTTTATTTTGAAGGGGTAATTGCCAACTTCCTGTTCATTATTTCTGCTAGCTGTCAATTACTAAAATGTAGGTTTAAGTGAGACCTACATAGAAGTTTTTGTTTCATGTCTTTCCGGCATTCTAACCCGAAGTTACAAGCAGTTTTGTCTGTGGTTTCTTCCTGGAAGCAGTTTTTTCTGTGTTTTATTGAAAAATTGAGCTAGAGCCCAATTTTGAGATTTTTTTTTTTTTTTTTTCATTAGATCACAATTTCTGCCAGTCCTGATGTGTGTTCCAAGTTTAGTGAGTTTTGAAGCATGTTAAGGGGGTCAAATTGCAGCTCTAAGAGGCAAAAATAGCGTTTTTTGGCGAAAATTTTGCTTTGAAAGGGTTTTGCAAAA
The DNA here is from genome assembly GCF_033978795.1 of Nerophis ophidion. Classification (NCBI taxonomy): domain Eukaryota; kingdom Metazoa; phylum Chordata; class Actinopteri; order Syngnathiformes; family Syngnathidae; genus Nerophis; species Nerophis ophidion. The sequence goes on along the minus strand of NC_084623.1, from coordinate 53,816,943 downwards.
TTTCTGTTGATTTTAGGTATAGGAGTTTCTGATGGGGAATTTAGGTCTAGGTCAGTTCTACATAGAGGATTTTGTTTCATGTCTCTACGACATTCCTACCGGAAGTTACAAGCAGTCTGGGTTTTTTTTTCCGTAGGGGGCGCTAGCGCGCATTTTTCATTTTTGGGGTTTGGTTGCTTAATATGTGTTTTTGCCAAGCCTTACCGATGTGTGTGCCAAATTTGGTGAGTTTTGGAGCATGGTCAGTGGGTCAAATTAGGGTTCAAAGTTGCGGAAGAATAATAATAATTAAAGCTGCAAGCAGCGTTGGTCGGGTCCGCCGTTGGCCGCCGCCGCCGCCGCCGTGTCCCGAGTCTCGATCTTAGTCAGACCTACATAGAAGTTTTTGTTTCATCACTCTACGACATTCCTAACAGAATTTACAAGCAGTTTTATCAGTTTATTTTCCTAGGGGGCGCTAGAGCACAATTGTCATATTTGTGGTTTGGTTTTTTTATTGGATGGCAATTTTCACCATTCCTGATGTGTGTGTAAAATTTGGTGAGTTTTGAAGCATGTTAAGGGGGTCAAATTACAGATTTGCGTTTCTGGATGTTGTTGATAAATGGCTTTCGCCTGGCATTGTATAGCTTTAACTTGCACTTTGAAGCATTTTAAGGGGGTCAAATTGCAGCTCAAAGAGGCAAAAATAGCATTTTTTGGCGAAAATTTTGCTTTGAATGAGTTTTTGCAAAATTTCTGTTGATTTTGGGAATAGACGTTTTTTATTGGAAATGTAGGTCTAAGTCAGACCTACACAGAGGTTTTTGTTTCATGTCTCTACGACATTCCTAACGGAAGTTACAAGCAGTTTTGTCTGGGTTTTTTCCTAGGGGGCGCTAAGCGCAATTTAGATTTTTGGGGTTTGGTTTTTTATTAGATGGCAGTTTTTGCCAGTCCTGATATGTGTGTAAAATTTGGTGAGTTTTGAAGCATGTTAAGGGGGTGAAATTACAGATTGGCGATTCTGGATGTTGTTGATAAATGGCTTTCGGTCTGCATAACAGAGCTTTAACTAGCACTTTGAAGCATTTTAAGTGGGTGAAATTACAGCTCAAAGAGTCAAAAACGTCATTTTTTAGGAAAAGTTGCGCAGGGGTTTTTTGAAGGCGCGTAAAATCCAAACCGGAGCAGTAATCAAAACTTTGATCTATACTTTTAATCAGAAGTGTCCAAACTCTCTCCTGTGCGAGTTTGAAGCCGAAACGACAAACGCACTGGGAGAAGTGTCGATTTGAAAAAGGTGACGGGTTTTCACAAAACTTTTATTTTGAAGGGGCAATTTTTAACTTCCTGTTGATTTTTGCCGAAGGATGTAAATTATCGAAATGTAGGTCTAAGTCAGACCTACCTAGAAGTTTTTGTTTCATGTCTGTCCGACATTCCTACTGGAAGTTACAAGCAGTTTTGTCTGTTTTCTCTTCCTAGGAGCAGTTTTTTCTGTGTTTTATTCAAAAATTGCGCTAGAGCGCAATTTTGAGTTTTATTATTTTTTATTTTCATTAGATCGCAATTTCTGCCAGTCCTGAGGTGTGTGCCAAGTTTGGTGAGTTTTGAAGCATTTTAAGGGGGTCAAATTACAGCTCAAAGAGGCAAAAATAGCATTTTTTGCGAAAATTTTGCTTTGAAGGCGTTTTTGCCAACTTCCTGTTGATTTTAGGTATAGAACATTTTTATTGGAAATGTTCATCAAAGTCAGACCTTCATATAGGTTTTTGTTTCAAGTCTCTACGACATTCCTAATGGAAGTTACAAGCAGTCCGTTTTTTGTTTCTTCCTAGGGGGCGCTAGCGCGCAATTTTGATTTTTAGTGCTCGGTTTTTTTATTAGATGGCAATTTTCGCAGATCCTGATGTGTGTGTCAAATATGGTGAGTTTTGAAGCATGTTAAGTGGGTCAAATTTCAGCTGGAAACGGCGGCGGAATAATAAAGAATAATAATAAAACGCAGCAGATTCAATAGGGTCCTTGCATGGCAAAGGACATGGATGTCCTTTGCCATTGCAGGGCGGACCCTAATTAAAGCTGCAAGCAGCGTTGGTCGGGTCCGCCGTTGGCCGCCGCCGCCGCCGCCGTGTCCCGAGTCCCGATCTTAGTCAGACCTACATAGAGGTCTTTGTTTCATGTCTCTACGACATTCCTAACAGAAGTTACAAGCATTTTTTTCTGGAAAAAGGTGACGACTTTTTACAAAACTTTTATTTTGAAGGGGTAATTGCCAACTTCCTGTTGATTTCAACTGAAAGATGCCAATCATCAAAATGTAGGTCTAAGTGACACCTACATTGAGGTTTTTGTTTCATGTCTGTCTGACATTCCTACCAGAAGTTACAAGCAGTTTGATCTGTTTCCTCTTCCTAGGAGCAGTTTTTTCTGTGTTTTATTCAAAAATTGCAATAGAGTGCAATTTTGAGTTTTAAGGTTTGTTTTTTTCACTAGATCACAATTTCTGCCAGTCCTGATGTGTGTGCCAAGTTTGGTGAGTTTTGAAGCATTTTAAGGGGGTCAAATTACAGCTGAAAGAGCCAAAAATAGCATTTTTTACGAAAATTTTGCTTTGAATGAGTTTTTGCAAAATTTCTGTTGATTTTGGGTATAGACGTTTTTTATTGGAAATGTAGGTCTAAGTCAGACCTACACAGAGGTTTTTGTTTCATCTCTCTACGACATTCCTAACGGAAGTTACAAGCAGTCTGTTTTTTGTCTCTTCCTAGGGGGCGCTAGCGCGCAATTTTCATTTTTGGGGTTTGTTTACCTAATAAGTTGGTCTGCCGCTCCATACCAATGTGTGTGTCAAATTTGGTGAGTTTTGAAGCATGTTAAGGGGGTCAAATTAGGGTATTGTCTGTGTTGTATTCCTAGGGGGCGCTAGAGCACAAATTTGAGTTTTGGGGTTTGGTTTTTTCATTAGCTTGCAATTTCTGCCAGTCCTGATGTGTGTGCCAAGTTTGGTGAGTTTTGAGGCATTTTAAGGGGGTCAAATTACAGCTCAAAGAGGTAAAAATGATATTTTGTTGGAAAATTTGCGCAGGGGTTATTTGAACGCGCGTAAAATCAAAACCTTAGAACTTATCACAACTTTGTCCGACCACTTTTTTTAAAAGGGTTCAATCTCTCTCCTGTGCGAGTTTGAAGCCGAAACGACAAACGCACTGGGAGGAGTTTCGATTTGAAAAAGGTGACGGGTTTTTACAAAACTTTTATTTTGAAGGGGTAATTGCCAACTTCCTGTTGATTATTTCTGCTAGCTGTCAATTACTAAAATGTAGGTCTTAATGAGACCTACATAGAAGTTTTTGTTTCATGTCTTTCCTGCATTCCTACCCGAAGTTACAAGCAGTTTTGTCTGTGGTTTCTTCCTGGAAGCAGTTTTTTCTGTGTTTTATTGAAAAATTGCGCTAGAGCACAATTTTGAGATTTTTTTTTTTTTTTTTTCATTAGATCACAATTTCTGCTAGTCCTGATGTGTGTGCCAAGTTTGGTGAGTTTTGAAGCATTTTAAGGGGGTCAAATTGCAGCTCAAAGAGGCAAAAATAGCGTTTTTTGGCGAAAATTTTGCTTTGAAAGGGTTTTGCAAAATTTCTGTTGATTTTAGGTATAGGAGTTTCTGATGGGGAATTTAGGTCTAGGTCAGTTCTACATAGAGGATTTTGTTTCATGTCTCTACGACATTCCTACCGGAAGTTACAAGCAGTCTGTTTTTTTTTTTTCGTAGGGGGCGCTAGCGCGCATTTTTCATTTTTGGGGTTTGGTTGCTTAATATGTTGTGGTGTCACGGTAGACCGACGCGTGTGTCAACTTTGGTGAGTTTTGGAATATGTTAAAGGGGTGATATTGGGGCGCGACGGTGCGGAAGAATAATAATTAAAGCTGCAAGCAGCGTTGGTCGGGTCCGCCGTTGGCCGCCGCCGCCGCCGCCGTGTCCCGAATCCCGATCTTAGTCAGACCTCCATAGAAGTTTTTGTTTCATCACTCTACGACATTCCTAACAGAATTTACAAGCAGTTTTATCAGTTTATTTTTCTAGGGGGCGCTAGAGCACAATTTTCATTTTTGGGGTTTGCTTTTTTTATTGGATGGCAATTTTCACCAGTCCTGATGTGTGTGTAAAATTTGGTGAGTTTTGAAGCATGTTAAGGGGGTCAAATTACAGATCTGCGTTTCTGGATGTTGTTGATAAATGGCTTTCACTTGGCATTGTATAGCTTTAACTTGCACTTTGAAGCATTTTAAGGGGGTCAAATATCAGTTCAAAGAGGCAAAAAAGGCATTTTTTGCAAAAAATTTGTTTTGAAGGGGTTTTTGTCAACTTCCTGTTGATTTTAGGTATAGAAGTGTTTAACGGAAATGTAGGTCTAAGTCAGACCTACATAGAGGTTTTTGTTTCATGTCCCTACGACATTCCTAACGGAAGTTACAAGCAGTCTGTTTTTTGTCTCTTCCTAGGTGGCGCTAGCGCGCAATTTTCATTTTTGGTATTTGGTTGCTTAATAAGTTGGTCTGCCGCTCCATACCGATGTGTGAATCAAATTTGGTGAGTTTTGAAGCATGTTAAGGGGGTCAAATAAGGGTGCGAAAGTGCGAGCGCGCCTTGGGTTGCTGCCCCCGAGCCCCACGGCAGGAGAAGCCTTGGTGACACTATTTAATGCATTGTGAAAGTAATGCAGTTGTTGTATTGAAGTGAAAATATCAAGCTTCCTGTTGATTTTTGCCAAAGTATGTTAATTATTCAAATGTAGGTCTAAGTCAGACCTACATAGTGGTTTTTGTTTCATGTCTCTACGACATTCCTACCGGAAGTTACAAGCAGTTTTGTATTTGTTTCTTACTAGGAGCAGTTTGTCTGTGTTGTATTCCTAGGGGGCGCTAGAGCGCAATTTTGAGTTTTGGGGTTTGGTTTTTTCATTAGCTCGCAATTGTTGCCAGTCCTGATGTGTGTACCTAGTTTGGTGAGCTTTGAAGCATTTTAAGGGGGTCAAATTACAGCTCAAAGAGGCAAAAACGAAATTTTTTACGAAAATTTGCGCAGGGGATCTTTGAAGGCGCGTAAAATCAAACCCTTAAAACTTATCACAATTTTGTCCGACCACTTTTTTTAAAAGGGTTCAATCTCTCTCCTGTGCAAGTTTGAAGCCGAAACGACAAACGCACTGGGAGGAGTTTCGATTTGAAAAAGGTGACGGGTTTTCACGAAAACTTTTATTTTGAAGGGGTAATTGCCAACTTCCTGTTGATTTTTTCTGCTAGCTGTCAATTATTAAAATGTAGGTCTAAGTAAGACCTACATAGAAGTTTTTGTTTCATGTCTTTCCGACATTCCTACCGGAAGTTACAAGCAGTTTTGTCTGTGTTTTCTTCCTAGAAGCAGTTTTTTCTGTGTTTCATTCCAAAAATTTTGTAGAGCGCAATTTTGAGTTTTAGAAATTTTTTTTTTCATTAGATCACAATTTCTGCCAGTCCTGATGTGTCTGCCAAGTTTGGTGAGTTTTGAAGCATTTTAAGGGGGTCAAATTACAGCTCAAAGAGGCAAAAATAGCATTTTTGGCGAAAATTTTGCTTTGAAAGGGTTTTGCAAAATTTCTGTTGATTTTAGGTATAGGAGTTTCTGATGGGGAATTTAGGTCTCGGTCAGTTCTACATAGAGGATTTTGTTTCATGTCTCTACGACATTCCTACCGGAAGTTACAAGCAATCCATTTTTTGTCTTTTCCTAGGGGGCGCTAGAGCGCAATTTTGATTTTTCTGGTTCGGCTCCCTAATATGTTGGGAAGAAACTCCTCACCGACGCGTGTGTCAAATTTGGTGTGCTTTGAGGCATGGTCAGTGGGTCAAAATACAGCGCATAGGCGAGTATCGGTGCGGAAGAAAGAAAGAATAATAATAAGAATAATAATAAAACGCTACAGATTCAATAGGGTCCTTGCATGGCAAAGGACATGGATGTCCTTTGCCATTGCAGGGCGGACCCTAATAATAAGAAAACGTTACAGATTCAATAGGGTCCTTGCATGGCAAAGGACATGGATGTCCTTTGCCATTGCAGGGCGGACCCTAATAAGAAACGTTACAGATTCAATAGGGTCCTTGCCTTAGCAAAGGACATGGAGTCCTTTGCTGGCAGGGCGGACCCTAATAATAAGAAAACGTTACAGATTCAATAGGGTCCTTGCATGGCAAAGGACATGGATGTCCTTTGCCATTGCAGGGCGGACCCTAATAATTAAAGCTGCAAGCAGCGTTGGTCGGGCCCGCCGTTGGCCGCCGCCGCCGTGTCCCGAGTCCCGATCTTAGTCAGACCTCCATAGAAGTTTTTATTTCATCACTCTACGACATTCCTAACAGAAAATACAATCAGTTTTATCAGTTTATTTTCCTAGGGGGCGCTAGAGCACAATTTTAATTTTTGGGGTTTGGTTTTTTAATTGGATGGCAATTTTCACCAGTCCTGATGTGTGTATAAAATTTGGTGAGTTTTGAAGCATGTTAAGGGGGTCAAATTATAGATTTGCGTTTCTGGATGTTGTTGATAAATGGCTTTCGCTTGGCATTGTATAGCTTTAACTTGCACTTTGAAGCATTTTAAGGGGGTCAAATTTCAGTTCAAAGAGGCAAAAAAGGCATATTTTGCGAAAATTTTGTTTTGAAGGGGTTTTGCCAACTTCCTGTTGATTTTAGGTACAGAAGTGTTTATTGGAAATGTAGGTCTAAGTCAGACCTACACAGAGGTTTTTGTTTCATGTCTCTACGACATTCCTAACGGAAGTTACAAGCAGTCTGTTTTTTGTCTCTTCCAAGGGAGCGCTAGCGGGCAATTTTCATTTTTGGGGTTTGGTTGCTTAATAAGTTGGTCTGCCGCTCCATACCGATGTGTGTGTCAATTTTGGTGAGTTTTGAAGCATGTTAAGGGGGTCAAATTACAGATTGGCGTTTCTGGATGTTGTTGATAAATGGCTTTCGCTTGGCATAGTATAGCTTTAACTTGCACTTTGAAGCATTTTAAGGGGGTCAAATATCAGTTCAAAGAGGCAAAAAAGGCATTTTTTGCAAAAATTTAGTTTTGAAGGGGTTTTTGCCAACTTCCTGTTGATTTTCGGTGTAGAAGTATTTCATTGGAAATGTAGGTCTAAGTCAGACCTACATAGAGGTTTTTGTTTCATGTCTCTACGACATTCCTAACGGAAGTTACACGCAGTCTGTTTTTTGTCCCTTCCTAGGGGGCGCTAGCGCGCAATTTTCATTTTTGGGGTTTGGTTGCTTAATAAGTTGGTCTGCCGCTCCATACCGATGTGTGTGTCAAATTTGGTGAGTTTTGAAGCATGTTAAGGGGGTCAAATTAGGGTGCGAACGTGCGAGCGCGCCTTGGGTTGCTGTCCCCGAGCCCCACGGCAGGAGAAGCCTTGCTGCCACTATTTAATGCATTGTGAAAGTAATGCAGTTGTTGTATTGAAGTGAAAATATCAAGCTTCCTGTTGATTTTTGCCAAAGTATGTTAATTATTCAAATGTAGGTCTAAGTCAGACCTACATAGTGGTTTTTGTTTCATGTCTCTACGACATTCCTACCGGAAGTTACAAGCAGTTTTGTCTTTGTTTTCTTCCTAGGAGCAGTTTGTCTGTGTTGTATTCCTAGGGGGCGCTAGAGCACAATTTTGAGTTTTGGGCTTTGGTTTTTTTATTAGCTCGTAATTGTTGCCAGTCCTGATGTGTGTGCCAAGTTTGGTGAGTTTTGAAGCATTTTAAGGGGGTCAAATTACAGCTCAAAGAGACAAAAATTACATTTTTTATGAAACTTTGCGCAAGGCGTCTTTGAAGGCGCGTAAAATCAAAACCTTAAAACTTATCAAAACTTTGATCTATACTTTTATTCAGAAGGGTCCAAACTCTCTCCTGTGCGAGTTTGAAGCCGAAACGACAAACGCGCTCAGAGGAGATAACTTTTGAAGAAAGGTGACGGGTTTTCACAAAACTTTTATTTTGAAGGGGTAATTGACAACTTCCTGTTGATTTTTTCTGCAGGCTGTCAATTATTAAAATGTAGGTCTAAGTGAGACCTTCATAGAAGTTTTTGTTTCATGTCTTTCCGGCATTCCTACTGGAAGTTACAAGCAATTTTGTTTGTGTATTCTTCCTCGGAGCAGTTTTTTCTGTGTTTTATTAAAAAATTGCGCTAGAGCGCATTTTTTGATTTTTTTTTATTTTTTTTTCATTAGAACGCAATTTCTGCCAGTCCAGATGTGTGTGCCAAGTTTGGTGAGTTTTGAAGCATTTTAAGGGGGTCAAATTACAGCTCAAAGAGGCAAAAATAGCATTTTTTTGCGAAAAATTTGCTTTGAATGGGTTTTTGCAAAATTTTTGTTGATTTTTGCCCCAGAAGGTACAATTATGAAATCTAGGTCTAAGTCAGCCCTACATAGAGGTTTTTGTTTCATGTCTCTACGACATTGCTAGCGGAAGTTACAAGCTGTCTGTTTTTTTTTTCTTCCTAGGGGGCGCTAGCGCGCAATTTTTATTTTTGGGGTTTGGTTGCTTAATAAGTTGGGAAGGCCCACCGTACCAACGTGTGTGTCAAATTTGGTGAGTTTTGAAGCATGTTCAGGGGGTCAAATTAGGGTGCGAAGGAGCGGAATAAACAATAATAATAATAAAACGCTACAGATTCAATAGGGTCCTTGCCATGGCAAAGGACATGGAGTCCTTTGCTGGCAGGGCGGACCCTAATTAAAGCTGCAAGCAGCGTTGGTCGGGTCCGCCGTTGGCCGCCGCCGCCGCCGCCGTGTCCCGAGTCCCGATCTTAGTCAGACCTACATAGAAGTTTTTGTTTCATCACTCTACGACATTCCTAACAGAAGTTACAAGCAGTTTTGTTTGGAAAAAGGTGACGGCTTTTTACAAAACTTTTATTTTGAAGGGGTAATTGGCAACTTCCTGTTGATTTTAACTGAAAGATGCCAATTATCAAAATGTAGGTCTAAGTCAGACCTACACAGAGGTTTTTGTTTCATGTCTCTACGACATTCCTAACGGAAGTTACAAGCAGTCTGTTTTTTGTATCTTCCTAGGGGGCGCTAGCGCGCAATTTTAATTTTTGGGGTTTGGTTACCTAATATGTTGGTCTGCCGCTCCATACCGATGTGTGTGTCAAATTTGGTGAGTTTTGAAGCATGTTAAGGGGGTCAAATTAGGGTATTGTCTGTGTTGTATTCATAGGGGGCGCTAGAGCACAATTTTGAGTTTTGGGGTTTGGTTTTTTCATTAGCTCGCAATTGTTGCCAGTCCTGATGTGTGTGCCAAGTTTGGTGAGTTTTGAAGCATTTTAAGGGGGTCAAATTACAGCTCAAAGAGGTAAAAAGGAAAATTATTTGGAAAATTTTCGCAGGGGTTCTTTGAAGGCGCGTAAAATCAAAACCTGAAAACTTATCACAACTTTGATCTATACTTTTAATCAGAAGGGTCCAAACTCTCTCCTGAGCGAGTTTGAAGCCGAAACGACAAACGCGCTCAGAGGAGATAACTTTTGAAGAAAGGTGACGGGTTTTCACAAAACTTTTATTTTGAAGGGGTAATTGCCTACTTCCTGTTGATTTTTTCTGCTAGCTGTCAATTATTAAAATGTTGGTCTAAGTGAGACCTACATAGAAGTTTTCGTTTCATGTCTTTCCGGCATTCCTACCCGAAGTTACAAGCAGTTTTGTCTGTGTTTTCTTCCTGGAAGCAGTTTTTTCTGTGTTTTATTGAAAAATTACAATAGAGCGCAATTTTGAGTTTTTTTTTTTTTTTTTTTTCATTAGATTGCAATTTCTGCCAGTCCTGATGTGTCTTCCAAGTTTGGTGAGTTTTGAAGCATGTTAAGGGGGTCAAATTACAGCTCAAAGGGGCAAAAATAGCATTTTTTAGCGAAAATTTTGCTTTGAATGGGTTTTTGCCAAATTTCTGTTGATTTTAGGTATAGGCATTTCTAATGGGGAATCTAGGTCTGAGTCAGACCTACATAGAGGTTTTTGTTCCATGTCTTTACGACATTCCTAACGGAAGTTACAAGCAGTCTGTTTTTTTTTTTTCGTAGGGGGCGCTAGCGCGCATTTTTCATTTTTGGGGTTTGGTTGCTTAATATGTGTTTTTGCCAAGCCTTACCGATGTGTGTGCCAAATTTGGTGAGTTTTGGAGCATGGTCAGTGGGTCAAATTATGGTTTGAAGTTGCGGAAGAATAATAATAATTAAAGCTGCAAGCAGCGTTGGTCGGGTCCGCCGTTGGCCGCCGCCGCCGCCGCCGCCGTGTCCCGAGTCCCGATCTTAGTCAGACCAACATAGAGGTCTTTGTTTCATGTCTCTACGACATTCTTAACAGAAGTTACAAGCAGTTTTGTCTGGAAAAAGGTGACGGCTTTTTACAAAATTTTTATTTTGAAGGGGTAATTGCCAACTTCCTGTTGATTTTAACTGAAAGATGCCACCTATCAAATGTAGGTCTAAGTGAGACATACATAGAGGTTTTTGTTTCATGTCTGTCCGACGTTCCTACCAGAAGTTACAAGCAGTTTTATCCGTTTCCTCTTCCTAGGAGCAGTTTTTCTGTGTTTTTTTCAAAAATTGCAATAGAGCGCAATTTTGAGTTTTAAGGTTTGGTTTTTTCACTAGATCGCAATTTCTGCCAGTCCTGATGTGTGTGCCAAGTTTGGTGAGTTTTGAAGCATTTTAAGGGGGTCAAATTGCAGCTCAAAGAGGCAAAAATAGCATTATTTTGCGAAAATTTTCTTTGAATGAGTTTTTGCAAGATTTCTGTTGATTTTGGGTATAGACATTTTTTATTGGAAATGTAGGTCTTAGTCAGACCTACACAGAGGTTTTTGTTTCATGTCTCTACGACATTCCTGACGGAAGTTACAAGCGGTTTGTTTTTGTTTTTTGCTAGGGGGCGCTAGCGCGCAATTTTAATTTTTGGGGTTTGGTTGCTTAATATGTTGGGGAGGGACACCGTACCGACGTGTGTGTCAACTTTGGTGAGTTTTGAAGCATGTTAAGGGGGTCAAATTAGGGTATTGTCTGTGTTGTATTCCTAGGGGGCGCTAGAGCACAATTTTGAGTTTTGGGGTTTGGTTTTTTCACTAGATCGCAATTTTTGCCAGTCCTGATGTGTGTGCCAAGTTTGGTGAGTTTTGAAGCATTTTAAGGGGGTCAAATTACAGCTCAAAGAGGTAAAAATGATATTTTTTTGGAAAATTTGCGCAGGGGTTCTTTGAAGGCGCGTAAAATCAAAACCGGAGCAGTAATCAAAACTTTGTCCGACCACTTTTTTTAAAAGGGTTCAATCTCTCTCCTGTGCGAGTTTGAAGCCGAAACGACAAACGCACTGGGAGGAGTTTCGATTTGAAAAAGGTGACGGGTTTTTACAAAACTTTTATTTTGAAGGGGTAATTGCCAACTTCCTGTTGATTATTTCTGCTAGCTGTCAATTACTAAAATGTAGGTCTTAATGAGACCTACATAGAAGTTTTTGTTTCATGTCTTTCCGGCATTCCTACCCGAAGTTACAAGCAGTTTTGTCTGTGGTTTCTTCCTGGAAGCAGTTTTTTCTGTGTTTTATTGAAAAATTGCGCTAGAGCACAATTTTGAGATTTTTTTTTTTTTTTTTTCATTAGATCACAATTTCTGCCAGTCCTGATGTGTGTTCCAAGTTTGGTGAGTTTTGAAGCATTTTAAGGGGGTCAAATTGCAGCTCAAAGAGGCAAAAATAGCGTTTTTTGGCGAAAATTTTGCTTAGAAAGGGTTTTGCAAAATTTCTGTTGATTTTAGGTATAGGAGTTTCTGATGGGGAATTTAGGTCTAGGTCAGTTCTACATAGAGGATTTTGTTTCATGTCTCTACGACATTCCTACCGGAAGTTACAAGCAGTCTGTTTTTTTTTTTTCGTAGGGGGCGCTAGCGCGCATTTTTCATTTTTGGGGTTTGGTTGCTTAATACGTGTTTTTGCCGAGCCTTACCGATGTGTGTGCCAAATTTGGTGAGTTTTGAAGCATGGTCAGTGGGTCAAATTAGGGTTCGAAGCTGCGGAAGAATAATAATAATAATAATTAAAGCTGCAAGCAGCGTTGGTCGGGTCCGCCGTTGGCCGCCGCCGCCGCCGCCGTGTCCCGAGTCCCGATCTTAGTCAGACCTCCATAGAAGTTTTTGTTTCATCAGTCTACGACATTCCTAACAGAATTTACAAGCAGTTTTATCAGTTTATTTTCCTAGGGGGCGCTAGAGCACAATTTTCATTTTTGGGGTTTGGTTTTTTTATTGGATGGCAATTTTCACCAGTCCTGATGTGTGTGTAAAATTTGGTGAGTTTTGAAGCATGTTAAGGGGGTCAAATTATAGATTTGCGTTTCTGGATGTTGTTGATAAATGGCTTTCGCTTGGCATTGTATAGCTCTAACTTGCACTTTGAAGCATTTTAAGGGGGTCAAATTTCAGTTCAAAGAGGCAAAAAAGGCATATTTTGCGAAAATTTTGTTTTGAAGGGGTTTTTGCCAACTTCCTGTTGATTTTAGGTACAGAAGTGTTTATTGGAAATGTAGGTCTAAGTCAGACCTACACAGAGGTTTTTGTTTCATGTCTCTACGACATTCCTAACGGAAGTTACAAGCAGTCTGTTTTTTGTCTCTTCCTAGGGGGCGCTAGCGCGCAATTTTCATTTTCGGGGTTTGGTTGCTTAATAAGTTGGTCTGCCGCTCCATACCGATGTGTGTGTCAATTTTGGTGAGTTTTGAAGCATGTTAAGGGGGTCAAATTAGGGTGCGAAGGTGCGAGCGCGCCTTGGGTTGCTGTCCCCGAGCCCCACGGCAGGAGAAGCCTTGGTGACACTATTTAATGCATTGTGAAAGTAATGCAGTTGTTGTATTGAAGTGAAAATATCAAGCTCCCTGTTGATTTTTGCCAAAGTATGTTAATTATTCAAATGTAGGTCTAAGTCAGACCTACATAGTGGTTTTTGTTTCATGTCTCTACGACATTCCTACCGGAAGTTACAAGCAGTTTTGTCTTTGTTTTCTTCCTAGGAGTAGTTTGTCTGTGTTGTATTCCTAGGGGGCGCTAGAGCACAAATTTGAGTTTTGGGGTTTGGTTTTTTCATCAGCTTGCAATTGTTGCCAGTCCTGATGTGTGTGCCAAGTTTGGTGTGTTTTGAAGCATTTTAAGGGTGTCAAATTACAGCTCAAAGAGGTAAAAATTATCTTTTTTAGGAAAATTTGCGCAGGGGATCTTTGAAGGCGCGTAAAATCAAACCCTTAAAACTTATCACAATTTTGTCCGACCACTTTTTTTAAAAGGGTTCAATCTCTCTCCTGTGCGAGTTTGAAGCCGAAACGACAAACGCACTGGGAGGAGTTTCGATTTGAAAAAGGTTACGGGTTTTCACGAAAACTTTTATTTTGAAGGGGTAATTGCCAACTTCCTGTTGATTTTTTCTGCTAGCTGTCAATTATTAAAATGTAGGTCTAAGTAAGACCTACATAGAAGTTTTTGTTTCATGTCTTTCCGACATTCCTACCGGAAGTTACAAGCAGTTTTGTCTATGTTTTCTTCCTGGAAGCAGTTTTTTCTGTGTTTTATTCAAAAATTGCGCTAGAGCGCAATTTTGAGTATTTTTTTTTTTTTTTTTCATTAGATCGCAATTTCTGCCAGTCCTGATGTGTCTGCCAAGTTTGGTGAGTTTTGAAGCATTTTAAGGGGGGCAAATTACAGCTCAAAGAGGCAAAAATTGCATTTTTTGTGAAAATTTGGCTTTGAATGGGTTTTTGAAAATTTTTTGTTGATTTTGGCCCCAGAAGATACAATTATGGAATTTAGGTCTAAGTCAGACCTACATAGAGGTTTTTGTTTCATGTCTCTACGACATTCCTAACGGAAGTTACAAGCAGTCTGTTTTTTTTTTTTCCTAGGGGGCGCTAGAGCGCATTTTTGATTTTTGGGGTTTGGTTGCCTAATATGTTGGGAAGGCATGAAAGACCGACGTGTGTGTCAAATTTGGTGAGTTTTGAAATATGTTAAGAGGGTGAAATTGGGGCGCGACGGTGCGGAAGAAAGAAAGAAAGAAAGAAAGAAAGAATAATAATAAAACGCAGCAGATTCAATAGGGTCCTTGCATGGCAAAGGACATGGATGTCCTTTGCCATTGCAGGGCGGACCCTAATAAGAAACGTTACAGATTCAATAGGGTCCTTGCATGGCAAAGGACATGGATGTCCTTTGCCATTGCAGGGCGGACCCTAATTAAAGCTGCAAGCAGCGTTGGTCGGGTCCGCCGTTGGCCGCCGCCGCCGTGTCCCGAGTCCCGATCTTAGTCAGACCAACATAGAGGTCTTTGTTTCATGTCTCTACGACATTCCTAACAGAAGTTACAAGCAGTTTTGTCTGGAAAAAGGTGACGGCTTTTTACAAAACTTTTATTTTGAAGGGGTAATTGCCAACTTCCTGTTGATTTTAACTGAAAGATGCCACCTATCAAAATGTAGGTCTAAGTGAGACCTACATAGAGGTTTTTGTTTCATGTCTGTCCGACATTCCTACCAGAAGTTACAAGCAGTTTTATCCGTTTCCTCTTCCTAGGAGCAGTTTTTCCGTGTTTTTTTTAAAAATTGCAATAGAGCGCAATTTTGAGGTTTAAGGTTTGGTTTTTTCACTAGATCGCAATTTCTGCCAGTCCTGATGTGTGTGCCAAGTTTGGTGAATTTTGAAGCATTTTAAGGGGGTCAAATTAAAGCTCAAAGAGGCAAAAATAGCGTTTTTTGCGAAAATGTTGCTTTGAATGAGTTTTAGCAAAATTTCTGTTGATTTTGGGTATAGACCTTTCTAATTGGAAATGTAGGTCTTAGTCAGACCTACACAGAGGTTTTCGTTTCATGTCTCTACGACATTCCTAACGGAAGTTACAAGCAGTCTCTTTTTTGTCTCTTCCTAGGGGGCGCTAGCTTGCAATTTTAATTTTTGGGGTTTGGTTGCTTAATAAGTTGGTCTGCCGCTCCATACCGATGTGTGTGTCAATTTTGGTGAGTTTTGAAGCATGTTAAGGGGGTCAAATTAGGGTGCGAAGGTGCGAGTGCGCCTTGGGTTGCTGTCCCCGAGCCCCAGGGCTTAAGACGCCTTCGTCCCACTATTTAATGCATTGTGAAAGTAATGCAGTTGTTGTATTGAAGTGAAAATATCTAGCTTCCTGTTGATTTTTGCCAAAGTATGTCAATTATTCAAATGTAGGTCTAAGTCAGACCTACATAGTGGTTTTTGTTTCATGTCTCTCTGACATTCCTACCGGAAGTTACAAGCAGTTTTGTCTTTGTTTTCTTCCTAGGAGCAGTTTGTCTGTGTTGTATTCCTAGGGGGCGCTAGAGCACAATTTTGAGTTTTGGGGTTTGGTTTTTTCATTAGCTCGCAATTGTTGCCAGTCCTGATGTGTGTGCCAAGTTTGGTGAGTTTTGAAGCATTTTAAGGGGGTCAAATTACAGCTCAAAGAAGCAAAAATGACATTTTTTAGGAAACTTTGCGCAAGGCGTCTTTGAAGGCGCGTAAAATCAAAACCTTAAAACTTATCAAAACTTTGATCTATACTTTTATTCAGAAGGGTCCAAACTCTCTCCTGAGCGAGTTTGAAGCCGAAACGACAAACGCGCTCAGAGGAGATAACTTTTGAAGAAAGGTGACGTTTTTTCACAAAACTTTTATTTTGAAGGGGTAATTGCCAACTTCCTGTTGATTTTTTCTGCTAGCTGTCAATTATTAAAATGTAGGTCTAAGTGAGACCTACATAGAAGTTTTTGTTTCATGTCTTTCCGGCATTCCTACCCGAAGTTACAAGCAGTTTTGTCTGTGGTTTCTTCCTGGAAGCAGTATTTTCCGTGTTTCATTGAAAAATTGCGCTAGAGCGCAATTTTGAGTTTTTTTTTTTTTTTTTTTCATTAGATTGCAATTTCTGCCAGTCCTGATGTGTCTGCCAAGTTTGGTGAGTTTTGAAGCATGTTAAGGGGGTCAAATTACAGCTCAAAGAGGCAAAAATTGCATTTTTTTGTAAAAATTTTGCTTTGAATGAGTTTTTGCAAAATTTCTGTTGATTTTGGGTATAGACATTTTTTATTGGAAATGTAGGTCTAAGTCAGACCTACACAGAGGTTTTCGTTTCATGTCTCTACGACATTCCTGACGGAAGTTACAAGCAGTCTGTTTTGTTTTTTTTCCTAGGGGGCGCTAGTGCGCAATTTTAATTTTTGGGGTATGGTTGCTTAATATGTTGGGGTGTCCCGGTAGACCGACGTGTGTGTCAACTTTGGTGAGTTTTGAAGCATGTTAAGGGGGTCAAATTAGGGTGAGAAGGTGCGGAATAAACAATAATAATAATAAAACGCAGCAGATTCAATAGGGTCCTTGCATGGCAAAGGACATGGATGTCCTTTGCCATTGCAGGGCGGACCCTAATTAAAGCTGCAAGCAGCGTTGGTCGGGTCCGCCGTTGGCCGCCGCCGCCGCCGCCGTGTCCCGAGTCCCGATCTTAGTCAGACCTACATAGAAGTTTTTGTTTCATCACTCTACGACATTCCTAACAGAAGTTACAAGCAGTTTTGTCTGGAAAAAGGTGACGGCTTTTTACAAAACTTTTATTTTGAAGGGGTAATTGGCAACTTCCTGTTGATTTTAACTGAAAGATGCCAATTATCAAAATGTAGGTCTAAGTCAGACCTACACAGAGGTTTTTGTTTCATGTCTCTACGACATTCCTAACGGAAGTTACAAGCAGTCTGTTTTTTGTATCTTCCTAGGGGGCGCTAGCGCGCAATTTTCATTTTTGGGGTTTGGTTACCTAATATGTTGGTCTGCCGCTCCATACCGATGTGTGTGTCAAATTTGGTGAGTTTTGAAGCATGTTAAGGGGGTCAAATTAGGGTATTGTCTGTGTTGTATTCATAGGGGGCGCTAGAGCACAATTTTGAGTTTTGGGGTTTGGTTTTTTCATTAGCTCACAATTGTTGCCAGTCCTGATGTGTGTGCCAAGTTTGGTGAGTTTTGAAGCATTTTAAGGGGGTCAAATTACAGCTCAAAGAGGAAAAAAGTAAATTTTTTAGGAAAATTTGCGCAGGGGTTCTTTGAAGGCGCGTAAAATCAAAACCTGAAAACTTATCACAACTTTGATCTATACTTTTAATCAGAAGGGTCCAAACTCTCTCCTGAGCGAGTTTGAAGCCGAAACGACAAACGCGCTCAGAGGAGATAACTTTTGAAGAAAGGTGACGGGTATTCACAAAACTTTTATTTTGAAGGGGTAATTGCCAACTTCCTGTTGATTTTTTCTGCTAGCTGTCAATTATTAAAAATGTAGGTCTAAGTGAGACCTACATAGAAGTTTTTGTTTCATGTCTTTCCGGCATTCCTACCCGAAGTTACAAGCAGTTTTGTCTGTGTTTTCTTCCTGGAAGCAGTTTTTTCTGTGTTTTATTGAAAAATTGCGCTAAAGCGCAATTTTGAGTTGTTTTTTTTTTTTTTTTCATTAGATTGCAATTTCTGCCAGTCCTGATGTGTCTTCCAAGTTTGGTGAGTTTTGAAGCATGTTAAGGGGGTCAAATTACAGCTCAAAGGGGCAAAAATAGCATTTTTTAGCGAAAATTTTGCTTTGAATGGGTTTTTGCCAAATTTCTGTTGATTTTAGGTATAGGCATTTCTAATGGGGAATCTAGGTCTAACTCAGACCTACATAGAGGTTTTTGTTCCATGTCTTTACGACATTCCTAACGGAAGTTACAAGCAGTCTGTTTTTTTTTTTTCGTAGGGGGCGCTAGCGCGCATTTTTCATTTTTGGGGTTTGGTTGCTTAATATGTGTTTTTGCCAAGCCTTACCGATGTGTGTTTAAAATTTGGTGAGTTTTGGAGCATGGTCAGTGGGTCAAATTAGGGTTCAAAGTTGCGGAAGAATAATAATAATTAAAGCTGCAAGCAGCGTTGGTCGGGTCCGCCGTTGGCCGCCGCCGCCGTGTCCCGAGTCCCGATCTTAATCAGACCTCCATAGAAGTTTTTGTTTCATCACTCTATGACATTCCTAACAGAATTTACAAGCAGTTTTGTCAGTTATTTTTCCTAGGGGGAGCTAGAGCACAATTTTCATTTTTGGGGTTTGTTTTTTTATTGGATGGCAATTTTCACCAGTCCTGATGTGTGTGTAAAATTTGGTGAGTTTTGAAGCATGTTAAGGGGGTCAAATTACAGATTGGTGTTTCTGGATGTTGTTGATAAATGGCTTTCGCTTGGCATAGTATAGCTTTAACTGGCACTTTGAAACATTTTAAGGGGGTCAAATATCAGTTCAAAGAGGCAAAAAAGGCATTTTTTGCAAATATTTTGTTTTGAAGGGGTTTTTGTCAACTTCCTGTTAATTTTAGGTATAGAAGTGTTTAATGGAAATGTAGGTCTAAGTCAGACCTACATAGAGGTTTTTGTTTCATGTCCCTACGACATTCCTAACGGAAGTTACAAGCAGTTTTGTCTGGAAAAAGGTGACGGCTTTTTACAAAACTTTTATTTTGAAGGGGTAATTGCCAACTTCCTGTTGATTTTAACTGAAAGATGCCAATTATCAAAGTGTAGGTCCAAGTGAGACCTACATTGAGGTTTTCGTTTCATGTCTGTCCGACATTCCTACCAGAAGTTACAAGCAGTTTGATCTGTTTCCTCTTCCTAGGAGCAGTTTTTTCTGTGTTTTATTCAAAAATTGCAATATAGCGCAATTTTGAGTTTAAAGGTTTGTTTTTTTTCACTAGATCGCAATGTTTAACAGTCCTGATGTGTGTGGCAAGTTTGGTGAGTTTTGAAGCATTTTAAGGGGGTCAAATTTCAGTTCAAAGAGGCAGAAATTGACTTTTTTGCGAAAATTTTGTTTTGAAGGGGTTTTTGCCAACTTCCTGTTGATTTTTGCTATAGAAGTGCTTCATTGGAAATGTAGGTCTAAGTCTGATCTACATAGAGGTTTTTGTTCCATGTCTCTACGACATTCCCAACGGAAGTTACAAGCAGTCTGTTTTTTGTCGAAACGACAAACGCACTGGGAGGAGTATCGATTTGAAAAAGGTGACGGGTTTTTACAAAAACTTTTATTTTGAAGGGGTAATTGTCAACTTCCTGTTGATTATTTCTGCTAGCTGTCGATTATTAAAATGTAGGTCTAAGTGAGACCTACATAGAAGTTTTTGTTTCATGTCCTTCCGGCATTCCTACCCGAAGTTACAAGCAGTTTTGTCTGTGGTTTCTTCCTGGAAGCAGTTTTTTCTGTGTTTTATTGAAAAATTGCGCTAAAGCACAATTTTGAGATTTTTTTTTTTTTTTTTTCATTAGATCACAATTTCTGCCAGTCCTGATGTGTGTGCCAAGTTTGGTGAGTTTTGAAGCATTTTAAGGGGGTCAAATTGCAGCTCAAAGAGGCAAAAATAGCCTTTTTTTGCGAAAATTTTGCTTTGAATGGGTTTTTGCCCAATTGCTGTTGATTTTAGGTATAGGCGTTTCTGATGGGGAATCTAGGCCTAAGTCAGACCTACATAGAGGTTTTTGTTCCATGTCTTTACGACATTCCTAACGGAAGTTACAAGCAGTCTGTTTTTTTTTTTTCGTAGGGGGCGCTAGCGCGCATTTTTCATTTTTGGGGTTTGGTTGCTTAATATGTGTTTTTGCCAAGCCTTACCGATGTGTGTGCCAAATTTGGTGAGTTTTGGAGCATGGTCAGTGGGTCAAATTATGGTTCGAAGTTGCGGAAGAATAATAATAATTAAAGCTGCAAGCAGCGTTGGTCGGGTCCGCCGTTGGCCGCCGCCGCCGTGTCCCGGGTCCCGATCTTAGTCAAACCAACATAGAGGTTTTTATTTCATGTCTCTACGACATTTCTAACAGAAGTTACATGCAGTTTTGTCTGGGTTTTTTCCTAGGGGGCGCTAAGCGCAATTTAGATTTTTGGGGTTTGGTTTTTTATTAGATGGCAGTTTTTGCCAGTCCTGATATGTGTGTAAAATTTGGTGAGTTTTGAAGCATGTTAAGGGGGTGAAATTACAGATCGGCGATTCTGGATGTTGTTGATAAATGGCTTTCGGTCTGCATAACAGAGCTTTAACTAGCACTTTGAAGCATTTTAAGTGGGTGAAATTACAGCTCAAAGAGGCAAAAACGTCATTTTTTAGGAAAAGTTGCGCAGGGGTTTTTTGAAGGCGCGTAAAATCCAAACCGGAGCAGTAATCAAAACTTTGATCTATACTTTTAATCAGAAGTGTCCAAACTCTCTCCTGTGCGAGTTTGAAGCCGAAACGACAAACGCACTGGGAGAAGTGTCGATTTGAAAAAGGTGACGGGTTTTCACAAAACTTTTATTTTGAAGGGGCAATTTTTAACTTCCTGTTGATTTTTGCCGAAGGATGTAAATTATCGAAATGTAGGTCTAAGTCAGACCTACCTAGATGTTTTTGTTTCATGTCTGTCCGACATTCCTACTGAAAGTTACAAGCAGTTTTGTCTGTTTTCTCTTCCTAGGAGCAGTTTTTTCTGTGTTTTATTCAAAAATTGCGCTAGAGCGCAATTTTGAGTTTTATTATTTTTTATTTTCATTAGATCGCAATTTCTGCCAGTCCTGAGGTGTGTGCCAAGTTTGGTGAGTTTTGAAGCATTTTAAGGGGGTCAAATTACAGCTCAAAGAGGCAAAAATAGCATTTTTTGCGAAAATTTTGCTTTGAAGGCGTTTTTGCCAACTTCCTGTTGATTTTAGGTATAGAACATTTTTATTGGAAATGTTCATCTAAGTCAGACCTACATATAGGTTTTTGTTTCAAGTCTCTACGGCATTCCTAATGGAAGTTACAAGCAGTCCGTTTTTTGTTTCTTCCTAGGGGGCGCTAGCGCGCAATTTTGATTTTTAGTGCTCGGTTTTTTTATTAGATGGCAATTTTCGCAGATCCTGATGTGTGTGTCAAATATGGTGAGTTTTGAAGCATGTTAAGTGGGTCAAATTTCAGCTGGAAACGGCGGCGGAATAATAAAGAATAATAATAAAACGCAGCAGATTCAATAGGGTCCTTGCATGGCAAAGGACATGGATGTCCTTTGCCATTGCAGGGCGGACCCTAATTAAAGCTGCAAGCAGCGTTGGTCGGGTCCGCCGTTGGCCGCCGCCGCCGCCACCGTGTCCCGAGTCCCGATCTTAGTCAGACCTACATAGAAGTTTTTGTTTCATCACTCTACGATATTCCTAACAGAAGTTACAAGCAGTTTTGTCTGGAAAAAGGTGACGGCTTTTTACAAAACTTTTATTTTGAAGGGGTAATTGCCAACTTCCTGTTGATTTCAACTGAAAGATGCCAATCATCAAAATGTAGGTGTAAGTGAGACCTACATAGAGGTTTTTGTTTCATGTCTGTCCGACGTTCCTACCAGAAGTTACAAGCAGTTTTATCCGTTTCCTCTTCCTAGGAGCATTTTTTCTGTGTTTTTTTCAAAAATTGCAATAGAGCGCAATTTTGAGTTTTAAGGTTTGGTTTTTTCACTAGATCGCAATTTCTGCCAGTCCTGATGTGTGTGCCAAGTTTGGTGAGTTTTGAAGCATTTTAAGGGGGTCAAATTGCAGCTCAAAGAGGCAAAAATAGCATTTTTTTGCGAAAATTTTGCTTTGAATGAGTTTTTGCAAGATTTCTGTTGATTTTGGGTATAGACATTTTTTATTGGAAATGTAGGTCTAAGTCAGACCTACACAGAGGTTTTTGTTTCATGTCTCTACGACATTCCTGACGGAAGTTACAAGCGATTTGTTTTTATTTTTTGCTAGGGGGCGCTAGCGCGCAATTTTCATTTTTGGGGTTTGGTTGCTTAATATGTTGGGGAGGGACACCGTACCGACGTGTGTGTCAACTTTGGTGAGTTTTGAAGCATGTTAAGGGGGTCAAATTAGGGTATTGTTTGTGTTGTATTCCTAGGGGGCGCTAGAGCACAATTTTGAGTTTTTGGGTTTGGTTTTTTCATTAACTCGCAATTGTTGCCAGTCCTGATGTGTGTGCCAAGTTTGGTGAGTTTTGAAGCATTTTAAGGGGGTCAAATTACAGCTCAAAGAGGTAAAAATGATATTTTTTGGGAAAATTTTCGCAGGGGTTCTTTGAAGGCGCGTAAAATCAAAACCTGAAAACTTATCACAACTTTGATCTATACTTTTAATCAGAAGGGTCCAAACTCTCTCCTGAGCGAGTTTGAAGCCGAAACGACAAACGCGCTCAGAGGAGATAACTTTTGAAGAAAGGTGACGGGTTTTCACAAAACTTTTATTTTGAAGGGGTAATTGCCAACTTCCTGTTGATTTTTTCTGCTAGCTGTCAATTATTAAAATGTAGGTCTAAGTGAGACCTACATAGAAGTTTTTGTTTCATGTCTTTCCGGCATTCCTACCCGAAGTTACAAGCAGTTTTGTCTGTGTTTTCTTCCTGGAAGCAGTTTTTTCTGTGTTTTATTGAAAAATTGCGCTAAAGCGCAATTTTGAGTTTTTTTTTTTTTTTTTTTTCATTAGATTGCAATTTCTGCCAGTCCTGATGTGTCTTCCAAGTTTGGTGAGTTTTGAAGCATGTTAAGGGGGTCAAATTACAGCTCAAAGGGGCAAAAATAGCATTTTTTAGCGAAAATTTTGCTTTGAATGGGTTTTTGCCAAATTTCTGTTGATTTTAGGTATAGGCATTTCTGATGGGGAATCTAGGTCTAAGTCAGACCTACATAGAGGTTTTTGTTCCATGTCTTTACGACATTCCTAACGGAAGTTACAAGCAGTCTGTTTTTTTTTTTTCGTAGGGGGCGCTAGCGCGCATTTTTCATTTTTGGGGTTTGGTTGCTTAATATGTGTTTTTGCCAAGCCTTACCGATGTGTGTGCCAAATTTGGTGAGTTTTGGAGCATGGTCAGTGGGTCAAATTAGGGTTCGAAGCTGCGGAATAATAATAATAATAATAATAATAATAATAATAAGAAACGTTACAGATTCAATAGGGTCCTTGCCTTAGCAAAGGACATGGATGTCCTTTGCTGGCAGGGCGGACCCTAATTAAAGCTGCAAGCAGCGTTGGTCGGGTCCGCCGTTGGCCGCCGCCGCCGCCGCCGTGTCCCGAGTCCCGATCTTAGTCAGACCTACATAGAAGTTTTTGTTTCATCACTCTACGACATTCCTAACAGAAGTTACAAGCAGTTTTGTTTGGAAAAAGGTGACGGCTTTTTACAAAACTTTTATTTTGAAGGGGTAATTGGCAACTTCCTGTTGATTTTAACTGAAAGATGCCAATTATCAAAATGTAGGTCTAAGTCAGACCTACACAGAGGTTTTTGTTTCATGTCTCTACGACATTCCTAACGGAAGTTACAAGCAGTCTGTTTTTTGTATCTTCCTAGGGGGCGCTAGCGCGCAATTTTAATTTTTGGGGTTTGGTTACCTAATATGTTGGTCTGCCGCTCCATACCGATGTGTGTGTCAAATTTGGTGAGTTTTGAAGCATGTTAAGGGGGTCAAATTAGGGTATTGTCTGTGTTGTATTCATAGGGGGCGCTAGAGCACAATTTTGAGTTTTGGGGTTTGGTTTTTTCATTAGCTCGCAATTGTTGCCAGTCCTGATGTGTGTGCCAAGTTTGGTGAGTTTTGAAGCATTTTAAGGGGGTCAAATTACAGCTCAAAGAGGTAAAAAGGAAAATTATTTGGAAAATTTTCGCAGGGGTTCTTTGAAGGCGCGTAAAATCAAAACCTGAAAACTTATCACAACTTTGATCTATACTTTTAATCAGAAGGGTCCAAACTCTCTCCTGAGCGAGTTTGAAGCCGAAACGACAAACGCGCTCAGAGGAGATAACTTTTGAAGAAAGGTGACGGGTTTTCACAAAACTTTTATTTTGAAGGGGTAATTGCCTACTTCCTGTTGATTTTTTCTGCTAGCTGTCAATTATTAAAATGTTGGTCTAAGTGAGACCTACATAGAAGTTTTCGTTTCATGTCTTTCCGGCATTCCTACCCGAAGTTACAAGCAGTTTTGTCTGTGTTTTCTTCCTGGAAGCAGTTTTTTCTGTGTTTTATTGAAAAATTACAATAGAGCGCAATTTTGAGTTTTTTTTTTTTTTTTTTTCATTAGATTGCAATTTCTGCCAGTCCTGATGTGTCTTCCAAGTTTGGTGAGTTTTGAAGCATGTTAAGGGGGTCAAATTACAGCTCAAAGGGGCAAAAATAGCATTTTTTAGCGAAAATTTTGCTTTGAATGGGTTTTTGCCAAATTTCTGTTGATTTTAGGTATAGGCATTTCTAATGGGGAATCTAGGTCTGAGTCAGACCTACATAGAGGTTTTTGTTCCATGTCTTTACGACATTCCTAACGGAAGTTACAAGCAGTCTGTTTTTTTTTTTTCGTAGGGGGCGCTAGCGCGCATTTTTCATTTTTGGGGTTTGGTTGCTTAATATGTGTTTTTGCCAAGCCTTACCGATGTGTGTGCCAAATTTGGTGAGTTTTGGAGCATGGTCAGTGGGTCAAATTATGGTTTGAAGTTGCGGAAGAATAATAATAATTAAAGCTGCAAGCAGCGTTGGTCGGGTCCGCCGCCGCCGCCGCCGCCGCCGTGTCCCGAGTCCCGATCTTAGTCAGACCTCCATAGAAGTTTTTCTTTCATCACTCTACGACATTCCTAACAGAATTTACAAGCAGTTTTATCAGTTTATTTTCCTAGGGGGCGCTAGAGCACAATTTTCATTTTTGGGGTTTGTTTTTTTTATTGGATGGCAATTTTCACCAGTCCTGATGTGTGTGTAAAATTTGGTGAGTTTTGAAGCATGTTAAGGGGGTCAAATTATAGATTTGCGTTTCTGGATGTTGTTGATAAATGGCTTTCGCTTGGCATTGTATAGCTTTAACTTGCACTTTGAAGCATTTTAAGGGGGTCAAATTTCAGTTCAAAGAGGCAAAAAAGGCATATTTTGCGAAAATTTTGTTTTGAAGGGGTTTTGCCAACTTCCTGTTGATTTTAGGTACAGAAGTGTTTATTGGAAATGTAGGTCTAAGTCAGACCTACACAGAGGTTTTTGTTTCATGTCTCTACGACATTCCTAACAGAAGTTACAAGCAGTCTGTTTTTTTTTTTTCGTAGGGGGCGCTAGCGCGCAATTTTCATTTTTGGGGTTTGGTTGCTTAATAAGTTGGTCTGCCGCTCCATACCGACGTGTTTGTCAAATTTGGGGAGTTTTGAAGCATGTTAAGGGGGTCAAATTAGGGTGCGAAGGTGCGAGCGCGCCTTGGGTTGCTGTCCCCGAGCCCCACGGCAGGAGAAGCCTTGCTGCCACTATTTAATGCATTGTGAAAGTAATGCAGTTGTTGTATTGAAGTGAAAATATCTAGCTTCCTGTTGATTTTGGCCAAAGTATGTTAATTATTCAAATGTAGGTCTAAGTCAGACCTACATAGTGGTTTTTGTTTCATGTCTCTCTGACATTCCTACCGGAAGTTACAAGCAGTTTTGTCTTTGTTTTCTTCCTAGGAGTAGTTTGTCTGTGTTGTATTCCTAGGGGGCGCTAGAGCACAATTTTGAGTTTTGGGGTTTGGTTTTTTCATCAGCTCGCAATTGTTGCCAGTCCTGATGTGTGTGCCAAGTTTGGTGTGTTTTGAAGCATTTTAAGGGGGTCAAATTACAGCTCAAAGAGGTAAAAATTATCTTTTTTAGGAAAATTTGCGCAGGGGATCTTTGAAGGCGCGTAAAATCAAAACCTTAAAACTTATCAAAATTTTGATCTATACTTTTAATCAGAAGGGTTCAAACTCTCTCCTGTGCGAGTTTGAAGCCGAAACGACAAACGCGCTCAGAGGAGATAACTTTTGAAGAAAGGTGACGGGTTTTCACAAAACTTTTATTTTGAAGGGGTAATTGCCAACTTCCTGTTGATTTTTTCTGCTAGCTGTCAATTACTAAAATGTAGGTTTAAGTGAGACCTACATAGAATTTTTTGTTTCATGTCTTTCCGGCATTCCTACCCGAAGTTACAAGCAGTTTTGTCTGTGTTTTCTTCCTGGAAGCAGTTTTTTCTGTGTTTTATTAAAAAATTGCGCTAGAGCGCATTTTTTGATATTTTTATTTTTTTTTTTCATTAGAACGCAATTTCTGCCAGTCCAGATGTGTGTGCCAAGTTTGGTGAGTTTTGAAGCATTTTAAGGGGGTCAAATTACAGCTCAAAGAGGCAAAAATAGCATTTTTTTGCGAAAAATTTGCTTTGAATGGGTTTTTGCAAAATTTTTGTTGATTTTTGCCCCAGAAGGTACAATTATGAAATCTAGGTCTAAGTCAGCCCTACATAGAGGTTTTTGTTTCATGTCTCTACGACATTGCTAGCGGAAGTTACAAGCTGTCTGTTTTTTTTTTCTTCCTAGGGGGCGCTAGCGCGCAATTTTTATTTTTGGGGTTTGGTTGCTTAATAAGTTGGGAAGGCCCACCGTACCAACGTGTGTGTCAAATTTGGTGAGTTTTGAAGCATGTTCAGGGGGTCAAATTAGGGTGCGAAGGAGCGGAATAAACAATAATAATAATAAAACGCAGCAGATTCAATAGGGTCCTTGCATGGCAAAGGACATGGATGTCCTTTGCCATTGCAGGGCGGACCCTAATTAAAGCTGCAAGCAGCGTTGGTCGGGTCCGCCGTTGGCCGCCGCCGCCGTGTCCCGAGTCCCGATCTTAGTCAGACCAACATAGAGGTCTTTGTTTCATGTCTCTACGACATTCCTAACAGAAGTTACAAGCAGTTTTGTCTGGAAAAAGGTGACGGCTTTTTACAAAACTTTTATTTTGAAGGGGTAATTGCCAACTTCCTGTTGATTTTAACTGAAAGATGCCACCTATCAAAATGTAGGTCTAAGTGAGACCTACATAGAGGTTTTTGTTTCATGTCTGTCCGACATTCCTACCAGAAGTTACAAGCAGTTTTATCCGTTTCCTCTTCCTAGGAGCAGTTTTTCCGTGTTTTTTTTAAAAATTGCAATAGAGCGCAATTTTGAGGTTAAGGTTTGGTTTTTTCACTAGATCGCAATTTCTGCCAGTCCTGATGTGTGTGCCAAGTTTGGTGAATTTTGAAGCATTTTAAGGGGGTCAAATTAAAGCTCAAAGAGGCAAAAATAGCGTTTTTTGCGAAAATGTTGCTTTGAATGAGTTTTAGCAAAATTTCTGTTGATTTTGGGTATAGACCTTTCTAATTGGAAATGTAGGTCTTAGTCAGACCTACACAGAGGTTTTCGTTTCATGTCTCTACGACATTCCTAACGGAAGTTACAAGCAGTCTCTTTTTTGTCTCTTCCTAGGGGGCGCTAGCTTGCAATTTTAATTTTTGGGGTTTGGTTGCTTAATAAGTTGGTCTGCCGCTCCATACCGATGTGTGTGTCAATTTTGGTGAGTTTTGAAGCATGTTAAGGGGGTCAAATTAGGGTGCGAAGGTGCGAGTGCGCCTTGGGTTGCTGTCCCCGAGCCCCAGGGCTTAAGACGCCTTCGTCCCACTATTTAATGCATTGTGAAAGTAATGCAGTTGTTGTATTGAAGTGAAAATATCTAGCTTCCTGTTGATTTTTGCCAAAGTATGTCAATTATTCAAATGTAGGTCTAAGTCAGACCTACATAGTGGTTTTTGTTTCATGTCTCTCTGACATTCCTACCGGAAGTTACAAGCAGTTTTGTCTTTGTTTTCTTCCTAGGAGCAGTTTGTCTGTGTTGTATTCCTAGGGGGCGCTAGAGCACAATTTTGAGTTTTGGGGTTTGGTTTTTTCATTAGCTCGCAATTGTTGCCAGTCCTGATGTGTGTGCCAAGTTTGGTGAGTTTTGAAGCATTTTAAGGGGGTCAAATTACAGCTCAAAGAAGCAAAAATGACATTTTTTAGGAAACTTTGCGCAAGGCGTCTTTGAAGGCGCGTAAAATCAAAACCTTAAAACTTATCAAAACTTTGATCTATACTTTTATTCAGAAGGGTCCAAACTCTCTCCTGAGCGAGTTTGAAGCCGAAACGACAAACGCGCTCAGAGGAGATAACTTTTGAAGAAAGGTGACGTTTTTTCACAAAACTTTTATTTTGAAGGGGTAATTGCCAACTTCCTGTTGATTTTTTCTGCTAGCTGTCAATTATTAAAATGTAGGTCTAAGTGAGACCTACATAGAAGTTTTTGTTTCATGTCTTTCCGGCATTCCTACCCGAAGTTACAAGCAGTTTTGTCTGTGGTTTCTTCCTGGAAGCAGTATTTTCCGTGTTTCATTGAAAAATTGCGCTAGAGCGCAATTTTGAGTTTTTTTTTTTTTTTTTTTCATTAGATTGCAATTTCTGCCAGTCCTGATGTGTCTGCCAAGTTTGGTGAGTTTTGAAGCATGTTAAGGGGGTCAAATTACAGCTCAAAGAGGCAAAAATTGCATTTTTTTGTAAAAATTTTGCTTTGAATGAGTTTTTGCAAAATTTCTGTTGATTTTGGGTATAGACATTTTTTATTGGAAATGTAGGTCTAAGTCAGACCTACACAGAGGTTTTCGTTTCATGTCTCTACGACATTCCTGACGGAAGTTACAAGCAGTCTGTTTTGTTTTTTTTCCTAGGGGGCGCTAGTGCGCAATTTTAATTTTTGGGGTATGGTTGCTTAATATGTTGGGGTGTCCCGGTAGACCGACGTGTGTGTCAACTTTGGTGAGTTTTGAAGCATGTTAAGGGGGTCAAATTAGGGTGAGAAGGTGCGGAATAAACAATAATAATAATAAAACGCAGCAGATTCAATAGGGTCCTTGCATGGCAAAGGACATGGATGTCCTTTGCCATTGCAGGGCGGACCCTAATAATAAGAAAACGTTACAGATTCAATAGGGTCCTTGCATGGCAAAGGACATGGATGTCCTTTGCCATTGCAGGGCGGACCCTAATTAAAGCTGCAAGCAGCGTTGGTCGGGTCCGCCGCCGCCGCCGCCGTGTCCCGAGTCCCGATCTTAGTCAGACCAACATAGAGGTCTTTGTTTCATGTCTCTACGACATTCTTAACAGAAGTTACAAGCAGTTTTGTCTGGAAAAAGGTGACGGCTTTTTACAAAACTTTTATTTTGAAGGGGTAATTGCCAACTTCCTGTTGATTTTAACTGAAAGATGCCACCTATCAAAATGTAGGTCTAAGTGAGACCTACATAGAGGTTTTTGTTTCATGTCTGTCCGACGTTCCTACCAGAAGTTACAAGCAGTTGTATCCGTTTCCTCTTCCTAGGAGCAGTTTTTCTGTGTTTTTGTCAAAAATTGCAATAGAGCGCAATTTTGAGTTTTAAGGTTTGGTTTTTTCACTAGATCGCAATTTCTGCCAGTCCTGATGTGTGTGCCAAGTTTGGTGAGTTTTGAAGCATTTTAAGGGGGTCAAATTGCAGCTCAAAGAGGCAAAAATAGCATTTTTTTGCGAAAATTTTGCTTTGAATGAGTTTTTGCAAGATTTCTGTTGATTTTGGGTATAAACATTTTTTATTGGAAATGTAGGTCTTAGTCGGACCTACACAGAGGTTTTTGTTTCATGTCTCTACGATATTCCTAACGGAAGTTACAAGCGGTTTGTTTTTGTTTTTTGCTAGGGGGCGCTAGCGCGCAATTTTCATTTTTGGGGTTTGGTTGCTTAATATGTTGGGAAAGGACACCGTACCGACGTGTGTGTCAACTTTGGTGAGTTTTGAAGCATGTTAAGGGGGTCAAATTAGGGTATTGTCTGTGTTGTATTCCTAGGGGGCGCTAGAGCACAATTTTGAGTTTTGGGGTTTGGTTTTTCCACTAGATCGCAATTTCTGCCAGTCCTAATGTGTGTGCCAAGTTTGGTGAGTTTTGAAGCATTTTAAGGGGGTCAAATTACAGCTCAAAGAGGTAAAAATGATATTTTTTTGGAAAATTTGCGCAGGGGATCTTTGAAGGCGCGTAAAATCAAAACCTTAAAACTTATCACAACTTTGATCTATACTTTTAATCAGAAGGGTTCAAACTCTCTCCTGTGCGAGTTTGAAGCCGAAACGACAAACGCACTGGGAGGAGTATCGATTTGAAAAAGGTGACGGGTTTTTACAAAAACTTTTATTTTGAAGGGGTAATTGTCAACTTCCTGTTGATTTTTTCTGCTAGCTGTCAATTACTAAAATGTAGGTCTAAGTGAGACCTACATAGAAGTTTTTGTTTCATGTCTTTCCGGCATTCCTACCCGAAGTTACAAGCAGTTTTGTCTGCGGTTTCTTCCTGGAAGCAGTTTTTTCTGTGTTTTATTGAAAAATTGCGCTAGAGCGCAATTTTGAGTTTTTTTTTTTTTTTTTTTCATCAGATTGCAATTTCTGCCAGTCCTGATGTGTCTGCCAAGTTTGGTGAGTTTTGAAGTATTTTAAGGGGGTCAAATTGCAGCTCAAAGAGGCAAAAATTGCATTTTTTGTGAAAATTTGGCTTTGAATGGGTTTTTGAAATTTTTTTGTTGATTTTGGCCCCAGAAGATACAATTATGGAATTTAGGTCTAAGTCATCCCTACACAGAGGTTTTTGTTTCATGTCTCTACGACATTCCTAACGGAAGTTACAAGCAGTCTGTTTTTTGTTTCCTTTTAGGGGGCGCTAGAGCGCAATTTTCATTTTTGGGGTTTGGTTGCTTAATATGTTGTGGTGTCACGGTAGACCGACGTGTGTGTCAAGTTTGGTGAGTTTTGAAGCATGTTAAGGGGGTGATGTTGGGGCGCGACGGTGCGGAATAAAGAAAGAAAGAATAATAATAATTAAAGCTGCAAGCAGCGTTGGTCGGGTCCGCCGTTGGCCGCCGCCGCCGCCGCCGTGTCCCGAGTCCCGATCTTAGTCAAACCAACACAGAGGTCTTTGTTTCATGTCTCTACGACATTCCTAACAGAAGTTACAAGCAGTTTTGTCTGGAAAAAGGTGACGGCTTTTTACAAAACTTTTATTTTGAAGGGGTAATTGCCAACTTCCTGTTGATTTCAACTGAAAGATGCCAATCATCAAAATGTAGGTCTAAGTGAGACCTACATAGAGGTTTTTGTTTCATGTCTGTCCGACGTTCCTACCAGAAGTTACAAGCAGTTTTATCCGTTTCCTCTTCCTAGGAGCAGTTTTTCTGTGTTTTTTCAAAAATTGCAATAGAGCGCAATTTTGAGTTTTAAGGTTTGGTTTTTTCACTAGATCGCAATTTCTGCCAGTCCTGATGTGTGTGCCAAGTTTGGTGAGTTTTGAAGCATTTTAAGGGGGTCAAATTGCAGCTCAAAGAGGCAAAAATAGCATTTTTTTGCGAAAATTTTGCTTTGAATGAGTTTTTTCAAGATTTCTGTTGATTTTGGTTATAGACATTTTTTATTGGAAATGTAGGTCTTAGTCAGACCTACACAGAGGTTTTTGTTTCATGTCTCTACGACATTCCTGACGGAAGTTACAAGCGATTTGTTTTTGTTTTTTGCTAGGGGGCGCTAGCGCGCAATTTTCATTTTTGGGGTTTGGTTGCTTAATATGTTGGGGAGGGACACCGTACCAACGTGTGTGTCAACTTTGGTGAGTTTTGAAGCATGTTAAGGGGGTCAAATTAGGGTATTGTCTGTGTTGTATTCCTAGGGGGCGCTAGAGCACAATTTTGAGTTTTGGGGTTTGGTTTTTTTATTAGCTCGCAATTTCTGCCAGTCCTGATGTGTGTGCCAAGTTTGGTGAGTTTTGAAGCATTTTAAGGGGGTCAAATTACAGCTCAAAGAGGCAAAAATGAAATTTTTTAGGCAAATTTGCGCAGGGGTTCTTTGAAGGCGCGTAAAATCAAAACCTGAAAACTTATCAAAACTTTGATCTATACTTTTAATCAGAAGGGTTCAAACTCTCTCCTGTGCGAGTTTGAAGCCGAAACGACAAACGCACTGGGAGAAGTGTCGATTTGAAAAAGGTGACGGGTTTTTACAAAACTTTTATTTTGAAGGGGTAATTGCCAACTTCCTGTTTATTTTTTCTGCTAGCTGTCAATTATTAAAATGTAGGTCTAAGTGAGACCTACATAGAAGTTTTTGTTTCATGTCTTTCCGGCATTCCTACCGGAAGTTACAAGCAGTTTTGTCCGTGGTTTCTTCCTGGAAGCAGTTTTTTCTGTGTTTTATTGAAAAATTGCGCTAGAGCGCAATTTTGAGTTTTATTATTTTTTTTTTTCATTAGATTGCAATTTCTGCAAGTCCTGATGTGTCTGCCAAGTTTGGTGAGTTTTGAAGCATTTTAAGGGGGTGAAATTACAGCTCAAAGAGGCAAAAATAGCATTTTTTTGCGAAAATTTTGCTTTGAATGGGTTTTTGCAATATTTCTGTTGATTTTTGCCCCAGAACATACTATTATGAAATGTAGGTCTAAGTCAGATTTACATAGAGGTTTTCGTTTCATGTCTCTACGACATTCCTAACGGAAGTTACAATCAGTATGTTTTTTTTTTTTCATAGGGGGCGCTAGCGCGCAATTTTGTATTTTGGGGTTTGGTTGCTTAATATGTGTTTTTGCCAAGCCTTACCGATGTGTGTGCCAAATTTGGTGAGTTTTGGAGCATGGTCAGTGGGTCAAATTAGGGTTCGAAGCTGCGGAATAATAATAATAATAATAATAAAACGCAGCAGATTCAATAGGGTCCTTGCCATGGCAAAGGACAGAGTCCTTTGCCATTGGCAGGGCGGACCCTAATAATAATTAAAGCTGCAAGCAGCGTTGGTCGGGTCCGCCGTTGGCCGCCGCCGCCGCCGCCGTGTCCCGAGTCCCGATCTTAGTCAGACCAACATAGAGGTCTTTGTTTCATGTCTCTACGACATTCCTAACAGAAGTTACAAGCAGTTTTGTCTGGAAAAAGGTGACGGCTTTTTACAAAACTTTTATTTTGAAGGGGTAATTGCCAACTTCCTGTTGATTTTAACTGAAAGATGCCACCTATCAAAATGTAGGTCTACAGACCTACACAGAAGTTTTTGTTTCATGTCTCTACGACATTCCTAACGGAAGTTACAAGCAGTCTGTTTTTTGTCTCTTCCTAGGGGGCGCTAGCGCGCAATTTTCATTTTTGGAGTTTGGTTGCTTAATAAGTTGGTCTGCCGCTCCATACCGATGTGTGTGTCAAATTTGGTGAGTTTTGAAGCAAGTTAAGGGGGTCAAATTAGGGTGCGAAGGTGCGAGCGCGCCTTGGGTTGCTGTCCCCGAGCCCCAGGGCTTAAGACGCCTTCGTCCCACTATTTAATGCATTGTGAAAGTAATGCAGTTGTTGTATTGAAGTGAAAATATCAAGCTCCCTGTTGATTTTTGCCAAAGTATGTTAATTATTCAAATGTAGGTCTAAGTCAGACCTACATAGTGGTTTTCGTTTCATGTCTCTCTGACATTCCTACCGGAAGTTACAAGCAGTTTTGTCTTTGTTTTCTTCCTAGGAGCAGTTTGTCTGTGTTGTATTCCTAGGGGGCGCTAGAGCACAATTTTGAGTTTTGGAGTTTGGTTTTTTCATCAGCTCGCAATGGTTGCCAGTCCTGATGTGTGTGCCAAGTTTGGTGAGTTTTGAACCATTTTAAGGGGGTCAAATTACAGCTCAAATAGGCAAAAATGACATTTTTTAGGAAACTTTGCGCAGGGCGTCTTTGAAGGCGCGAAAAATCAAAACCTTAAAACTTATCACAACTTTGATCTATACTTTTAATCAGAAGGGTCCAAACTCTCTCCTGAGCGAGTTTGAAGCCGAAACGACAAACGCGCTCAGAGGAGATAACTTTTGAAGAAAGGTGACGGGTTTTCACAAAACTTTTATTTTGAAGGGGTAATTGCCAACTTCCTGTTGATTATTTCTGCTAGCTGTCAATTACTAAAATGTAGGTCTTAATGAGACCTACATAGAAGTTTTTGTTTCATGTCTTTCCGGCATTCCTACCCGAAGTTACAAGCAGTTTTGTCTGTGGTTTCTTCCTGGAAGCAGTTTTTTCTGTGTTTTATTGAAAAATTGCGCTAGAGCACAATTTTGAGATTTTTTTTTTTTTTTTTCATTAGATCACAATTTCTGCCAGTCCTGATGTGTGTGCCAAGTTTGGTGAGTTTTGAAGCATGTTAAGGGGGTCAAATTACAGCTCAAAGAGGCAAAAATAGCATTTTTTTGTAAAAATTTTGCTTTGAATGAGTTTTTGCAAAATTTCTGTTGATTTTGGGTATAGACGTTTTTTATTGGAAATGTAGGTCTAAGTCAGACCTACACAGAGGTTTTCGTTTCGTGTCTCTACGACATTCCTGATGGAAGTTACAAGCAGTCTGTTTTTGTTTTTTTCCTAGGGGGCGCTAGTGCGCAATTTTCATTTTTGGGGTATGGTTGCTTAATATGTTGGGGTGTCCCAGTAGACCGACGTGTGTGTCAACTTTGGTGAGTTTTGAAGCATGTTAAGGGGGTCAAATTAGGGTGAGAAGGTGCGGAATAAACAATAATAATAATTAAAGCTGCAAGCAGCGTTGGTCGGGTCCGCCGTTGGCCGCCGCCGCCGTGTCCCGGGTCCCGATCTTAGTCAAACCAACATAGAGGTTTTTATTTCATGTCTCTACGACATTTCTAACAGAAGTTACATGCAGTTTTGTCTGGGTTTTTTCCTAGGGGGCGCTAAGCGCAATTTAGATTTTTGGGGTTTGGTTTTTTATTAGATGGCAGTTTTTGCCAGTCCTGATATGTGTGTAAAATTTGGTGAGTTTTGAAGCATGTTAAGGGGGTGAAATTACAGATCGGCGATTCTGGATGTTGTTGATAAATGGCTTTCGGTCTGCATAACAGAGCTTTAACTAGCACTTACAAGCATTTTAAGGGGGTCAAATTACAGCTCAAAGAGGCAAAAACGTCATTTTTTAGGAAAAGTTGCGCAGGGGTTTTTTGAAGGCGCGTAAAATCCAAACCTGAAAACTTATCAAAACTTTGATCTATACTTTTAATCAGAAGTGTCCAAACTCTCTCCTGTGCGAGTTTGAAGCCGAAACGACAAACGGGCTCAGAGGAGATAACTTTTGAAGAAAGGTGACGGGTTTTCACAAAACTTTTATTTTGAAGGGGCAATTTTTAACTTCCTGTTGATTTTTGCCGAAGGATGTCAATTATCGAAATGTAGGTCTAAGTCAGACCTACCTAGAAGTTTTTGTTTCATGTCTTTCCGGCATTCCTACCGGAAGTTACAAGCAGTTTTGTCTGTGTTTTCTTCCTGGAAGCAGTTTTTTCTGTGTTTTATTGAAAAATTGCGTTAGAGCGCAATTTTGAGTTTTATTTTTTTTTTTTTTCATTAGATCGCAATTTCTGCCAGTCCTGATGTGTGTGCCAAGTTTGGTGAGTTTTGAAGCATTTTAAGGGGGTCAAATTGCAGCTCAAAGAGGCAAAAATAGCATTTTTTGCGAAAATTTTGCTTTGAATGAGTTTTTGGAAAATTTCTGTTGATTTTGGGTATAGGCATTTCTGATGGGGAATCTAGGTCTAAGTCAGACCTACATAGAGGTTTTCGTTCCATGTCTTTACGACATTCCTAATGGAAGTTACAAGCAGTCTGTTTTTTTTTTTTCGTAGGGGGCGCTAGCGCGCATTTTTCATTTTTGGGGTTTGGTTTTTTTATTAGATGGCAATTTTCGCCAGTTCCGATGAGTGTGTGAAATTTGGTGAGTTTTGAGGCATGGTCAGTGGGTCAAATTAGGGTTCAAAGAGGCGGCGGAATAATAATAATAATAAAGAAAGAATAAAACGCTACAGATACAATAGGGTCCTTGCCATGGCAAAGGACATGGAGTCCTTTGCTGGCAGGGCGGACCCTAATAAGAAACGTTACAGATTCAATAGGGTCCTTGCATGGCAAAGGACATGGATGTCCTTTGCCATTGCAGGGCGGACCCTAATAATAATTAAAGCTGCAAGCAGCGTTGGTCGGGTCCGCCGTTGGCCGCCGCCGCCGCCGCCGTGTCCCGAGTCCCGATCTTAGTCAGACCAACATAGAGGTCTTTGTTTCATGTCTCTACGACATTCCTAACAGAAGTTACAAGCAGTTTTGTCTGGAAAAAGGTGACGGCTTTTTACAAAACTTTTATTTTGAAGGGGTAATTGCCAACTTCCTGTTGATTTAAACTGAAAGATGCCACCTATCAAAATGTAGGTCTACAGACCTACACAGAAGTTTTTGTTTCATGTCTCTACGACATTCCTAACGGAAGTTACAAGCAGTCTGTTTTTTGTCTCTTCCTAGGGGGCGCTAGCGCGCAATTTTCATTTTTGGAGTTTGGTTGCTTAATAAGTTGGTCTGCCGCTCCATACCGATGTGTGTGTCAATTTTGGTGAGTTTTGAAGCAAGTTAAGGGGGTCAAATTAGGGTGCGAAGGTGCGAGCGCGCCTTGGGTTGCTGTCCCCGAGCCCCACGGCAGGAGAAGCCTTCGTCCCACTATTTAATGCATTGTGAAAGTAATGCAGTTGTTGTATTGAAGTGAAAATATCAAGCTCCCTGTTGATTTTTGCCAAAGTATGTTAATTATTCAAATGTAGGTCTAGGTCAGACCTACATAGTGGTTTTTGTTTCATGTCTCTCTGACATTCCTACCGGAAGTTACAAGCAGTTTTGTCTTTGTTTTCTTCCTAGGAGCAGTTTGTCTGTGTTGTATTCCTAGGGGGCGCTAGAGCACAATTTTGAGTTTTGGAGTTTGGTTTTTTCATCAGCTCGCAATGGTTGCCAGTCCTGATGTGTGTGCCAAGTTTGGTGAGTTTTGAAGCATTTTAAGGGGGTCAAATTACAGCTCAAATAGGCAAAAATGACATTTTTTAGGAAACTTTGCGCAGGGCGTCTTTGAAGGCGCGAAAAATCAAAACCTTAAAACTTATCACAACTTTGATCTATACTTTTAATCAGAAGAGTCCAAACTCTCTCCTGAGCGAGTTTGAAGCCGAAACGACAAACGCGCTCAGAGGAGATAACTTTTGAAGAAAGGTGACGGGTTTTCACAAAACTTTTATTTTGAAGGGGTAATTGCCAACTTCCTGTTGATTATTTCTGCTAGCTGTCAATTACTAAAATGTAGGTCTTAATGAGACCTACATAGAAGTTTTTGTTTCATGTCTTTCCGGCATTCCTACCCGAAGTTACAAGCAGTTTTGTCTGTGGTTTCTTCCTGGAAGCAGTTTTTTCTGTGTTTTATTGAAAAATTGCGCTAGAGCACAATTTTGAGATTTTTTTTTTTTTTTTTTCATTAGATCACAATTTCTGCCAGTCCTGATGTGTGTGCCAAGTTTGGTGAGTTTTGAAGCATTTTAAGGGGGTCAAATTGCAGCTCAAAGAGGCAAAAATAGCGTTTTTTGGCGAAAATTTTGCTTTGAAAGGGTTTTGCAAAATTTCTGTTGGTTTTAGGTATAGGAGTTTCTGATGGGGAATTTAGGTCTAGGTCAGTTCTACATAGAGGATTTTGTTTCATGTCTCTACGACATTCCTACCGGAAGTTACAAGCAGTCTGTTTTTTTTTTTTCGTAGGGGGCGCTAGCGCGCATTTTTCATTTTTGGGGTTTGGTTGCTTAATACGTGTTTTTGGCAAGCCTTACCGATGTGTGTGCCAAATTTGGTGAGTTTTGGAGCATGGTCAGTGGGTCAAATTAGGGTTCAAAGTTGCGGAAAAATAATAATAATAATTAAAGCTGCAAGCAGCGTTGGTCGGGTCCGCCGCCGCCGCCGTGTCCCGAGTCCCGATCTTAGTCAGACCTACATAGAAGTTTTTATTTCATCACTCTACGACATTCCTAACAGAATTTACAAGCAGTTTTGTAATTTTTTTTTCCTAGGGGGAGCTAGAGCACAATTTTCATTTTTGGGATTTGTTTTTTTATTGGATGGCAATTTTCACCAGTCCTGATGTGTGTGTAAAATTTGGTGAGTTTTGAAGCATGTTAAGGGGGTCAAATTATAGATTTGCGTTTCTGGATGTTGTTGATAAATGGCTTTCGCTTGGCATTGTATAGCTTTAACTTGCACTTTGAAGCATTTTAAGGGGGTCAAATTTCAGTTCAAAGAGGCAAAAAAGGCATTTTTTGCAAAAAATTTGTTTTAAAGGGGTTTTTGCCAACTTCCTGTTGATTTTAGGTATAGAAGTGTTTATTGGAAATGTAGGTCTAAGTCAGACCTACACAGAGGTTTTTGTTTCATGTCTCTACGACATTCCTAACGGAAGTTACAAGCAGTCTGTTTTTTGTCTCTTCCTAGGGGGCGCTAGCTTGCAATTTTCATTTTCGGGGTTTGATTGCTTAATAAATTGGTCTGCCGCTCCATACCGATGTGTGTGTCAATTTTGGTGAGTTTTGAAGCATGTTAAGGGGGTCAAATTTGGGTGCGAAGGTGCGAGCGCGCCTTGGGTTGCTGTCCCCGAGCCCCACGGCAGGAGAAGCCTTGCTGCCACTATTTAATGCATTGTGAAAGTAATGCAGTTGTTGTATTGAAGTGAAAATATCAAGCTCCCTGTTGATTTTTGCCAAAGTATGTTAGTTATTCAAATGTAGGTCTAAGTCAGACCTACATAGTGTTTTTTGTTTCATGTCTCTACGACATTCCTACCGGAAGGTACAAGCAGTTTTGTCTTTGTTTTCTTCCTAGGAGTAGTTTGTCTGTGTTGTATTCCTAGGGGGCGCTAGAGCACAATTTTGAGTTTTGGGGTTTAGTTTTTTTATCAGCTCGCAATTGTTGCCAGTCCTGATGTGTGTGCCAAGTTTGGTGTGTATTGAAGCATTTTAAGGGGGTCAAATTACAGCTCAAAGAGGCAAAAATGAAATTTTTTAGGAAACTTTGCGCAGGGGATCTTTGAAGGCGCGTAAAATCAAAACCTTAAAACTTATCACAACTTTGATCTATACTTTTAATCAGAAGGGTTCAAACTCTCTCCTGTGCGAGTTTGAAGCCGAAACGACAAACGCACTGGGAGGAGTATCGATTTGAAAAAGGTGACGGGTTTTTACAAAAACTTTTATTTTGAAGGGGTAATTGTCAACTTCCTGTTGATTATTTCTGCTAGCTGTCAATTATTAAAATGTAGGTCTAAGTGAGACCTACATAGAAGTTTTCGTTTCATGTCCTTCCGGCATTCCTACCCGAAGTTACAAGCAGTTTTGTCTGTGGTTTCTTCCTGGAAGCAGTTTTTTCTGTGTTTTATTGAAAAATTGCGCTAAAGCACAATTTTGAGATTTTTTTTTTTTTTTTTTCATTAGATCACAATTTCTGCCAGTCCTGATGTGTGTGCCAAGTTTGGTGAGTTTTGAAGCATTTTAAGGGGGTCAAATTGCAGCTCAAAGAGGCAAAAATAGCATTTTTTTGCGAAAATTTTGCTTTGAATGGGTTTTTGCCAAATTTCTGTTGATTTTAGGTATAGGCGTTTCTGATGGGGAATCTAGGCCTAAGTCAGACCTACATAGAGGTTTTTGTTCCATGTCTTTACGACATTGCTAACGGAAGTTACAAGCAGTCTGTTTTTTTTTTTTCGTAGGGGGCGCTAGCGCGCATTTTTCATTTTTGGGGTTTGGTTGCTTAATATGTGTTTTTGCCAAGCCTTACCGATGTGTGTGCCAAATTTGGTGAGTTTTGGAGCATGGTCAGTGGGTCAAATTAGGGTTCAAAGTTGCGGAAGAATAATAATAATAATTAAAGCTGCAAGCAGCGTTGGTCGGGTCCGCCGCCGCCGCCGCCGCCGTGTCCCGAGTCCCGATCTTAGTCAAACCAACATAGAGGTTTTTATTCCATGTCTATACGACATTTCTAACAGAAGTTACATGCAGTTTTGTCTGGGTTTTTTCCTAGGGGGCGCTAAGCGCAATTTCGATTTTTGGGGTTTGGTTTTTTGTTAGTTGGCAGTTATTGCCAGTCCTGATGTGTGTGCAAAATTTGGTGAGTTTTGAAGCATGTTAAGGGGGTGAAATTACAGATCGGCGATTCTGGATGTTGTTGATAAATGGCTTTCGGTCTGCATAACAGAGCTTTAACTTGCACTTTGAAGCATTTTAAGTAGGTCAAATTACAGCTCAAAGAGGCAAAAACGACATTTTTTAGGAAAATTTGCGCAGGGGTTCTTTGAAGGCGCGTAAAATCAAAACCTGAGAACTTATCAAAACTTTGATCTATACTTTTAATCAGAAGGGTTCAAACTCTCTCCTGTGCGAGTTTGAAGCCGAAACGACAAACGCACTGGGAGGAGTGTCGATTTGAAAAAGCTGACGGGTTTTCACAAAACTTTTATTTTGAAGGGGCAATTTTTAACTTCCTGTTGACTTTTGCCGAAGGATGTCAATTATCGAAATGTAGGTCTAAGTCAGACCTACCTAGAAGTTTTTGTTTCATGTCTTTCCGGCATTCCTACCGGAAGTTACAAGCAGTTTTGTCTGTGTTTTCTTCCTGGAAGCAGTTTTTTCTGTGTTTTATTAAAAAATTGCGCTAGAGCGCAATTTTGAGTTTTTTATTTTTTTTTTTTCATTAGATTGCAATTTCTGCCAGTCCTGATGTGTGTGCCAAGTTTGGTGAGTTTTGAAGCATTTTAAGGGGGTCAAATTGCAGCTCAAAGAGGCAAAAATAGCATTTTTTGCTAAAATTTTGCTTTGAATGAGTTTTTGCAAAATTTCTGTTGATTTTGGGTATAGACATTTTTTATTGGAAATGTAGATCTCAGTCAGACCTACACAGAGGTTTTTGTTTCATGTCTCTACGACATTCCTAACGGAAGTTACGAGCAATCTGTTTTTTGATTTTCGTAGGGGGCGCTAGAGCGCATTTTTCATTTTTTGGGTTTGGTTTTTTTATTAGATGGCAATTTTCGCCAGTTCTGATGAGTGTGTGAAATTTGGTGAGTTTTGGAGCATGGTCAGTGGGTCAAATTAAGGTTCAAAGAGGCGGCGGAATAATAATAATAATAATAATTAAAGCTGCAAGCAGCGTTGGTCGGGTCCGCCGTTGGCCGCCGCCGCCGCCGCCGCCGCGCGTGTCCCGAGTCCCGATCTTAGTCAGACCAACATAGAGGTATTTGTTTCATGTCTCTACGACATTCCTAACAGAAGTTACAAGCAGTTTTGTCTGGAAAAAGGTGACGGCTTTTTACAAAACTTTTATTTTGAAGGGGTAATTGCCAACTTCCTGTTGATTTCAACTGAAATATATCAATCATCAAAATGTAGTTCTAAGTGAGACCTACATTGAGGTTTTTGTTTCATGTCTGTCTGACGTTCCTACCAGAAGTTACAAGCAGTTTGATCTGTTTCCTCTTCCTAGGAGCAGTTTTTTCTGTGTTTTATTCAAAAATTGCAATAGAGTGCAATTTTGAGTTTAAGGTTTGTTTTTTTCACTAGATCACAATTTCTGCCAGTCCTGATGTGTGTGCCAAGTTTGGTGAGTTTTGAAGCATTTTAAGGGGGTCAAATTACAGCTGAAAGAGCCAAAAATAGCATTTTTTACGAAAATTTTGCTTTGAATGAGTTTTTGCAAAATTTCTGTTGATTTTGGGTATAGACGTTTTTTATTGGAAATGTAGGTCTAAGTCAGACCTACACAGAAGTTTTTGTTTCATCTCTCTACGACATTCCTAACGGAAGTTACAAGCAGTCTGTTTTTTGTCTCTTCCTAGGGGGCGCTAGCGCGCAATTTTAATTTTTGGGCTTTGGTTACCTAATAAGTTGGTCTGCCCCTCCATACCAATGTGTGTGTCAAATTTGGTGAGTTTTGAAGCATGTTAAGGGGGTCAAATTATGGTATTGTCTGTGTTGTATTCCTAGGGGGCGCTAGAGCGCAATTTTGAGTTTTGGAGTTTGGTTTTTTCATCAGTTCGCAATTGTTGCCAGTCCTGATGTGTGTGCCAAGTTTGGTGAGTTTTGAAGCATTTTAAGGGGGTCAAATTACAGCTCAAAGAGGCGAAAATGAAATTTTTTGGGAAACTTTGCGCAGCGGATCTTTGAAGGCGCGTAAAATCAAAACCTTAAAACTTATCAAAACTTTGATCTATACTTTTAATCAGAAGGGTTCAAACTCTCTCCTGAGCGAGTTTGAAGCCGAAACGACAAACGCGCTCAGAGGAGATAACTTTTGAAGAAAGGTGACGGGTTTTCACAAAACTTTTATTTTGAAGGGGTAATTGCCAACTTCCTGTTCATTATTTCTGCTAGCTGTCAATTACTAAAATGTAGGTTTAAGTGAGACCTACATAGAAGTTTTTGTTTCATGTCTTTCCGGCATTCTAACCCGAAGTTACAAGCAGTTTTGTCTGTGGTTTCTTCCTGGAAGCAGTTTTTTCTGTGTTTTATTGAAAAATTGCGCTAGAGCCCAATTTTGAGATTTTTTTTTTTTTTTTTTTCATTAGATCACAATTTCTGCCAGTCCTGATGTGTGTTCCAAGTTTAGTGAGTTTTGAAGCATGTTAAGGGGGTCAAATTGCAGCTCTAAGAGGCAAAAATAGCGTTTTTTGGCGAAAATTTTGCTTTGAAAGGGTTTGCAAAATTTCTGTTGATTTTAGGTATAGGAGTTTCTGATGGGGAATTTAGGTCTAGGTCAGTTCTACATAGAGGATTTTGTTTCATGTCTCTACGACATTCCTACCGGAAGTTACAAGCAGTCTGGGTTTTTTTTTTCGTAGGGGGCGCTAGCGCGCATTTTTCATTTTTGGGGTTTGGTTGCTTAATATGTGTTTTTGCCAAGCCTTACCGATGTGTGTGCCAAATTTGGTGAGTTTTGGAGCATGGTCAGTGGGTCAAATTAGGGTTCAAAGTTGCGGAAGAATAATAATAATTAAAGCTGCAAGCAGCGTTGGTCGGGTCCGCCGTTGGCCGCCGCCGCCGCCGCCGTGTCCCGAGTCCCGATCTTAGTCAGACCAACATAGAGGTCTTTGTTTCATGTCTCTACGACATTCCTAACAGAAGTTACAAGCAGTTTTGTCTGGAAAAAGGTGACGGCTTTTTACAAAACTTTTATTTTGAAGGGGTAATTGCCAACTTCCTGTTGATTTCAACTGAAAGCTGCCAATCATCAAAATGTAGGTGTAAGTGAGACCTACATAGAGTTTTTTGTTTCATGTCTGTCCGACGTTCCTACCAGAAGTTACAAGCAGTTTTATCCGTTTCCTCTTCCTAGGAGCAGTTTTTCTGTGTTTTTTTCAAAAATTGCAATAGAGCGCAATTTTGAGTTTTAAGGTTTGGTTTTTTCACTAGATCGCAATTTCTGCCAGTCCTGATGTGTGTGCCAAGTTTGGTGAGTTTTGAAGCATTTTAAGGGGGTCAAATTGCAGCTCAAAGAGGCAAAAATAGCATTTTTTTGCGAAAATTTTGCTTTGAATGAGTTTTTGCAAGATTTCTGTTGATTTTGGGTACAGACATTTTTTATTGGAAATGTAGGTCTAAGTCAGACCTACACAGAGGTTTTTGTTTCATGTCTCTACGACATTCCTGACGGAAGTTACAAGCGATTTGTTTTTGTTTTTTGCTAGGGGGCGCTAGCGCGCAATTTTCATTTTTGGGGTTTGGTTGCTTAATATGTTGGGGAGGGACACCGTACCGACGTGTGTGTCAACTTTGGTGAGTTTTGAAGCATGTTAAGGGGGTCAAATTAGGGTATTGTTTGTGTTGTATTCCTAGGGGGCGCTAGAGCACAATTTTGAGTTTTTGGGTTTGGTTTTTTCATTAACTCGCAATTGTTGCCAGTCCTGATGTGTGTGCCAAGTTTGGTGAGTTTTGAAGCATTTTAAGGGGGTCAAATTACAGCTCAAAGAGGTAAAAATGATATTTTTTTGGAAAATTTGCGCAGGGGTTCTTTGAAGGCGCGTAAAATCAAAACCTGAAAACTTATCACAACTTTGATCTATACTTTTAATCAGAAGGGTCCAAACTCTCTCCTGAGCGAGTTTGAAGCCGAAACGACAAACGCGCTCAGAGGAGATAACTTTTGAAGAAAGGTGACGGGTTTTCACAAAACTTTTATTTTGAAGGGGT
Source organism: Nerophis ophidion (assembly GCF_033978795.1). Taxonomy (NCBI): domain Eukaryota; kingdom Metazoa; phylum Chordata; class Actinopteri; order Syngnathiformes; family Syngnathidae; genus Nerophis; species Nerophis ophidion. Next base: position 53,772,934 of record NC_084623.1, on the reverse strand, counting down.
AATTGCCAACTTCCTGTTGATTTTTTCTGCTAGCTGTCAATTATTAAAATGTAGGTCTAAGTGAGACCTACATAGAAGTTTTTGTTTCATGTCTTTCCGGCATTCCTACCCGAAGTTACAAGCAGTTTTGTCTGTGTTTTCTTCCTGGAAGCAGTTTTTTCTGTGTTTTATTGAAAAATTGCGCTAAAGCGCAATTTTGAGTTTTATAATTTTTTTTTTTCATTAGATTGCAATTTCTGCCAGTCCTGATGTGTCTTCCAAGTTTGGTGAGTTTTGAAGCATGTTAAGGGGGTCAAATTACAGCTCAAAGGGGCAAAAATAGCATTTTTTAGCGAAAATTTTGCTTTCAATGGGTTTTTGCCAAATTTCTGTTGATTTTAGGTATAGGCATTTCTAATGGGGAATCTAGGTCTAAGTCAGACCTACATAGAGGTTTTTGTTCGATGTCTTTACGACATTCCTACCGGAAGTTACAAGCAGTCTGTTTTTTTTTTTTCGTAGGGGGCGCTAGCGCGCATTTTTCATTTTTGGGGTTTGGTTGCTTAATATGTGTTTTTGCCAAGCCTTACCGATGTGTGTGCCAAATTTGGTGAGTTTTGAAGCATGGTCAGTGGGTCAAATTAGGGTTCAAAGTTGCGGAAGAATAATAATAATAATTAAAGCTGCAAGCAGCGTTGGTCGGGTCCGCCGTTGGCCGCCGCCGCCGTGTCCCGGGTCCCGATCTTAGTCTAACCAACATAGAGGTTTTTATTTCATGTCTCTACGACATTTCTAACAGAAGTTACATGCAGTTTTGTCTGGGTTTTTTCCTAGGGGGCGCTAAGCGCAATTTAGATTTTTGGGGTTTGGTTTTTTATTAGATGGCAGTTTTTGCCAGTCCTGATATGTGTGTAAAATTTGGTGAGTTTTGAAGCATGTTAAGGGGGTGAAATTACAGATCGGCGATTCTGGATGTTGTTGATAAATGGCTTTCGGTCTGCATAACAGAGCTTTAACTTGCACTTTGAAGCATTTTAAGTGGGTCAAATTACAGCTCAAAGAGGCAAAAACGTCATTTTTTAGGAAAATTTGCGCAGGGGTTTTTTGAAGGCGCGTAAAATCAAAACCTGAAAACTTATCAAAACTTTGATCTATACTTTTAATCAAAAGGGTTCAAAGTCTCCCCTGTGCGAGTTTGAAGCCGAAACGACAAACGGGCTCAGAGGAGATAACTTTTGAAGAAAGGTGACGGGTTTTCACAAAACTTTTATTTTGAAGGGGCAATTTTTAACTTCCTGTTGATTTTTGCCGAAGGATGTTGATTATCGAAATGTAGGTCTAAGTCAGACCTACCTAGAAGTTTTTGTTTCATGTCTTTCCGACATTCCTACCGGAAGTTACAAGCAGTTTTGTCTGTGTTTTCTTCCTGGAAGCAGTTTTTTCTGTGTTTTATTGAAAAATTGCGCTAGAGCACAATTTTGAGATTTTTTTTTTTTTTTTTCATTAGATCACAATTTCTGCCAGTCCTGATGTGTGTGCCAAGTTTGGTGAGTTTTGAAGCATTTTAAGGGGGTCAAATTACAGCTCAAAGAGGCAAAATTAGCATTTTTTTGCGAAAATTTAGCTTTGAAAGGGTTTTGCAAAATTTCTGTTGATTTTAGGTATAGGACTTTCTGATGGGGAATTTAGGTCTAGGTCAGTTCTACATAGAGGATTTTGTTTCATGTCTCTACGACATTCCTAACGGAAGTTACGAGTAATCTGTTTTTTGATTTTCGTAGGGGGCGCTAGAGCGCATTTTTCATTTTTCGGGTTTGGTTTTTTTATTAGATGGCAATTTTCGCCAGTTCTGATGAGTGTGTGAAATTTGGTGAGTTTTGGAGCATGGTCAGTGGGTCAAATTAAGGTTCAAAGAGGCGGCGGAATAATAATAATAATAATTAAAGCTGCAAGCAGCGTTGGTCGGGTCCGCCGTTGGCCGCCGCCGCCGTGTCCCGAGTCCCGATCTTAGTCAGACCAACATAGAGGTCTTTGTTTCATCAGTCTACGACATTCCTAACAGAATTTACAAGCAGTTTTATCAGTTTATTTTCCTAGGGGGCGCTAGAGCACAATTTTCATTTTTGGGGTTTGGTTTTTTTATTGGATGGCAATTTTCACCAGTCCTGATGTGTGTGTAAAATTTGGTGAGTTTTGAAGCATGTTAAGGGGGTCAAATTATAGATTTGCGTTTCTGGATGTTGTTGATAAATGGCTTTCGCTTGGCATTGTATAGCTTTAACTTGCACTTTGAAGCATTTTAAGGGGGTCAAATTTAAGTTCAAAGAGGCAAAAAAGGCATATTTTGCGAAAATGTTGTTTTGAAGGGGTTTTTGCCAACTTCCTGTTGATTTTAGGTACAGAAGTGTTTATTGGAAATGTAGGTCTAAGTCAGACCTACACAGAGGTTTTTGTTTCATGTCTCTACGACATTCCTAACAGAAGTTACAAGCAGTCTGTTTTTTTTTTTTCGTAGGGGGCGCTAGCGCGCAATTTTCATTTTTGGGGTTTGGTTGCTTAATAAGTTGGTCTGCCGCTCCATACCGACGTGTTTGTCAAATTTGGGGAGTTTTGAAGCATGTTAAGGGGGTCAAATTACAGATTGGTGTTTCTGGATGTTGTTGATAAATGGCTTTCGCTTGGCATAGTATAGCTTTAACTTGCACTTTGAAGCATTTTAAGGGGGTCAAATATCAGTTCAAAGAGGCAAAAAAGGCATTTTTTGCAAAAATTTAGTTTTGAAGGGGTTTTTGCCAACTTCCTGTTGATTTTCGGTATAGAAGTATTTCATTGGAAATGTAGGTCTAAGTCAGACCTACATAGAGGTTTTTGTTTCATGTCTCTACGACATTCCTAACGGAAGTTACACGCAGTCTGTTTTTTGTCTCTTCCTAGGGGGCGCTAGCGCGCAATTTTCATTTTTGGGGTTTGGTTGCTTAATAAGTTGGTCTGCCGCTCCATACCGATGTGTGTGTCAAATTTGGTGAGTTTTGAAGCATGTCAAGGGGGTCAAATTAGGGTGCGAACATGCGAGCGCGCCTTGGGTTGCTGTCCCCGAGCCCCATCGTCGAAGAAGCTTTGCTGCCACTATTTAATGCATTGTGAAAGTAATGCAGTTGTTGTATTGAAGTGAAAATATCAAGCTTCCTGTTGATTTTGGCCAAAGTATGTTAATTATTCAAATGTAGGTCTAAGTCAGACCTACATAGTGGTTTTTGTTTCATGTCTCTCTGACATTCCTACTGGAAGTTACAAGCAGTTTTGTCTTTGTTTTCTTCCTAGGAGTAGTTTGTCTGTGTTGTATTCCTAGGGGGCGCTAGAGCACAATTTTGAGTTTTGGGGTTTGGTTTTTTCATCAGCTCGCAATTGTTGCCAGTCCTGATGTGTGTGCCAAGTTTGGTGTGTTTTGAAGCATTTTAAGGGGGTCAAATTACAGCTCAAAGAGGTAAAAATTATCTTTTTTAGGAAAATTTGCGCAGGGGATCTTTGAAGGCGCGTAAAATCAAAACCTTAAAACTTATCAAAATTTTGATCTATACTTTTAATCAGAAGGGTTCAAACTCTCTCCTGTGCGAGTTTGAAGCCGAAACGACAAACGCGCTCAGAGGAGATAACTTTTGAAGAAAGGTGACGGGTTTTCACAAAACTTTTATTTTGAAGGGGTAATTGCCAACTTCCTGTTGATTTTTTCTGCTAGCTGTCAATTACTAAAATGTAGGTTTAAGTGAGACCTACATAGAAGTTTTTGTTTCATGTCTTTCCGGCATTCCTACCCGAAGTTACAAGCAGTTTTGTCTGTGTTTTCTTCCTGGAAGCAGTTTTTTCTGTGTTTTATTAAAAAATTGCGCTAGAGCGCATTTTTTGATGTATTTTTTTTTTTTTTTCATTAGAACGCAATTTCTGCCAGTCCAGATGTGTGTGCCAAGTTTGGTGAGTTTTGAAGCATTTTAAGAGGGTCAAATTACAGCTCAAAGAGGCAAAAATAGCATTTTTTTGCGAAAAATTTGCTTTGAATGGGTTTTTGCAAAATTTTTGTTGATTTTTTCCCCAGAAGGTACAATTATGAAATCTAGGTCTAAGTCAGCCCTACATAGAGGTTTTTGTTTCATGTCTCTACGACATTGCTAGCGGAAGTTACAAGCTGTCTGTTTTTTTTTTCTTCCTAGGGGGCGCTAGCGCGCAATTTTTATTTTTGGGGTTTGGTTGCTTAATAAGTTGGGAAGGCCCACCGTACCAACGTGTGTGTCAAATTTGGTGAGTTTTGAAGCATGTTCAGGGGGTCAAATTAGGGTGCGAAGGAGCGGAATAAACAATAATAATAATAAAACGCAGCAGATTCAATAGGGTCCTTGCATGGCAAAGGACATGGATGTCCTTTGCCATTGCAGGGCGGACCCTAATAAAGAATAATAAAACGCAGCAGGAACAATAGGGTCCTTGCATGGCAAAGGACATGGATGTCCTTTGCCATTGCAGGGCGGACCCTAATTAAAGCTGCAAGCAGCGTTGGTCGGGTCCGCCGCCGCCGCCGCCGCCGCCGTGTCCCGAGTCCCGATCTTAGTCAGACCTCCATAAAAGTTTTTGTTTCATCACTCTACGACATTCCTAACAGAATTTACAAGCAGTTTTATCAGTTTATTTTCCTAGGGGGCGCTAGAGCACAATTTTCATTTTTGGGGTTTGGTTTTTTTATTGGATGGCAATTTTCACCAGTCCTGATGTGTGTGTAAAATTTGGTGAGTTTTGAAGCATGTTAAGGGGGTCAAATTATAGATTTGCGTTTCTGGATGTTGTTGATAAATGGCTTTCGCTTGGCATTGTATAGCTTTAACTTGCACTTTGAATCATTTTAAGGGGGTCAAATTTCAGTTCAAAGAGCCAAAAAAGGCATATTTTGCAAAAATTTTGTTTTGAAGGGGTTTTGCCAACTTCCTGTTGATTTTAGGTACAGAAGTGTTTATTGGAAATGTAGGTCTAAGTCAGACCTACACAGAGGTTTTTGTTTCATGTCTCTACGACATTCCTAACGGAAGTTACAAGCAGTCTGTTTTTTGTCTCTTCCTAGGGGGCGCTAGCGGGCAATTTTCATTTTTGGGGTTTGGTTGCTTAATAAGTTGGTCTGCCGCTCCATACCGACGTGTTTGTCAAATTTGGGGAGTTTTGAAGCATGTTAAGGGGGTCAAATTACAGATTGGTGTTTCTGGATGTTGTTGATAAATGGCTTTCGCTTGGCATAGTATAGCTTTAACTTGCACTTTGAAGCATTTTAAGGGGGTCAAATATCAGTTCAAAGAGGCAAAAAAGGCATTTTTTGCACAAATTTAGTTTTGAAGGGGTTTTTGCCAACTTCCTGTTGATTTTCGGTATAGAAGTATTTCATTGGAAATGTAGGTCTAAGTCAGACCTACATAGAGGTTTTTGTTTCATGTCTCTACGACATTCCTAACGGAAGTTACACGCAGTCTGTTTTTTGTCTCTTCCTAGGGGGCGCTAGCGCGCAATTTTCATTTTTGGGGTTTGGTTGCTTAATAAGTTGGTCTGCCGCTCCATACCGATGTGTGTGTCAATTTTGGTGAGTTTTGAAGCATGTTAAGGGGGTCAAATTAGGGTGCGAACGTGCGAGCGCGCCTTGGGTTGCTGTCCCCGAGCCCCATGGTCGAAGAAGCTTTGCTGCCACTATTTAATGCATTGTGAAAGTAATGCAGTTGTTGTATTGAAGTGAAAATATCAAGCTTCCTGTTGATTTTGGCCAAAGTATGTTAATTATTCAAATGTAGGTCTAAGTCAGACCTACATAGTGGTTTTTGTTTCATGTCTCTCTGACATTCCTACCGGAAGTTACAAGCAGTTTTGTCTTTGTTTTCTTCCTAGGAGTAGTTTGTCTGTGTTGTATTCCTAGGGGGCGCTAGAGCACAATTTTGAGTTTTGGGGTTTGGTTTTTTCATTAGCTCGCAATTGTTGCCAGTCCTGATGTGTGTGCCAAGTTTGGTGAGTTTTGAAGCATTTTAAGGGGGTCAAATTACAGCTCAAAGAGGTAAAAATTATCTTTTTTAGGAAAATTTGCGCAGGGGATCTTTGAAGGCGCGTAAAATCAAAACCTTAAAACTTATCAAAATTTTGATCTATACTTTTAATCAGAAGGGTCCAAACTCTCTCCTGAGCGAGTTTGAAGCCGAAACGACAAACGCGCTCAGAGGAGATAACTTTTGAAGAAAGGTGACGGGTTTTCACAAAACTTTTATTTTGAAGGGGTAATTGACAACTTCCTGTTGATTTTTTCTGCAGGCTGTCAATTATTAAAATGTAGGTCTAAGTGAGACCTTCATAGAAGTTTTTGTTTCATGTCTTTCCGGCATTCCTACTGGAAGTTACAAGCAATTTTGTTTGTGTATTCTTCCTCGGAGCAGTTTTTTCTGTGTTTTATTAAAAAATTGCGCTAGAGCGCATTTTTTGATTTTTTTATTTTTTTTTTTCATTAGAACGCAATTTCTGCCAGTCCAGATGTGTGTGCCAAGTTTGGTGAGTTTTGAAGCATTTTAAGGGGGTCAAATTACAGCTCAAAGAGGCAAAAATAGCATTTTTTTGCGAAAAATTTGCTTTGAATGGGTTTTTGCAAAATTTTTGTTGATTTTTGCCCCAGAAGGTACAATTATGAAATGTAGGTCTAAGTCAGCCCTACATAGAGGTTTTTGTTTCATGTCTCTACGACATTGCTAGCGGAAGTTACAAGCTGTCTGTTTTTTTTTTCTTCCTAGGGGGCGCTAGCGCGCAATTTTTATTTTTGGGGTTTGGTTGCTTAATAAGTTGGGAAGGCCCACCGTACCAACGTGTGTGTCAAATTTGGTGAGTTTTGAAGCATGTTCAGGGGGTCAAATTAGGGTGCGAAGGAGCGGAATAAACAATAATAATAATAAAACGCAGCAGATTCAATAGGGTCCTTGCATGGCAAAGGACATGGATGTCCTTTGCCATTGCAGGGCGGACCCTAATAATAATAAACGCTACAGATTCAATAGGGTCCTTGCCATGGCAAAGGACATGGATGTCCTTTGCTGGCAGGGCGGACCCTAATAATAAGAAAACGTTACAGATTCAATAGGGTCCTTGCATGGCAAAGGACATGGATGTCCTTTGCCATTGCAGGGCGGACCCTAATAAGAAAACGTTACAGATTCAATAGGGTCCTTGCATGGCAAAGGACATGGATGTCCTTTGCCATTGCAGGGCGGACCCTAATAATAATAAAACGCAGCAGATTCAATAGGGTCCTTGCATGGCAAAGGACATGGATGTCCTTTGCCATTGCAGGGCGGACCCTAATAATAAGAAACGTTACAGATTCAATAGGGTCCTTGCATGGCAAAGGACATGGATGTCCTTTGCCATTGCAGGGCGGACCCTAATAATAAGAAACGTTACAGATTCAATAGGGTCCTTGCATGGCAAAGGACATGGATGTCCTTTGCCATTGCAGGGCGGACCCTAATAAAACGCAGCAGATTCAATAGGGTCCTTGCATGGCAAAGGACATGGATGTCCTTTGCCATTGCAGGGCGGACCCTAATAATAATAATAATAAACGTTACAGTTTCAATAGGGTCCTTGCCTTAGCAAAGGACATGGATGTCCTTTGCTGGCAGGGCGGACCCTAATTAAAGCTGCAAGCAGCGTTGGTCGGGTCCGCCGTTGGCCGCCGCCGCCGTGTCCCGAGTCCCGATCTTAGTCAGACCAACATAGAGGTCTTTGTTTCATGTCTCTACGACATTCCTAACAGAAGTTACAAGCAGTTTTGTCTGGAAAAAGGTGACGGCTTTTTACCAAACTTTTATTTTGAAGGGGTAATTGCCAACTTCCTGTTGATTTTAACTGAAAGATGCCACCTATCAAAATGTAGGTCTACAGACCTACACAGAAGTTTTTGTTTCATGTCTCTACGACATTCCTAACGGAAGTTACAAGCAGTCTGTTTTTTGTCTCTTCCTAGGGGGCGCTAGCGCGCAATTTTCATTTTTGGAGTTTGGTTGCTTAATAAGTTGGTCTGCCGCTCCATACCGATGTGTGTGTCAAATTTGGTGAGTTTTGAAGCATGTTAAGGGGGTCAAATTAGGGTGCGAAGGTGCGAGCGCGCCTTGGGTTGCTGTCCCCGAGCCCCAGGGCTTAAGACGCCTTCGTCCCACTATTTAATGCATTGTGAAAGTAATGCAGTTGTTGTATTGAAGTGAAAATATCAAGCTCCCTGTTGATTTTTGCCAAAGTATGTTAATTATTCAAATGTAGGTCTAAGTCAGACCTACATAGTGGTTTTTGTTTCATGTCTCTACGACATTCCTACCGGAAGTTACAAGCAGTTTTGTCTTTGTTTTCTTCCTAGGAGCAGTTTGTCTGTGTTGTATTCCTAGGGGGCGCTAGAGCACAATTTTGAGTTTTGGAGTTTGGTTTTTTCATCAGCTCGCAATGGTTGCCAGTCCTGATGTGTGTGCCAAGTTTGGTGAGTTTTGAAGCATTTTAAGGGGGTCAAATTACAGCTCAAATAGGCAAAAATGACATTTTTTAGGAAACTTTGCGCAGGGCGTCTTTGAAGGCGCGAAAAATCAAAACCTTAAAACTTATCACAACTTTGATCTATACTTTTAATCGGAAGGGTCCAAACTCTCTCCTGAGCGAGTTTGAAGCCGAAACGACAAACGCGCTCAGAGGAGATAACTTTTGAAGAAAGGTGACGGGTTTTCACAAAACTTTTATTTTGAAGGGGTAATTGCCAACTTCCTGTTGATTATTTCTGCTAGCTGTCAATTACTAAAATGTAGGTCTTAATGAGACCTACATAGAAGTTTTTGTTTCATGTCTTTCCGGCATTCCTACCCGAAGTTACAAGCAGTTTTGTCTGTGGTTTCTTCCTGGAAGCAGTTTTTTCTGTGTTTTATTGAAAAATTGCGCTAGAGCACAATTTTGAGATTTTTTTTTTTTTTTTTTCATTAGATCACAATTTCTGCCAGTCCTGATGTGTGTGCCAAGTTTGGTGAGTTTTGAAGCATTTTAAGGGGGTCAAATTGCAGCTCAAAGAGGCAAAAATAGCGTTTTTTGGCGAAAATTTTGCTTTGAAAGGGTTTTGCAAAATTTCTGTTGATTTTAGGTATAGGAGTTTCTGATGGGGAATTTAGGTCTAGGTCAGTTCTACATAGAGGATTTTGTTTCATGTCTCTACGACATTTCATTAGATTGCAATTTCTGCCAGTCCTGATGTGTCTTCCAAGTTTGGTGAGTTTTGAAGCATGTTAAGGGGGTCAAATTACAGCTCAAAGGGGCAAAAATAGCATTTTTTAGCGAAAATTTTGCTTTGAATGGGTTTTTGCCAAATTTCTGTTGATTTTAGGTATAGGCATTTCTAATGGGGAATTTAGGTCTAAGTCAGACCTACATAGAGGTTTTTGTTCGATGTCTTTACGACATTCCTAACGGAAGTTACAAGCAGTCTGTTTTTTTTTTTTTCGTAGGGGGCGCTAGCGCGCATTTTTCATTTTTGGGGTTTGGTTGCTTAATATGTGTTTTTGCCAAGCCTTACCGATGTGTGTGCCAAATTTGGTGAGTTTTGGAGCATGGTCAGTGGGTCAAATTAGGGTTCAAAGTTGCGGAAGAATAATAATAATAATAAGAAAACGTTACAGATTCAATAGGGTCCTTGCATGGCAAAGGACATGGATGTCCTTTGCCATTGCAGGGCGGACCCTAATTAAAGCTGCAAGCAGCGTTGGTCGGGTCCGCCGTTGGCCGCCGCCGCCGTGTCCCGGGTCCCGATCTTAGTCAAACCAACATAGAGGTTTTTATTTCATGTCTCTATGGCATTTCTAACAGAAGTTACATGCAGTTTTGTCTGGGTTTTTTCCTAGGGGGCGCTAAGCGCAATTTAGATTTTTGGGTGTTTGGTTTTTTATTAGATGGCAGTTTTTGCCAGTCCTGATATGTGTGTAAAATTTGGTGAGTTTTGAAGCATGTTAAGGGGGTGAAATTAAAGATCGGCGATTCTGGATGTTGTTGATAAATGGCTTTCGGTCTGCATAACAGAGCTTTAACTTGCACTTTGAAGCATTTTAAGTGGGTCAAATTACAGCTCAAAGAGGCAAAAACGTCATTTTTTAGGAAAATTTGCGCAGGGGTTTTTTGAAGGCGCGTAAAATCAAAACCTTAAAACTTATGAAAACTTTGATCTATACTTTTGATCAAAAGGGTTCAAAGTCTCCCCTGTGCGAGTTTGAAGCCGAAACGACAAACGGGCTCAGAGGAGATAACTTTTGAAGAAAGGTGACGGGTTTTCACAAAACTTTTATTTTGAAGGGGCAATTTTTAACTTCCTGTTGATTTTTGCCGAAGGATGTCAATTATCGAAATGTAGGTCTAAGTCAGACCTACCTAGAAGTTTTTGTTTCATGTCTTTCCGGCATTCCTACCGGAAGTTACAAGGAGTTTTGTCTGTGTTTTCTTCTTGGAAGCAGTTTTTTCTGTGTTTTATTGAAAAATTGCGCTAGAGCGCAATTTTTAGTTTTATTATTATTTTTTTTCATTAGATTGCAATTTCTGCCAGTCCTGATGTGTGTGCCAAGTTTGGTGAGTTTTGAAGCATTTTAAGGGGGTCAAATTACAGCTCAAAGGGGCAAAAATAGCATTTTTTAGCGAAAATTTTGCTTTAAATGGGTTTTTGCAAAATTTCTGTTGATTTTAGGTATAGGCATTTCTAATGGGGAATCTAGGTCTAAGTCAGACCTACATAGAGGTTTTTGTTCCATGTCTTTACGACATTCCTAACGGAAGTTACAAGCAGTCTGTTTTTTTTTTTTCGTAGGGGGCGCTAGCGCGCATTTTTCATTTTTGGGGTTTGGTTGCTTAATATGTGTTTTTGCCAAGCCTTACCGATGTGTGTTTAAAATTTGGTGAGTTTTGGAGCATGGTCAGTGGGTCAAATTAGGGTTCGAAGCTGCGGAAGAATAATAATAATAATAATAATAATAATAATAATAATAAGAAACCTTACAGATTCAATAGGGTCCTTGCCATGGCAAAGGACATGGAGTCCTTTGCTGGCAGGGCGGACCCTAATAATAATAAGAAACGTTACAGATTCAATAGGGTCCTTGCATGGCAAAGGACATGGATGTCCTTTGCCATTGCAGGGCGGACCCTAATAATAATTAAAGCTGCAAGCAGCGTTGGTCGGGTCCGCCGTTGGCCGCCGCCGCCGTGTCCCGAGTCCCGATCTTAGTCAAACCAACATAGAGGTTTTTATTTCATGTCTCTACGACATTTCTAACAGAAGTTACATGCAGTTTTGTCTAGGTTTTTTCCTAGGGGGCGCTAAGCGCAATTTAGATTTTTGGGGTTTGGTTTTTTATTAGATGGCAGTTTTTGCCAGTCCTGATATGTGTGTAAAATTTGGTGAGTTTTAAAGCATGTTAAGGGGGTGAAATTACAGATCGGCGATTCTGGATGTTGTTGATAAATGGCTTTCGGTCTGCATAACAGAGCTTTAACTAGCACTTTGAAGCATTTTAAGTGGGTGAAATTACAGCTCAAAGAGGCAAAAACGTCATTTTTTAGGAAAAGTTGCGCAGGGGTTTTTTGAAGGCGCGTAAAATCCAAACCGGAGCAGTAATCAAAACTTTGATCTATACTTTTAATCAGAAGGGTTCAAACTCTCTCCTGTGCGAGTTTGAAGCCGAAACGACAAACGCACTGGGAGAAGTGTCGATTTGAAAAAGGTGACGGGTTTTCACAAAACTTTTATTTTGAAGGGGCAATTTTTAACTTCCTGTTGATTTTTGCCGAAGGATGTCAATTATCGAAATGTAGGTCTAAGTCAGACCTACCTAGAAGTTTTTGTTTCATGTCTTTCCGGCATTCCTACCGGAAGTTACAAGCAGTTTTGTCTGTGTTTTCTTCCTGGAAGCAGTTTTTTCTGTGTTTTATTAAAAAATTGCGCTAGAGCGCAATTTTGAGTTTTTTTTTTTGTTTTTTTCATTAGATTGCAATTTCTGCCAGTCCTGATGTGTGTGCCAAGTTTGGTGAGTTTTGAAGCATTTTAAGGGGGTCAAATTGCAGCTCAAAGAGGCAAAAATAGCATTTTTTGCTAAAATTTTGCTTTGAATGAGTTTTTGCTAAATTTCTGTTGATTTTGGGTATAGACATTTTTTATTGGAAATGTAGATCCCAGTCAGACCTACACAGAGGTTTTTGTTTCATGTCTCTACGACATTCCTAACGGAAGTTACAAGCAGTCTGTTTTTTGTTTCCTTTTAGGGGGCGCTAGAGCGCAATTTTCATTTTTGGGGTTTGGTTGCTTAATATGTTGTGGTGTCACGGTAGACCGACGCGTGTGTCAACTTTGGTGAGTTTTGAAGCATGTTAAGGGGGTGATGTTGGGGCGCGACGGTGCGGAATAATAAAGAATAATAATAATTAAAGCTGCAAGCAGCGTTGGTCGGGTCCGCCGTTGGCCGCCGCCGCCGCCGCCGTGTCCCGAGTCCCGATCTTAGTCAGACCTCCATAGAAGTTTTTGTTTCATCAGTCTACGACATTCCTAACAGAATTTACAAGCAGTTTTATCAGTTTATTTTCCTAGGGGGCGCTAGAGCACAATTTTCATTTTTGGGGTTTGGTTTTTTTATTGGATGGCAATTTTCACCAGTCCTGATGTGTGTGTAAAATTTGGTGAGTTTTGAAGCATGTTAAGGGGGTCAAATTATAGATTTGCGTTTCTGGATGTTGTTGATAAATGGCTTTCGCTTGGCATTGTATTGCTCTAACTTGCACTTTGAAGCATTTTAAGGGGGTCAAATTTCAGTTCAAAGAGGCAAAAAAGGCATATTTTGCGAAAATTTTGTTTTGAAGGGGTTTTTGGCAACTTCCTGTTGATTTTAGGTACAGCAGTGTTTATTGGAAATGTAGGTCTAAGTCAGACCTACACAGAGGTTTTTGTTTCATGTCTCTACGACATTCCTAACGGAAGTTACAAGCAGTCTGTTTTTTGTCTCTTCCTAGGGGGCGCTAGCGCGCAATTTTCATTTTCGGGGTTTGGTTGCTTAATAGGTTGGTCTGCCGCTCCATACCGATGTGTGCGTCAATTTTGGTGAGTTTTGAAGCATGTTAAGGGGGTCAAATTAGGGTGCGAAGGTGCGAGCGCGCCTTGGGTTGCTGTCCCCGAGCCCCACGGCAGGAGAAGCCTTGCTGACACTATTTAATGCATTGTGAAAGTAATGCAGTTGTTGTATTGAAGTGAAAATATCAAGTTCCCTGTTGATTTTTGCCAAAGTATGTTAATTATTCAAATGTAGGTCTAAGTCAGACCTACATAGTGGTTTTTGTTTCATGTCTCTACGACATTCCTACCGGAAGTTACAAGCAGTTTTGTCTTTGTTTTCTTCCTAGGAGTAGTTTGTCTGTGTTGTATTCCTAGGGGGCGCTAGAGCACAATTTTGAGTTTTGGGGTTTGGTTTTTTCATCAGCTCGCAATTGTTGCCAGTCCTGATGTGTGTGCCAAGTTTGGTGAGTTTTGAAGCATTTTAAGGGGGTCAAATTACAGCTGAAAGAGGCAAAAATGACATTTTTTAGGAAAATGTGTGCAGGGGTTCTTTGAAGGCGCGTAAAATCAAAACCTGAGAACTTATCAAAACTTTGATCTATACTTTTAATTAGAAGGGTCCAAACTCTCTCCTGTGCGAGTTTGAAGCCGAAACGACAAACGCACTGGGAGAAGTGTCGATTTGAAAAAGGTGACGGGTTTTTACAAAACTTTTATTTTGAAGGGGTAATTGCCAACTTCCTGTTGATTATTTCTGCTAGCTGTCAATTACTAAAATGTAGGTCTAAGTGAGACCTACATAGAAGTTTTTGTTTCATGTCTTTCCGGCATTCCTACCCGAAGTTACAAGCAGTTTTGTCTGCGTTTTCTTCCTGGAAGCAGTTTTTTCTGTGTTTTATTGAAAAATTGCGCTAGAGCGCAATTTTGAGTTTTTTTTTTTTTTTTTTTCATCAGATTGCAATTTCTGCCAGTCCTGATGTGTCTGCCAAGTTTGGTGAGTTTTGAAGTATTTTAAGGGGGTCAAATTGCAGCTCAAAGAGGCAAAAATTGCATTTTTTGTGAAAATTTGGCTTTGAATGGGTTTTTGAAAATTTTTTGTTGATTTTGGCCCCAGAAGATACAATTATGGAATTTAGGTCTAAGTCATCCCTACACAGAGGTTTTTGTTTCATGTCTCTACGACATTCCTAACGGAAGTTACAAGCAGTCTGTTTTTTGTTTCCTTTTAGGGGGCGCTAGAGCGCAATTTTCATTTTTGGGGTTTGGTTGCTTAATATGTTGTGGTGTCACGGTAGACCGACGTGTGTGTCAAGTTTGGTGAGTTTTGAAGCATGTTAAGGGGGTGATGTTGGGGCGCGACGGTGCGGAATAAAGAAAGAAAGAATAATAATAATAATTAAAGCTGCAAGCAGCGTTGGTCGGGTCCGCCGCCGCCGCCGCCGTGTCCCGAGTCCCGATCTTAGTCAGACCAACATAGAAGTTTTTGTTTCATGTCTCTACGACATTCCTAAGAGAATTTACAAGCAGTTTTATCAGTTTATTTTCCTAGGGGGCGCTAGAGCACAATTTTCATTTTTGGGGTTTGGTTTTTTTATTGGATGGCAATTTTCACCAGTCCTGATGTGTGTGTAAAATTTGGTGAGTTTTGAAGCATGTTAAGGGGGTCAAATTTCAGTTCAAAGAGGCAAAAAAGGCATATTTTGCGAAGATTTTGTTTTGAAGGGGTTTTTGCTAACTTCCTGTTGATTGTAGGTATAGAAGTGTTTATTGGAAATGTAGGTCTAAGTCAGACCTACACAGAGGTTTTTGTTTCATGTCTCTACGACATTCCTAACGGAAGTTACAAGCAGTCTGTTTTTTGTCTCTTCCTAGGGGGCGCTAGCTTGCAATTTTAATTTTTGGGGTTTGGTTACTTAATAAGTTGGTCTGCCGCTCCATACCGATGTGTGTGTCAATTTTGGTGAGTTTTGAAGCATGTTAAGGGGGTCAAATTAGGGTGCGAAGGTGCGAGCGCGCCTTGGGTTGCTGTCCCCGAGCCCCACGGCAGGAGAAGCCTTGGTGCCACTATTTAATGCATTGTGAAAGTAATGCAGTTGTTGTATTGAAGTGAAAATATCAAGCTCCCTGTTGATTTTTGCCAAAGTATGTTAATTATTCAAATGTAGGTCTAAGTCAGACCTACATAGTGGTTTTTGTTTCATGTCTCTACGACATTCCTACCGGAAGTTACAAGCAGTTTTGTCTTTGTTTTCTTCCTAGGAGTAGTTTGTCTGTGTTGTATTCCTAGGGGGCGCTAGAGCACAATTTTGAGTTTTGGGGTTTGGTTTTTTCATCAGCTCGCAATTGTTGCCAGTCCTGATGTGTGTGCCAAGTTTGGTGAGTTTTGAAGCATTTTAAGGGGGTCAAATTACAGCTGAAAGAGGCAAAAATGACATTTTTTAGGAAAATGTGTGCAGGGGTTCTTTGAAGGCGCGTAAAATCAAAACCTGAGAACTTATCAAAACTTTGATCTATACTTTTAATTAGAAGGGTCCAAACTCTCTCCTGTGCGAGTTTGAAGCCGAAACGACAAACGCACTGGGAGAAGTGTCGATTTGAAAAAGGTGACGGGTTTTTACAAAACTTTTATTTTGAAGGGGTAATTGCCAACTTCCTGTTGATTATTTCTGCTAGCTGTCAATTACTAAAATGTAGGTCTAAGTGAGACCTACATAGAAGTTTTTGTTTCATGTCTTTCCGGCATTCCTACCCGAAGTTACAAGCAGTTTTGTCTGCGTTTTCTTCCTGGAAGCAGTTTTTTCTGTGTTTTATTGAAAAATTGCGCTAGAGCGCAATTTTGAGTTTTTTTTTTTTTTTTTTTCATCAGATTGCAATTTCTGCCAGTCCTGATGTGTCTGCCAAGTTTGGTGAGTTTTGAAGTATTTTAAGGGGGTCAAATTGCAGCTCAAAGAGGCAAAAATTGCATTTTTTGTGAAAATTTGGCTTTGAATGGGTTTTTGAAAATTTTTTGTTGATTTTGGCCCCAGAAGATACAATTATGGAATTTAGGTCTAAGTCATCCCTACACAGAGGTTTTTGTTTCATGTCTCTACGACATTCCTAACGGAAGTTACAAGCAGTCTGTTTTTTGTTTCCTTTTAGGGGGCGCTAGAGCGCAATTTTCATTTTTGGGGTTTGGTTGCTTAATATGTTGTGGTGTCACGGTAGACCGACGTGTGTGTCAAGTTTGGTGAGTTTTGAAGCATGTTAAGGGGGTGATGTTGGGGCGCGACGGTGCGGAATAAAGAAAGAAAGAATAATAATAATAATAATAAGAAACGTTACAGATTCAATAGGGTCCTTGCATGGCAAAGGACATGGATGTCCTTTGCCATTGCAGGGCGGACCCTAATAATAAGAAACGTTACAGATTCAATAGGGTCCTTGCATGGCAAAGGACATGGATGTCCTTTGCCATTGCAGGGCGGACCCTAATAATAATAAGAAACGTTACAGATTCAATAGGGTCCTTGCATGGCAAAGGACATGGATGTCCTTTGCCATTGCAGGGCGGACCCTAATAATAATAAAACGCTACAGATTCAATAGGGTCCTTGCCATGGCAAAGGACATGGAGTCCTTTGCTGGCAGGGCGGACCCTAATAATAATAAGAAACGTTACAGATTCAATAGGGTCCTTGCCTTAGCAAAGGACATGGATGTCCTTTGCTGGCAGGGCGGACCCTAATAATAATAATAATAATTAAAGCTGCAAGCAGCGTTGGTCGGGTCCGCCGTTGGCCGCCGCCGCCGTGTCCCGAGTCCCGATTTTAGTCAGACCTCCATAGACGTTTTTATTTCATCACTCTACGACATTCCTAACAGAATTTACAAGCAGTTATGTCAGTTTTTTTTCCTAGGGGGAGCTAGAGCACAATTTTCCTTTTTGGGGTTTGGTTTTTTATTGGATCGCAATTTTCACCATTCCAGATGTGTGTGTAAAATTTGGTGAGTTTTGAAGCATGTTAAGGGGGTCAAATTATAGATTTGCGTTTCTGGATGTTGTTGATAAATGGCTTTCGCTTGGCATTGTATAGCTTTAACTTGCACTTTGAAGCATTTTAAGGGGGTCAAATTTCAGTTCAAAGAGGCAAAAAAGGCATATTTTGCAAAAAATTTGTTTTGAAGGGGTTTTTGCCAACTTCCTGTTGATTGTAGGTATAGAAGTGTTTATTGTAAATGTAGGTCTAAGTCAGACCTACACAGAGGTTTTTGTTTCATGTCTCTACGACATTCCTAACGGAAGTTACAAGCAGTCTGTTTTTTGTGTCTTCCTAGGGGGCGCTAGCGCGCAATTTTCATTTTCGGGGTTTGGTTGCTCAATAAGTTGGTCTGCCGCTCCATACCGATGTGTGTGTCAATTTTGGTGAGTTTTGAAGCATGTTAAGGGGGTCAAATTAGGGTGCGAAGGTGCCAGCGCGCCTCTGTTTCCTCTTCCTAGGAGCAGTTTTTTCTGTGTTTTATTCAAAAATTGCAATAGAGCGCAATTTTGAGTTTTAAGGTTTGATTTTTTCACTAGATCACAATTTCTGCCAGTCCTGATGTGTGTGCCAAGTTTGGTGAGTTTTGAAGCATTTTAAGGGGGTCAAATTACAGCTCAAAGAGGCAAAAATAGCTTTTTTTGCGAAAATGTTGCTTTGAATGAGTTTTTGCAAAATTTCTGTTGATTTTGGGTATAGACATTTTTTATTGGAAATGTAGGTCTAAGTCAGACCTACACAGAGGTTTTTGTTTCATGTCTCTACGACATTCCTAACGGAAGTTACAAGCAGTCTGTTTTTTGTCTCTTCCTAGGGGGCGCTAGCGCGCAATTTTAATTTTGGGGGTTTGGTTGCTTAATAAGTTGGTCTGCCGCTCCATACCGACGTGTGTGTCAATTTTGGTGAGTTTTGAAGCATGTTAAGGGGGTCAAATTAGGGTGCGAAGGTGCGAGCGCACCTTGGGTTGCTGTCCCCGAGCCCCACGGCAGGAGAAGCCTTGCTGCCACTATTTAATGCATTGTGAAAGTAATGCAGTTGTTGTATTGAAGTGAAAATATCAAGCTCCCTGTTGATTTTTGCCAAAGTATGTTAATTATTCAAATGTAGGTCTAAGTCAGACCTACATAGTGGTTTTTGTTTCATGTCTCTACGACATTCCTACCGGAAGGTACAAGCAGTTTTGTCTTTGTTTTCTTCCTAGGAGTAGTTTGTCTGTGTTGTATTCCTAGGGGGCGCTAGCGCACAATTTTGAGTTTTGGGGTTTGGTTTTTTCATTAGCTCGCAATTGTTGCCAGTCCTGATGTGTGTGCCAAGTTTGGTGTGTTTTGAAGCATGTTAAGGGGGTCAAATTAGGGTGCGAAGGTGCCAGCGCGCCTCTGTTTCCTCTTCCTAGGAGCAGTTTTTTCTGTGTTTTATTCAAAAATTGCAATAGAGCGCAATTTTGAGTTTTAAGGTTTGATTTTTTCACTAGATCACAATTTCTGCCAGTCCTGATGTGTGTGCCAAGTTTGGTGAGTTTTGAAGCATTTTAAGGGGGTCAAATTACAGCTCAAAGAGGCAAAAATAGCTTTTTTTGCGAAAATGTTGCTTTGAATGAGTTTTTGCAAAATTTCTGTTGATTTTGGGTATAGACATTTTTTATTGGAAATGTAGGTCTAAGTCAGACCTACACAGAGGTTTTTGTTTCATGTCTCTACGACATTCCTAACGGAAGTTACAAGCAGTCTGTTTTTTGTCTCTTCCTAGGGGGCGCTAGCGCGCAATTTTAATTTTGGGGGTTTGGTTGCTTAATAAGTTGGTCTGCCGCTCCATACCGACGTGTGTGTCAATTTTGGTGAGTTTTGAAGCATGTTAAGGGGGTCAAATTAGGGTGCGAAGGTGCGAGCGCACCTTGGGTTGCTGTCCCCGAGCCCCACGGCAGGAGAAGCCTTGCTGCCACTATTTAATGCATTGTGAAAGTAATGCAGTTGTTGTATTGAAGTGAAAATATCAAGCTCCCTGTTGATTTTTGCCAAAGTATGTTAATTATTCAAATGTAGGTCTAAGTCAGACCTACATAGTGGTTTTTGTTTCATGTCTCTACGACATTCCTACCGGAAGGTACAAGCAGTTTTGTCTTTGTTTTCTTCCTAGGAGTAGTTTGTCTGTGTTGTATTCCTAGGGGGCGCTAGCGCACAATTTTGAGTTTTGGGGTTTGGTTTTTTCATTAGCTCGCAATTGTTGCCAGTCCTGATGTGTGTGCCAAGTTTGGTGTGTTTTGAAGCATTTTAAGGGGGTCAAATTACAGCTCAAAGAGGTAAAAATTATCTTTTTTAGGAAAATTTGCGCAGGGGATCTTTGAAGGCGCGTAAAATCAAACCCTTAAAACTTATCAAAATTTTGATCTATACTTTTAATCAGAAGGGTTCAAACTCTCTCCTGTGCGAGTTTGAAGCCGAAACGACAAACGCACTGGGAGGAGATAACTTTTGAAAAAAGGTGACGGGTTTTCACAAAACTTTTATTTTGAAGGGGTAATTGCCAACTTCCTGTTGATTTTTTCTGCTAGCTGTCGATTATTAAAATGTAGGTCTAAGCGAGACCTACATAGAAGTTTTTGTTTCATGTCTTTCCGACATTCATACCGGAAGTTACAAGCAGTTTTGTCTATGTTTTCTTCCTAGAAGCAGTTTTTTCTGTGTTTCATTCCAAAAATTTTGTAGAGCGCAATTTTGAGTTTTAGAATTTTTTTTTTTCATTAGATCACAATTTCTGCCAGTCCTGATGTGTGTGCCAAGTTTGGTGAGTTTTGAAGCATTTTAAGGGGGTCAAATTACAGCTCAAAGAGGCAAAAGTAGCATTTTTGGTGAAAATTTTGCTTTGAAAGGGTTTTGCAAAATTTCTGTTGATTTTAGGTATAGGACTTTCTAATGGGGAATTTAGGTCTAGGTCAGTTCTACATAGAGGATTTTGTTTCATGTCTCTACGACATTCCTACCGGAAGTTACAAGCAATCCATTTTTTGTCTTTTCCTAGGGGGCGCTAGCGCGCAATTTTGATTTTTCTGGTTTGGCTCCCTAATATGTTGGGAAGAATTTCCTCACCGACGCGTGTGTCAAATTTGGTGTGCTTTGAGGCATGGTCAGTGGGTCAAAATACAGCGCATATGCGAGTATCGGTGCGGAAGAAAGAAAGAATAATAATTAAAGCTGCAAGCAGCGTTGGTCGGGTCCGCCGTTGGCCGCCGCCGCCGTGTCCCGGGTCCCGATCTTAGTCTAACCAACATAGAGGTTTTTATTTCATGTCTCTACGACATTTCTAACAGAAGTTACATGCAGTTTTGTCTGGGTTTTTTCCTAGGGGGCGCTAAGCGCAATTTAGATTTTTGGGGTTTGGTTTTTTATTAGATGGCAGTTTTTGCCAGTCCTGATATGTGTGTAAAATTTGGTGAGTTTTGAAGCATGTTAAGGGGGTGAAATTACAGATCGGCGATTCTGGATGTTGTTGATAAATGGCTTTCGGTCTGCATAACAGAGCTTTAACTTGCACTTTGAAGCATTTTAAGTGGGTCAAATTACAGCTCAAAGAGGCAAAAACGTCATTTTTTAGGAAAATTTGCGCAGGGGTTTTTTGAAGGCGCGTAAAATCAAAACCTGAAAACTTATCAAAACTTTGATCTATACTTTTAATCAAAAGGGTTCAAAGTCTCCCCTGTGCGAGTTTGAAGCCGAAACGACAAACGGGCTCAGAGGAGATAACTTTTGAAGAAAGGTGACGGGTTTTCACAAAACTTTTATTTTGAAGGGGCAATTTTTAACTTCCTGTTGATTTTTGCCGAAGGATGTTGATTATCGAAATGTAGGTCTAAGTCAGACCTACCTAGAAGTTTTTGTTTCATGTCTTTCCGACATTCCTACCGGAAGTTACAAGCAGTTTTGTCTGTGTTTTCTTCCTGGAAGCAGTTTTTTCTGTGTTTTATTGAAAAATTGCGCTAGAGCACAATTTTGAGATTTTTTTTTTTTTTTTTTCATTAGATCACAATTTCTGCCAGTCCTGATGTGTGTGCCAAGTTTGGTGAGTTTTGAAGCATTTTAAGGGGGTCAAATTACAGCTCAAAGAGGCAAAATTAGCATTTTTTTGCGAAAATTTAGCTTTGAAAGGGTTTTGCAAAATTTCTGTTGATTTTAGGTATAGGACTTTCTGATGGGGAATTTAGGTCTAGGTCAGTTCTACATAGAGGATTTTGTTTCATGTCTCTACGACATTCCTAACGGAAGTTACGAGTAATCTGTTTTTTGATTTTCGTAGGGGGCGCTAGAGCGCATTTTTCATTTTTCGGGTTTGGTTTTTTTATTAGATGGCAATTTTCGCCAGTTCTGATGAGTGTGTGAAATTTGGTGAGTTTTGGAGCATGGTCAGTGGGTCAAATTAAGGTTCAAAGAGGCGGCGGAATAATAATAATTAAAGCTGCAAGCAGCGTTGGTCGGGTCCGCCGTTGGCCGCCGCCGCCGCCGCCGTGTCCCGAGTCCCGATCTTAGTCAGACCAACATAGAGGTATTTGTTTCATGTCTCTACGACATTCCTAACAGAAGTTACAAGCAGTTTTGTCTGGAAAAAGGTGACGGCTTTTTACAAAACTTTTATTTTGAAGGGGTAATTGCCAACTTCCTGTTGATTTCAACTGAAATATATCAATCATCAAAATGTAGTTCTAAGTGAGACCTACATTGAGGTTTTTGTTTCATGTCTGTCTGACGTTCCTACCAGAAGTTACAAGCAGTTTGATCTGTTTCCTCTTCCTAGGAGCAGTTTTTTCTGTGTTTTATTCAAAAATTGCAATAAAGTGCAATTTTGAGTTTTAAGGTTTGTTTTTTTCACTAGATCACAATTTCTGCCAGTCCTGATGTGTGTGCCAAGTTTGGTGAGTTTTGAAGCATTTTAAGGGGGTCAAATTACAGCTGAAAGAGCCAAAAATAGCATTTTTTACGAAAATTTTGCTTTGAATGAGTTTTTGCAAAATTTCTGTTGATTTTGGGTATAGACGTTTTTTATTGGAAATGTAGGTCTAAGTCAGACCTACACAGAAGTTTTTGTTTCATCTCTCTACGACATTCCTAACGGAAGTTACAAGCAGTCTGTTTTTTGTCTCTTCCTAGGGGGCGCTAGCGCGCAATTTTAATTTTTGGGGTTTGGTTACCTAATAAGTTGGTCTGCCCCTCCATACCAATGTGTGTGTCAAATTTGGTGAGTTTTGAAGCATGTTAAGGGGGTCAAATTATGGTATTGTCTGTGTTGTATTCCTAGGGGGCGCTAGAGCGCAATTTTGAGTTTTGGAGTTTGGTTTTTTCATCAGCTCACAATGGTTGCCAGTCCTGATGTGTGTGCCAAGTTTGGTGTGTTTTGAAGCATTTTAAGGGGGTCAAATTACAGCTCAAAGAGGCGAAAATGAAATTTTTTAGGAAACTTTGCGCAGCGGATCTTTAAAGGCGCGTAAAATCAAAACCTTAAAACTTATCAAAACTTTGATCTATACTTTTAATCAGAAGGGTTCAAACTCTCTCCTGAGCGAGTTTGAAGCCGAAACGACAAACGCGCTCAGAGGAGATAACTTTTGAAGAAAGGTGACGGGTTTTCACAAAACTTTTATTTTGAAGGGGTAATTGCCAACTTCCTGTTCATTATTTCTGCTAGCTGTCAATTACTAAAATGTAGGTTTAAGTGAGACCTACATAGAAGTTTTTGTTTCATGTCTTTCCGGCATTCTAACCCGAAGTTACAAGCAGTTTTGTCTGTGGTTTCTTCCTGGAAGCAGTTTTTTCTGTGTTTTATTGAAAAATTGCGCTAGAGCCCAATTTTGAGATTTTTTTTTTTTTTTTTTCATTAGATCACAATTTCTGCCAGTCCTGATGTGTGTTCCAAGTTTAGTGAGTTTTGAAGCATGTTAAGGGGGTCAAATTGCAGCTCTAAGAGGCAAAAATAGCGTTTTTTGGCAAAAATTTTGCTTTGAAAGGGTTTTGCAAAATTTCTGTTGATTTTAGGTATAGGAGTTTCTGATGGGGAATTTAGGTCTAGGTCAGTTCTACATAGAGGATTTTGTTTCATGTCTCTACGACATTCCTACCGGAAGTTACAAGCAGTCTGGGTTTTTTTTTTCGTAGGGGGCGCTAGCGCGCATTTTTCATTTTTGGGGTTTGGTTGCTTAATATGTGTTTTTGCCAAGCCTTACCGATGTGTGTGCCAAATTTGGTGAGTTTTGAAGCATGGTCAGTGGGTCAAATTAGGGTTCAAAGCTGCGGAAGAATAATAATAATAAGAAACGTTACAGATTCAATAGGGTCCTTGCCTTAGCAAAGGACATGGATGTCCTTTGCTGGCAGGGCGGACCCTAATAAAACGGAGCAGATTCAATAGGGTCCTTGCCTATGGCAAAGGACTCCTGTGGAGTC
This sequence comes from Nerophis ophidion, assembly GCF_033978795.1. NCBI lineage: Eukaryota > Metazoa > Chordata > Actinopteri > Syngnathiformes > Syngnathidae > Nerophis > Nerophis ophidion. The sequence continues at coordinate 53,749,403 of NC_084623.1, read as the reverse complement.
CTTTGCCATAGGCAGGGCGGACCCTAATAATAAAACGCAGCAGATTCAATAGGGTCCTTGCATGGCAAAGGACATGGATGTCCTTTGCCATTGCAGGGCGGACCCTAATAATAATAAAACGCAGCAGATTCAATAGGGTCCTTGCATGGCAAAGGACATGGATGTCCTTTGCCATTGCAGGGCGGACCCTAATAATAAGAAACGTTACAGATTCAATAGGGTCCTTGCATGGCAAAGGACATGGATGTCCTTTGCCATTGCAGGGCGGACCCTAATTACAGATTCAATAGGGTCCTTGCATGGCAAAGGACATGGATGTCCTTTGCCATTGCAGGGCGGACCCTAATAATAAGAAAACGTTACAGATTCAATAGGGTCCTTGCATGGCAAAGGACATGGATGTCCTTTGCCATTGCAGGGCGGACCCTAATTAAAGCTGCAAGCAGCGTTGGTCGGGTCCGCCGTTGGCCGCCGCCGCCGTGTCCCGAGTCCCGATCTTAGTCAGACCTCCATAGAAGTTTTTGTTTCATCACTCTACGACATTCCTAACAGAATTTACAAGCAGTTTTATCAGTTTATTTTCCTAGGGGGCGCTAGAGCACAATTTTCATTTTTGGGGTTTGCTTTTTTTATTGGATGGCAATTTTCACCAGTCCTGATGTGTGTGTAAAATTTGGTGAGTTTTGAAGCATGTTAAGGGGGTCAAATTACAGATCTGCGTTTCTGGATGTTGTTGATAAATGGCTTTCACTTGGCATAGTATAGCTTTAACTTGCACTTTGAAGCATTTTAAGGGGGTCAAATATCAGTTCAAAGAGGCAAAAAAGGCATTTTTTGCCAAAAATTTGTTTTGAAGGGGTTTTTGTCAACTTCCTGTTGATTTTAGGTATAGAAGTGTTTAACGGAAATGTAGGTCTAAGTCAGACCTACATAGAGGTTTTTGTTTCATGGCCCTACGACATTCCTAACGGAAGTTACAAGCAGTCTGTTTTTTGTCTCTTCCTAGGTGGCGCTAGCGCGCAATTTTCATTTTTGGTATTTGGTTGCTTAATAAGTTGGTCTGCCGCTCCATACCGATGTGTGTATCAATTTTGGTGAGTTTTGAAGCATGTTAAGGGGGTCAAATTAGGGTGCGAAAGTGCGAGCGCGCCTTGGGTTGCTGCCCCCGAGCCCCACGGCAGGAGAAGCCTTGGTGACACTATTTAATGCATTGTGAAAGTAATGCAGTTGTTGTATTGAAGTGAAAATATCAAGCTTCCTGTTAATTTTTGCCAAAGTATGTTAATTATTCGAATGTAGGTCTAAGTCAGACCTACATAGTGGTTTTTGTTTCATGTCTCTACGACATTCCTACCGGAAGTTACAAGCAGTTTTGTCTGTGTTTCTTCCTAGGGGCAGTTTGTCTGTGTTGTATTCCTAGGGGGCGCTAGAGCACAATTTTGAGTTTTGGGGTTTGGTTTTTTTATTAGCTCGCAATTTCTGCCAGTCCTGATGTGTGTACCAAGTTTGGTGAGTTTTGAAGCATTTTAAGGGGGTCAAATTACAGCTCAAAGAGGCAAAAATGACATTTTTTACAAAAATTTACGCAGGGGTTCTTTGAAGGCGCGTAAAATCAAAACCTGAAAAGTTATCAAAACTTTGATCTATACTTTTAATCAGAAGGGTTCAAACTCTCTCCTGTGCGAGTTTGAAGCCGAAACGACAAACGCACTGGGAGGAGTTCTTATTTGAAAAAGGTGACGGGTTTTTACAAAACTTTTATTTTGAAGGGGTAATTTTTAACTTCCTGTTGATTTTTCTGCAGGATTTCAAACATCAAATTGTAGGTCTAAGTGAGACCTACATAGAGGTTTTTGTTTCATGTCTGTCCGACATTCCTACTGGAAGTTACAAGCAGTTTTGTCCATTTTCTCTTCCTAGGAGCAGTTTTTTCTGTGTTTTATTCAAAAATTGCCCTAGAGCACATTTTTTAATTTTCGGGTTTGGTTTTTTCATTAGATCAAAATTTCTGCCAGTCCTGATGTGTGTGCCAAGTTTGGTGAGTTTTGAAGCATGTTAAGGTGGTCAAATTGCAGCTCAAAGAGGCAAAAATAGCATTTTTTGCGAAAATTTTGCTTTGAATGAGTTTTTGCTAAATTTCTGTTGATTTTAGGTATAGGCATTTCTGATTGGAAATGTAGATCTAAGTCAGACCTACGTAGAGGTTTTTGTTTCATGTCTCTACGACATTCCTAACGGAAGTTACAAGCAGTCCGTTTTTTTTCTCTTCCTAGGGGGCGCTAGCGCGCAATTTTCATTTTTGGGGTATGGTTGCCTAATAGGTTGGGAAGGTCCACCGCACCGATGTGTGTGTCAAATTTGATGAGTTTTGGAGCATGTTGAGGGGGTGAAATTGGGGTGCGACGGTGCGGTATAATAAAGAATAATAATAATTAAAGCTGCAAGCAGCGTTGGTCGGGTCCGCCGCCGCCGCCGCCGTGTCCCGAGTCCCGATCTTAGTCAGACCAACATAGAGGTCTTTGTTTCATGTCTCTACGACATTCTTAACAGAAGTTACAAGCAGTTTTGTCTGGAAAAAGGTGACGGCTTTTTACAAAACTTTTATTTTGAAGGGGTAATTGCCAACTTCCTGTTGATTTTAACTGAAAGATGCCACCTATCAAAATGTAGGTCTAAGTGAGACCTACATAGAGGTTTTTGTTTCATGTCTGTCCGACGTTCCTAACAGAAGTTACAAGCAGTTTTATCCGTTTCCTCTTCCTAGGAGCAGTTTTTCTGTGTTTTTGTCAAAAATTGCAATAGAGCGCAATTTTGAGTTTTAAGGTTTGGTTTTTTCACTAGATCGCAATTTCTGCCAGTCCTGATGTGTGTGCCAAGTTTGGTGAGTTTTGAAGCATTTTAAGGGGGTCAAATTGCAGCTCAAAGAGGCAAAAATAGCATTTTTTTGCGAAAATTTTGCTTTGAATGAGTTTTTGCAAGATTTCTGTTGATTTTGGGTATAGACATTTTTTATTGGAAATGTAGGTCTTAGTCGGACCTACACAGAGGTTTTTGTTTCATCTCTCTACGATATTCCTAACGGAAGTTACAAGCGGTTTGTTTTTGTTTTTTGCTAGGGGGCGCTAGCGCGCAATTTTCATTTTTGGGGTTTGGTTGCTTAATATGTTGGGAAAGGACACCGTACCGACGTGTGTGTCAACTTTGGTGAGTTTTGAAGCATGTTAAGGGGGTCAAATTAGGGTATTGTCTGTGTTGTATTCCTAGGGGGCGCTAGAGCACAATTTTGAGTTTTGGGGTCTAAGTCAGACCTACATAGTGGTTTTTGTTTCATGTCTCTACGACATTCCTACCGGAAGTTACAAGCAGTTTTGTCTTTGTTTTCTTCCTAGGAGCAGTTTGTCTGTGTTGTATTCCTAGGGGGCGCTAGAGCACAATTTTGAGTTTTGGAGTTTGGTTTTTTCATCAGCTCGCAATTGTTGCCAGTCCTGATGTGTGTGCCAAGTTTGGTGAGTTTTGAAGCATTTTAAGGGGGTCAAATTACAGCTCAAAGAGGTAAAAATGATATTTTTTTGGAAAATTTGCGCAGGGGTTCTTTGAAGGCGCGTAAAATCAAAACCTGAAAACTTATCACAACTTTGATCTATACTTTTAATCAGAAGGGTCCAAACTCTCTCCTGAGCGAGTTTGAAGCCGAAACGACAAACGCGCTCAGAGGAGATAACTTTTGAAGAAAGGTGACGGGTTTTCACAAAACTTTTATTTTGAAGGGGTAATTGCCAACTTCCTGTTGATTTTTTCTGCTAGCTGTCAATTACTAAAATGTAGGTCTAAGTGAGACCTACATAGAAGTTTTTGTTTCATGTCTTTCCGGCATTCCTACCCGAAGTTACAAGCAGTTTTGTCTGTGTTTTCTTCCTGGAAGCAGTTTTTTCTGTGTTTTATTGAAAAATTGCGCTAAAGCGCAATTTTGAGTTTTTTTTTTTTTTTTTTTCATTAGATTGCAATTTCTGCCAGTCCTGATGTGTCTTCCAAGTTTGGTGAGTTTTGAAGCATGTTAAGGGGGTCAAATTACAGCTCAAAGGGGCAAAAATAGCATTTTTTAGCGAAAATTTTGCTTTGAATGGGTTTTTGCCAAATTTCTGTTGATTTTAGGTATAGGCATTTCTAATGGGGAATCTAGGTCTAACTCAGACCTACATAGAGGTTTTTGTTCCATGTCTTTACGACATTCCTAACGGAAGTTACAAGCAGTCTGTTTTTTTTTTTTCGTAGGGGGCGCTAGCGCGCATTTTTCATTTTTGGGGTTTGGTTGCTTAATATGTGTTTTTGCCAAGCCTTACCGATGTGTGTGCCAAATTTGGTGAGTTTTGGAGCATGGTCAGTGGGTCAAATTAGGGTTCAAAGTTGCGGAAGAATAATAATAATTAAAGCTGCAAGCAGCGTTGGTCGGGTCCGCCGTTGGCCGCCGCCGCCGCCGCCGTGTCCCGAGTCCCGATCTTAGTCAGACCTCCATAGAAGTTTTCATTTCATCACTCTACGACATTCCTAACAGAATTTACAAGCAGTTTTGTAATTTTTTTTTCCTAGGGGGAGCTAGAGCACAATTTTCATTTTTGGGATTTGTTTTTTTATTGGATGGCAATTTTCACCAGTCCTGATGTGTGTGTAAAATTTGGTGAGTTTTGAAGCATGTTAAGGGGGTCAAATTATAGATTTGCGTTTCTGGATGTTGTTGATAAATGGCTTTCGCTTGGCATTGTATAGCTTTAACTTGCACTTTGAAGCATTTTAAGGGGGTCAAATTTCAGTTCAAAGAGGCAAAAAAGGCATTTTTTGCAAAAAATTTGTTTTGAAGGGGTTTTTGCCAACTTCCTGTTGATTGTAGGTATAGAAGTGTTTATTGGAAATGTAGGTCTAAGTCAGACCTACACAGAGGTTTTTGTTTCATGTCTCTACGACATTCCTAACGGAAGTTACAAGCAGTCTGTTTTTTGTCTCTTCCTAGGGGGCGCTAGCTTGCAATTTTAATTTTTGGGGTTTGATTGCTTAATAAGTTGGTCTGCCGCTCCATACCGATGTGTGTGTCAATTTTGGTGAGTTTTGAAGCATGTTAAGGGGGTCAAATTAGGGTGCGAAGGTGCGAGCGCGCCTTGGGTTGCTGTCCCCGAGCCCCACGGCAGGAGAAGCCTTGCTGCCACTATTTAATGCATTGTGAAAGTAATGCAGTTGTTGTATTGAAGTGAAAATATCAAGCTTCCTGTTGATTTTTGCCAAAGTATGTTAATTATTCAAATGTAGGTCTAAGTCAGACCTACATAGTGTTTTTTGTTTCATGTCTCTACGACATTCCTACCGGAAGGTACAAGCAGTTTTGTCTTTGTTTTCTTCCTAGGAGTAGTTTGTCTGTGTTGTATTCCTAGGGGGCGCTAGAGCACAATTTTGAGTTTTGGGGTTTAGTTTTTTTATCAGCTCGCAATTGTTGCCAGTCCTGATGTGTGTGCCAAGTTTGGTGTGTTTTGAAGCATTTTAAGGGGGTCAAATTACAGCTCAAAGAGGCAAAAATGAAATTTTTTAGGAAACTTTGCGCAGGGGATCTTTGAAGGCGCGTAAAATCAAAACCTTAAAACTTATCACAACTTTGATCTATACTTTTAATCAGAAGGGTTCAAACTCTCTCCTGTGCGAGTTTGAAGCCGAAACGACAAACGCACTGGGAGGAGTATCGATTTGAAAAAGGTGACGGGTTTTTACAAAAACTTTTATTTTGAAGGGGTAATTGTCAACTTCCTGTTGATTTTTTCTGCTAGCTGTCAATTATTAAAATGTAGGTCTTAATGAGACCTACATAGAAGTTTTCGTTTCATGTCCTTCCGGCATTCCTACCCGAAGTTACAAGCAGTTTTGTCTGTGGTTTCTTCCTGGAAGCAGTTTTTTCTGTGTTTTATTGAAAAATTGCGCTAGAGCACAATTTTGAGTTTTTTTATTTTTTTTTTTCATTAGATCACAATTTCTGCCAGTCCTGATGTGTGTGCCAAGTTTGGTGAGTTTTGAAGCATTTTAAGGGGGTCAAATTGCAGCTCAAAGAGGCAAAAATAGCATTTTTTAGCGAAAATTTTGCTTTGAATGGGTTTTTGCCAAATTTCTGTTGATTTTAGGTATAGGCGTTTCTGATGGGGAATCTAGGCCTAAGTCAGACCTACATAGAGGTTTTTGTTCCATGTCTTTACGACATTCCTACCGGAAGTTACAAGCAGTCTGTTTTTTTTTTTTCGTAGGGGGCGCTAGCGCGCATTTTTCATTTTTGGGGTTTGGTTGCTTAATATGTGTTTTTGCCAAGCCTTACCGATGTGTGTGCCAAATTTGGTGAGTTTTGGAGCATGGTCAGTGGGTCAAATTATGGTTCGAAGTTGCGGAAGAATAATAATAATTAAAGCTGCAAGCAGCGTTGGTCGGGTCCGCCGTTGGCCGCCGCCGCCGCCGCCGTGTCCCGAGTCCCGATCTTAGTCAGACCTACATAGAAGTTTTTGTTTCATCACTCTACGACATTCCTAACAGAAGTTACAAGCAGTTTTGTTTGGAAAAAGGTGACGGCTTTTTACAAAACTTTTATTTTGAAGGGGTAATTGGCAACTTCCTGTTGATTTTAACTGAAAGATGCCAATTATCAAAATGTAGGTCTAAGTCAGACCTACACAGAGGTTTTTGTTTCATGTCTCTACGACATTCCTAACGGAAGTTACAAGCAGTCTGTTTTTTGTATCTTCCTAGGGGGCGCTAGCGCGCAATTTTAATTTTTGGGGTTTGGTTACCTAATATGTTGGTCTGCCGCTCCATACCGATGTGTGTGTCAAATTTGGTGAGTTTTGAAGCATGTTAAGGGGGTCAAATTAGGGTATTGTCTGTGTTGTATTCATAGGGGGCGCTAGAGCACAATTTTGAGTTTTGGGGTTTGGTTTTTTCATTAGCTCGCAATTGTTGCCAGTCCTGATGTGTGTGCCAAGTTTGGTGAGTTTTGAAGCATTTTAAGGGGGTCAAATTACAGCTCAAAGAGGTAAAAAGGAAAATTATTTGGAAAATTTTCGCAGGGGTTCTTTGAAGGCGCGTAAAATCAAAACCTGAAAACTTATCACAACTTTGATCTATACTTTTAATCAGAAGGGTCCAAACTCTCTCCTGAGCGAGTTTGAAGCCGAAACGACAAACGCGCTCAGAGGAGATAACTTTTGAAGAAAGGTGACGGGTTTTCACAAAACTTTTATTTTGAAGGGGTAATTGCCTACTTCCTGTTGATTTTTTCTGCTAGCTGTCAATTATTAAAATGTTGGTCTAAGTGAGACCTACATAGAAGTTTTCGTTTCATGTCTTTCCGGCATTCCTACCCGAAGTTACAAGCAGTTTTGTCTGTGTTTTCTTCCTGGAAGCAGTTTTTTCTGTGTTTTATTGAAAAATTACAATAGAGCGCAATTTTGAGTTTTTTTTTTTTTTTTTTTCATTAGATTGCAATTTCTGCCAGTCCTGATGTGTCTTCCAAGTTTGGTGAGTTTTGAAGCATGTTAAGGGGGTCAAATTACAGCTCAAAGGGGCAAAAATAGCATTTTTTAGCGAAAATTTTGCTTTGAATGGGTTTTTGCCAAATTTCTGTTGATTTTAGGTATAGGCATTTCTAATGGGGAATCTAGGTCTGAGTCAGACCTACATAGAGGTTTTTGTTCCATGTCTTTACGACATTCCTAACGGAAGTTACAAGCAGTCTGTTTTTTTTTTTTCGTAGGGGGCGCTAGCGCGCATTTTTCATTTTTGGGGTTTGGTTGCTTAATATGTGTTTTTGCCAAGCCTTACCGATGTGTGTGCCAAATTTGGTGAGTTTTGGAGCATGGTCAGTGGGTCAAATTATGGTTTGAAGTTGCGGAAGAATAATAATAATTAAAGCTGCAAGCAGCGTTGGTCGGGTCCGCCGTTGGCCGCCGCCGCCGCCGCCGTGTCCCGAGTCCCGATCTTAGTCAGACCAACATAGAGGTCTTTGTTTCATGTCTCTACGACATTCCTAACAGAAGTTACAAGCAGTTTTGTCTGGAAAAAGGTGACGGCTTTTTACAAAACTTTTATTTTGAAGGGGTAATTGCCAACTTCCTGTTGATTTCAACTGAAAGCTGCCAATCATCAAAATGTAGGTGTAAGTGAGACCTACATAGAGTTTTTTGTTTCATGTCTGTCCGACGTTCCTACCAGAAGTTACAAGCAGTTTTATCCGTTTCCTCTTCCTAGGAGCAGTTTTTCTGTGTTTTTTTCAAAAATTGCAATAGAGCGCAATTTTGAGTTTTAAGGTTTGGTTTTTTCACTAGATCGCAATTTCTGCCAGTCCTGATGTGTGTGCCAAGTTTGGTGAGTTTTGAAGCATTTTAAGGGGGTCAAATTGCAGCTCAAAGAGGCAAAAATAGCATTTTTTTGCGAAAATTTTGCTTTGAATGAGTTTTTGCAAGATTTCTGTTGATTTTGGGTACAGACATTTTTTATTGGAAATGTAGGTCTAAGTCAGACCTACACAGAGGTTTTTGTTTCATGTCTCTACGACATTCCTGACGGAAGTTACAAGCGATTTGTTTTTGTTTTTTGCTAGGGGGCGCTAGCGCGCAATTTTCATTTTTGGGGTTTGGTTGCTTAATATGTTGGGGAGGGACACCGTACCGACGTGTGTGTCAACTTTGGTGAGTTTTGAAGCATGTTAAGGGGGTCAAATTAGGGTATTGTTTGTGTTGTATTCCTAGGGGGCGCTAGAGCACAATTTTGAGTTTTTGGGTTTGGTTTTTTCATTAACTCGCAATTGTTGCCAGTCCTGATGTGTGTGCCAAGTTTGGTGAGTTTTGAAGCATTTTAAGGGGGTCAAATTACAGCTCAAAGAGGTAAAAATGATATTTTTTTGGAAAATTTGCGCAGGGGTTCTTTGAAGGCGCGTAAAATCAAAACCTGAAAACTTATCACAACTTTGATCTATACTTTTAATCAGAAGGGTCCAAACTCTCTCCTGAGCGAGTTTGAAGCCGAAACGACAAACGCGCTCAGAGGAGATAACTTTTGAAGAAAGGTGACGGGTTTTCACAAAACTTTTATTTTGAAGGGGTAATTGCCAACTTCCTGTTGATTTTTTCTGCTAGCTGTCAATTATTAAAATGTAGGTCTAAGTGAGACCTACATAGAAGTTTTTGTTTCATGTCTTTCCGGCATTCCTACCCGAAGTTACAAGCAGTTTTGTCTGTGTTTTCTTCCTGGAAGCAGTTTTTTCTGTGTTTTATTGAAAAATTGCGCTAAAGCGCAATTTTGAGTTTTATAATTTTTTTTTTTCATTAGATTGCAATTTCTGCCAGTGCTGATGTGTCTTCCAAGTTTGGTGAGTTTTGAAGCATGTTAAGGGGGTCAAATTACAGCTCAAAGGGGCAAAAATAGCATTTTTTAGCGAAAATTTTGCTTTCAATGGGTTTTTGCCAAATTTCTGTTGATTTTAGGTATAGGCATTTCTAATGGGGAATCTAGGTCTAAGTCAGACCTACATAGAGGTTTTTGTTCGATGTCTTTACGACATTCCTACCGGAAGTTACAAGCAGTCTGTTTTTTTTTTTTCGTAGGGGGCGCTAGCGCGCATTTTTCATTTTTGGGGTTTGGTTGCTTAATATGTGTTTTTGCCAAGCCTTACCGATGTGTGTGCCAAATTTGGTGAGTTTTGAAGCATGGTCAGTGGGTCAAATTAGGGTTCAAAGTTGCGGAAGAATAATAATAATAATAATAAGAAAACGTTACAGATTCAATAGGGTCCTTGCATGGCAAAGGACATGGATGTCCTTTGCCATTGCAGGGCGGACCCTAATTAAAGCTGCAAGCAGCGTTGGTCGGGTCCGCCGTTGGCCGCCGCCGCCGTGTCCCGAGTCCCGATCTTAGTCAGACCAACATAGAGGTCTTTGTTTCATGTCTCTACGACATTCCTAACAGAAGTTACAAGCAGTTTTGTCTGGAAAAAGGTGACGGCTTTTTACAAAACTTTTATTTTGAAGGGGTAATTGCCAACTTCCTGTTGATTTTAACTGAAAGATGCCACCTATCAAAATGTAGGTCTAAGTGAGACCTACATAGAGGTTTTTGTTTCATGTCTGTCCGACATTCCTACCAGAAGTTACAAGCAGTTTTATCCGTTTCCTCTTCCTAGGAGCAGTTTTTCCGTGTTTTTTTTAAAAATTGCAATAGAGCGCAATTTTGAGGTTTAAGGTTTGGTTTTTTCACTAGATCGCAATTTCTGCCAGTCCTGATGTGTGTGCCAAGTTTGGTGAATTTTGAAGCATTTTAAGGGGGTCAAATTAAAGCTCAAAGAGGCAAAAATAGCGTTTTTTGCGAAAATGTTGCTTTGAATGAGTTTTAGCAAAATTTCTGTTGATTTTGGGTATAGACCTTTCTAATTGGAAATGTAGGTCTTAGTCAGACCTACACAGAGGTTTTCGTTTCATGTCTCTACGACATTCCTAACGGAAGTTACAAGCAGTCTCTTTTTTGTCTCTTCCTAGGGGGCGCTAGCTTGCAATTTTAATTTTTGGGGTTTGGTTGCTTAATAAGTTGGTCTGCCGCTCCATACCGATGTGTGTGTCAATTTTGGTGAGTTTTGAAGCATGTTAAGGGGGTCAAATTAGGGTGCGAAGGTGCGAGTGCGCCTTGGGTTGCTGTCCCCGAGCCCCAGGGCTTAAGACGCCTTCGTCCCACTATTTAATGCATTGTGAAAGTAATGCAGTTGTTGTATTGAAGTGAAAATATCTAGCTTCCTGTTGATTTTTGCCAAAGTATGTCAATTATTCAAATGTAGGTCTAAGTCAGACCTACATAGTGGTTTTTGTTTCATGTCTCTCTGACATTCCTACCGGAAGTTACAAGCAGTTTTGTCTTTGTTTTCTTCCTAGGAGCAGTTTGTCTGTGTTGTATTCCTAGGGGGCGCTAGAGCACAATTTTGAGTTTTGGGGTTTGGTTTTTTCATTAGCTCGCAATTGTTGCCAGTCCTGATGTGTGTGCCAAGTTTGGTGAGTTTTGAAGCATTTTAAGGGGGTCAAATTACAGCTCAAAGAAGCAAAAATGACATTTTTTAGGAAACTTTGCGCAAGGCGTCTTTGAAGGCGCGTAAAATCAAAACCTTAAAACTTATCAAAACTTTGATCTATACTTTTATTCAGAAGGGTCCAAACTCTCTCCTGAGCGAGTTTGAAGCCGAAACGACAAACGCGCTCAGAGGAGATAACTTTTGAAGAAAGGTGACGTTTTTTCACAAAACTTTTATTTTGAAGGGGTAATTGCCAACTTCCTGTTGATTTTTTCTGCTAGCTGTCAATTATTAAAATGTAGGTCTAAGTGAGACCTACATAGAAGTTTTTGTTTCATGTCTTTCCGGCATTCCTACCCGAAGTTACAAGCAGTTTTGTCTGTGGTTTCTTCCTGGAAGCAGTATTTTCCGTGTTTCATTGAAAAATTGCGCTAGAGCGCAATTTTGAGTTTTTTTTTTTTTTTTTTTCATTAGATTGCAATTTCTGCCAGTCCTGATGTGTCTGCCAAGTTTGGTGAGTTTTGAAGCATGTTAAGGGGGTCAAATTACAGCTCAAAGAGGCAAAAATTGCATTTTTTTGTAAAAATTTTGCTTTGAATGAGTTTTTGCAAAATTTCTGTTGATTTTGGGTATAGACATTTTTTATTGGAAATGTAGGTCTAAGTCAGACCTACACAGAGGTTTTCGTTTCATGTCTCTACGACATTCCTGACGGAAGTTACAAGCAGTCTGTTTTGTTTTTTTTCCTAGGGGGCGCTAGTGCGCAATTTTAATTTTTGGGGTATGGTTGCTTAATATGTTGGGGTGTCCCGGTAGACCGACGTGTGTGTCAACTTTGGTGAGTTTTGAAGCATGTTAAGGGGGTCAAATTAGGGTGAGAAGGTGCGGAATAAACAATAATAATAATAAAACGCAGCAGATTCAATAGGGTCCTTGCATGGCAAAGGACATGGATGTCCTTTGCCATTGCAGGGCGGACCCTAATTAAAGCTGCAAGCAGCGTTGGTCGGGTCCGCCGTTGGCCGCCGCCGCCGTGTCCCGGGTCCCGATCTTAGTCAAACCAACATAGAGGTTTTTATTTCATGTCTCTACGACATTTCTAACAGAAGTTACATGCAGTTTTGTCTGGGTTTTTTCCTAGGGGGCGCTAAGCGCAATTTAGATTTTTGGGGTTTGGTTTTTTATTAGATGGCAGTTTTTGCCAGTCCTGATATGTGTGTAAAATTTGGTGAGTTTTGAAGCATGTTAAGGGGGTGAAATTACAGATCGGCGATTCTGGATGTTGTTGATAAATGGCTTTCGGTCTGCATAACAGAGCTTTAACTAGCACTTTGAAGCATTTTAAGTGGGTGAAATTACAGCTCAAAGAGTCAAAAACGTCATTTTTTAGGAAAAGTTGCGCAGGGGTTTTTTGAAGGCGCGTAAAATCCAAACCGGAGCAGTAATCAAAACTTTGATCTATACTTTTAATCAGAAGTGTCCAAACTCTCTCCTGTGCGAGTTTGAAGCCGAAACGACAAACGCACTGGGAGAAGTGTCGATTTGAAAAAGGTGACGGGTTTTCACAAAACTTTTATTTTGAAGGGGCAATTTTTAACTTCCTGTTGATTTTTGCCGAAGGATGTAAATTATCGAAATGTAGGTCTAAGTCAGACCTACCTAGAAGTTTTTGTTTCATGTCTGTCCGACATTCCTACTGGAAGTTACAAGCAGTTTTGTCTGTTTTCTCTTCCTAGGAGCAGTTTTTTCTGTGTTTTATTCAAAAATTTTGTAGAGCGCAATTTTGAGTTTTAGAAATTTTTTTTTTCATTAGATCACAATTTCTGCCAGTCCTGATGTGTCTGCCAAGTTTGGTGAGTTTTGAAGCATTTTAAGGGGGTCAAATTACAGCTCAAAGAGGCAAAAATAGCATTTTTTGCGAAAATTTTGCTTTGAAGGCGTTTTTGCCAACTTCCTGTTGATTTTAGGTATAGAACATTTTTATTGGAAATGTTCATCTAAGTCAGACCTTCATATAGGTTTTTGTTTCAAGTCTCTACGACATTCCTAATGGAAGTTACAAGCAGTCCGTTTTTTGTTTCTTCCTAGGGGGCGCTAGCGCACAATTTTGATTTTTAGTGCTCGGTTTTTTTATTAGATGGCAATTTTCGCAGATCCTGATGTGTGTGTCAAATATGGTGAGTTTTGAAGCATGTTAAGTGGGTCAAATTTCAGCTGGAAACGGCGGCGGAATAATAAAGAATAATAATAATTAAAGCTGCAAGCAGCGTTGGTCGGGTCCGCCGTTGGCCGCCGCCGCCGCCGCCGTGTCCCGACTCCCGATCTTAGTCAGACCTACATAGAAGTTTTTATTTCATCACTCTACGACATTCCTAACAGAATTTACAAGCAGTTTTGTAATTTTTTTTTCCTAGGGGGAGCTAGAGCACAATTTTCATTTTTGGGATTTGTTTTTTTATTGGATGGCAATTTTCACCAGTCCTGATGTGTGTGTAAAATTTGGTGAGTTTTGAAGCATGTTAAGGGGGTCAAATTATAGATTTGCGTTTCTGGATGTTGTTGATAAATGGCTTTCGCTTGGCATTGTATAGCTTTAACTTGCACTTTGAAGCATTTTAAGGGGGTCAAATTTCAGTTCAAAGAGGCAAAAAAGGCATTTTTTGCAAAAAATTTGTTTTAAAGGGGTTTTTGCCAACTTCCTGTTGATTTTAGGTATAGAAGTGTTTATTGGAAATGTAGGTCTAAGTCAGACCTACACAGAGGTTTTTGTTTCATGTCTCTACGACATTCCTAACGGAAGTTACAAGCAGTCTGTTTTTTGTCTCTTCCTAGGGGGCGCTAGCTTGCAATTTTAATTTTTGGGGTTTGATTGCTTAATAAGTTGGTCTGCCGCTCCATACCGATGTGTGTGTCAATTTTGGTGAGTTTTGAAGCAAGTTAAGGGGGTCAAATTAGGGTGCGAAGGTGCGAGCGCGCCTTGGGTTGCTGTCCCCGAGCCCCACGGCAGGAGAAGCCTTGCTGCCACTATTTAATGCATTGTGAAAGTAATGCAGTTGTTGTATTGAAGTGAAAATATCAAGCTCCCTGTTGATTTTTGCCAAAGTATGTTAGTTATTCAAATGTAGGTCTAAGTCAGACCTACATAGTGTTTTTTGTTTCATGTCTCTACGACATTCCTACCGGAAGGTACAAGCAGTTTTGTCTTTGTTTTCTTCCTAGGAGTAGTTTGTCTGTGTTGTATTCCTAGGGGGCGCTAGAGCACAATTTTGAGTTTTGGGGTTTAGTTTTTTCATCAGCTCGCAATTGTTGCCAGTCCTGATGTGTGTGCCAAGTTTGGTGAGTTTTGAAGCATTTTAAGGGGGTCAAATTACAGCTCAAAGAGGCAAAAATGAAATTTTTTAGGAAACTTTGCGCAGGGGATCTTTGAAGGCGCGTAAAATCAAAACCTTAAAACTTATCACAACTTTGATCTATACTTTTAATCAGAAGGGTTCAAACTCTCTCCTGTGCGAGTTTGAAGCCGAAACGACAAACGCACTGGGAGGAGTATCGATTTGAAAAAGGTGACGGGTTTTTACAAAAACTTTTATTTTGAAGGGGTAATTGTCAACTTCCTGTTGATTATTTCTGCTAGCTGTCAATTATTAAAATGTAGGTCTAAGTGAGACCTACATAGAAGTTTTCGTTTCATGTCCTTCCGGCATTCCTACCCGAAGTTACAAGCAGTTTTGTCTGTGGTTTCTTCCTGGAAGCAGTTTTTTCTGTGTTTTATTGAAAAATTGCGCTAAAGAACAATTTTGAGTTTTTTTTTTTTTTTTTTTCATTAGATTGCAATTTCTGCCAGTCCTGATGTGTGTGCCAAGTTTGGTGAGTTTTGAAGTATTTTAAGGGGGTCAAATTGCAGCTCAAAGAGGCAAAAATTTCATTTTTTGTGAAAATTTGGCTTTGAATGGGTTTTTGAAAATTTTTTGTTGATTTTGGCCCCAGAAGATACAATTATGGAATTTAGGTCTAAGTCAGACCTACACAGAGGTTTTTGTTTCATGTCTCTACGACATTCCTAACGGAAGTTACAAGCAGTCTGTTTTTTGTTTCCTTTTAGGGGGCGCTAGAGCGCAATTTTCATTTTTGGGGTTTGGTTGCTTAATATGTTGTGGTGTCACGGTAGACCGACGTGTGTGTCAAGTTTGGTGAGTTTTGAAGCATGTTAAGGGGGTGATGTTGGGGCGCGACGGTGCGGAATAAAGAAAGAAAGAATAATAATAATTAAAGCTGCAAGCAGCGTTGGTCGGGTCCGCCGTTGGCCGCCGCCGCCGCCGCCGTGTCCCAAGTCCCGATCTTAGTCAGACCAACATAGAGGTCTTTGTTTCATGTCTGTACGACATTCCTAACAGAAGTTACAAGCAGTTTTGTCTGGAAAAAGGTGACAGCTTTTTACAAAACTTTTATTTTGAAGGGGTAATTGCCAACTTCCTGTTGATTTCAACTGAAAGATGCCACCTATCAAAATGTAGGTCTAAGTGAGACCTACATTGAGGTTTTTGTTTCATGTCTGTCCGACATTCCTACCAGAAGTTACAAGCAGTTTGATCTGTTTCCTCTTCCTAGGAGCAGTTTTCTGTGTTTTATTCAAAAATTGCAATAGAGTGCAATTTTGAGTTTTAAGGTTTGTTTTTTTCACTACATCGAAATTTTTGCCAGTCCTGATGTGTGTGCCAAGTTTGGTGAGTTTTGAAGCATTTTAAGGGGGTCAAATTTCAGTTCAAAGAGGCAAAAATTGACTTTTTTGCAAAAATTTTGTTTTGAAGGGGTTTATGCCAACTTCCTGTTAATTTTTGCTATAGAAGTGTTTTGTTGGAAATGTAGGTATAAGTCAGACCTACATAGAGGTTTTTGTTTCATGTCTCTACGACATTCCCAACGGAAGTTACAAGCAGTCTGTTTTTTGTCTCTTCCTAGGGGGCGCTAGCACGCAATTTTCATTTTTGGGGTTTGGTTACCTAATAAGTTGGTCTGCCGCTCCATACCAATGTGTGTGTCAACTTTGGTGAGTTTTGAAGCATGTTAAGGGGGTCAAATTAGGGTATTGTCTGCGTTGTATTCCTAGGGGGCGCTAGAGCACAATTTTGAGTTTTGGGGTTTGGTTTTTTCATCAACTCGCAATTGTTGCCAGTCCTGATGTGTGTGCCAAGTTTGGTGAGTTTTGAAGCATTTTAAGGGGGTCAAATTACAGCTCAAAGAGGCAAAAATGATATTTTTTTGGAAAATTTGCGCAGGGCGTCTTTGAAGGCGCGTAAAATCAAAACCTTAAAACTTATCAAAACTTTGATCTATACTTTTAATCAGAAGGGTCCAAACTCTCTCCTGAGCGAGTTTGAAGCCGAAACGACAAACGCGCTCAGAGGAGATAACTTTTGAAGAAAGGTGACGGGTTTTCACAAAACTTTTATTTTGAAGGGGTAATTTCCAACTTCCTGTTGATTTTTTCTGCTAGCTGTGAATTATTAAAATGTAGGTCTAAGTGAGACCTACATAGAAGTTTTTGTTTCATGTCTTTCCGGCATTCCTACCCGAAGTTACAAGCAGTTTTGTCTGTGTTTTCTTCCTGGAAGCAGTTTTTTCTGTGTTTTATTGAAAAATTGCGCTAAAGCGCAATTTTGAGTTTTTTTTTTTTTTTTTTTCATTAGATTGCAATTTCTGCCAGTCCTGATGTGTCTTCCAAGTTTGGTGAGTTTTGAAGCATGTTAAGGGGGTCAAATTACAGCTCAAAGGGGCAAAAATAGCATTTTTTTGCGACAATTTTGCTTTGAATGGGTTTTTGCCAAATTTCTGTTGATTTTAGGTATAGGCATTTCTAATGGGGAATCTAGGTCTAACTCAGACCTACATAGAGGTTTTTGTTCCATGTCTTTACGACATTCCTAACGGAAGTTACAAGCAGTCTGGTTTTTTTTTTTCGTAGGGGGCGCTAGCGCGCATTTTTCATTTTTGGGGTTTGGTTGCTTAATATGTGTTTTTGCCAAGCCTTACCGATGTGTGTGCCAAATTTGGTGAGTTTTGGAGCATGGTCAGTGGGTCAAATTAGGGTTCAAAGTTGCGGAAGAATAATAATAATAATAAGAAAACGTTACAGATTCAATAGGGTCCTTGCATGGCAAAGGACATGGATGTCCTTTGCCATTGCAGGGCGGACCCTAATAATAAAACAAAGCAGATTCAATAGGGTCCTTGCCATGGCAAAGGACAGAGTCCTTTGCTGGCAGTGCGGACCCTAATAAGAAAACGTTACAGATTCAATAGGGTCCTTGCATGGCAAAGGACATGGATGTCCTTTGCCATTGCAGGGCGGACCCTAATAATAATTAAAGCTGCAAGCAGCGTTGGTCGGGTCCGCCGTTGGCCGCCGCCGCCGCCGCCGTGTCCCGAGTCCCGATCTTAGTCAGACCAACATAGAGGTCTTTGTTTCATGTCTCTACGACATTCCTAACAGAAGTTACAAGCAGTTTTGTCTGGAAAAAGGTGACGGCTTTTTACAAAACTTTTATTTTGAAGGGGTAATTGCCAACTTCCTGTTGATTTCAACTGAAAGATGCCAATCATCAAAATGTAGGTGTAAGTGAGACCTACATAGAGTTTTTTGTTTCATGTCTGTCCGACGTTCCTACCAGAAGTTACAAGCAGTTTTATCCGTTTCCTCTTCCTAGGAGCAGTTTTTCTGTGTTTTTTTCAAAAATTGCAATAGAGCGCAATTTTGAGTTTTAAGGTTTGGTTTTTTCACTAGATCGCAATTTCTGCCAGTCCTGATGTGTGTGCCAAGTTTGGTGAGTTTTGAAGCATTTTAAGGGGGTCAAATTGCAGCTCAAAGAGGCAAAAATAGCATTTTTTTGCGAAAATTTTGCTTTGAATGAGTTTTTGCAAGATTTCTGTTGATTTTGGGTATAGACATTTTTTATTGGAAATGTAGGTCTAAGTCAGACCTACACAGAGGTTTTTGTTTCATGTCTCTACGACATTCCTGACGGAAGTTACAAGCGATTTGTTTTTGTTTTTTGCTAGGGGGCGCTAGCGCGCAATTTTCATTTTTGGGGTTTGGTTGCTTAATATGTTGGGGAGGGACACCGTACCGACGTGTGTGTCAACTTTGGTGAGTTTTGAAGCATGTTAAGGGGGTCAAATTAGGGTATTGTTTGTGTTGTATTCCTAGGGGGCGCTAGAGCACAATTTTGAGTTTTTGGGTTTGGTTTTTTCATTAACTCGCAATTGTTGCCAGTCCTGATGTGTGTGCCAAGTTTGGTGAGTTTTGAAGCATTTTAAGGGGGTCAAATTACAGCTCAAAGAGGTAAAAATGATATTTTTTTGGAAAATTTGCGCAGGGGTTCTTTGAAGGCGCGTAAAATCAAAACCTGAAAACTTATCACAACTTTGATCTATACTTTTAATCAGAAGGGTCCAAACTCTCTCCTGAGCGAGTTTGAAGCCGAAACGACAAACGCGCTCAGAGGAGATAACTTTTGAAGAAAGGTGACGGGTTTTCACAAAACTTTTATTTTGAAGGGGTAATTGCCAACTTCCTGTTGATTTTTTCTGCTAGCTGTCAATTATTAAAATGTAGGTCTAAGTGAGACCTACATAGAAGTTTTTGTTTCATGTCTTTCCGGCATTCCTACCCGAAGTTACAAGCAGTTTTGTCTGTGTTTTCTTCCTGGAAGCAGTTTTTTCTGTGTTTTATTGAAAAATTGCGCTAAAGCGCAATTTTGAGTTTTTTTTTTTTTTTTTTTCATTAGATTGCAATTTCTGCCAGTCCTGATGTGTCTTCCAAGTTTGGTGAGTTTTGAAGCATGTTAAGGGGGTCAAATTACAGCTCAAAGGGGCAAAAATAGCATTTTTTAGCGAAAATTTTGCTTTGAATGGGTTTTTGCCAAATTTCTGTTGATTTTAGGTATAGGCATTTCTAATGGGGAATTTAGGTCTAAGTCAGACCTACATAGAGGTTTTTGTTCGATGTCTTTACGACATTCCTAACGGAAGTTACAAGCAGTCTGTTTTTTTTTTTTCGTAGGGGGCGCTAGCGCGCATTTTTCATTTTTGGGGTTTGGTTGCTTAATATGTGTTTTTGCCAAGCCTTACCGATGTGTGTGCCAAATTTGGTGAGTTTTGGAGCATGGTCAGTGGGTCAAATTAGGGTTCAAAGTTGCGGAAGAATAATAATAATTAAAGCTGCAAGCAGCGTTGGTCGGGTCCGCCGTTGGCCGCCGCCGCCGTGTCCCGAGTCCCGATCTTAGTCAGACCTCCATAGAAGTTTTTGTTTCATCACTCTACGACATTCCTAATAGAATTTAAAAGCAGTTTAATCATTTTATTTTCCTAGGGGGCGCTAGAGCACAATTTTCATTTTTGGGGTTTGGTTTTTTTATTGGATGGCAATTTTCACCAGTCCTGATGTGTGTGTAAAATTTGGTGAGTTTTGAAGCATGTTAAGGGGGTCAAATTATAGATTTGCGTTTCTGGATGTTGTTGATAAAATGCTTTCGCTTGGCATTGTATAGCTCTAACTTGCACTTTGAAGCATTTTAAGGGGGTCAAATTTCAGTTCAAAGAGGCAAAAAAGTCATATTTTGCGAAAATTTTGTTTTGAAGGGGTTTTTGCCAACTTCCTGTTGATTTTAGGTACAGAAGTGTTTATTGGAAATGTAGGTCTAAGTTAGACCTACACAGAGGTTTTTGTTTCATGTCTCTACGACATTCCTAAGGGAAGTTACAAGCAGTCTGTTTTTTGTCTCTTCCTAGGGGGCGCTAGCGGGCAATTTTCATTTTTGGGGTTTGGTTGCTCAATAAGTTGGTCTGCCGCTCCATACCGACGTGTGTGTCAAATTTGGTGAGTTTTGAAGCATGTTAAGGGGGTCAAATTACAGATTGGCGTTTCTGGATGTTGTTGATAAATGGCTTTCGCTTGGCATAGTATAGCTTTAACTTGCACTTTGAAGCATTTTAAGGGGGTCAAATATCAGTTCAAAGAGGCAAAAAAGGCACTTTTTGCAAAAATTTAGTTTTGAAGGGGTTTTTGCCAACTTCCTGTTGATTTTCGGTACAGAAGTATTCCATTGGAAATGTAGGTCTAAGTCAGACCTACATAGAGGTTTTTGTTTCATGTCTCTACGACATTCCTAACGGAAGTTACACGCAGTCTGTTTTTTGTCTCTTCCTAGGGGGCGCTAGCGCGCAATTTGCATTTTTGGGGTTTGGTTGCTTAATAAGTTGGTCTGCCGCTCCATACCGATGTGTGTGCCAAATTTGGTGAGTTTTGAAGCATGTTAAGGGGGTCAAATTAGGGTGCGAAGGTGCGAGCGCGCCTTGGGTTGCTGTCCCCGAGCCCCACGGCAGGAGAAGCCTTGGTGACACTATTTAATGCATTGTGAAAGTAATGCAGTTGTTGTATTGAAGTGAAAATATCAAGCTTCCTGTTGATTTTGGGCAAAGTATGTTAGTTATTCAAATGTAGGTCTAAGTCAGACCTACATAGTGGTTTTTGTTTCATGTCTCTTTGACATTCCTACCGGAAGTTATAAGCAGTTTTGTCTTTGTTTTCTTCCTAGGAGCAGTTTGTCTGTGTTGTATTCCTAGGGGGCGCTAGAGCACAATTTTGAGTTTTGGGGTTTGTTTTTTTCACTAGATCGCAATTGTTGCCAGTCCTGATGTGTGTGCCAAGTTTGGTGAGTTTTGAAGCATTTTAAGGGGGTCAAATTACAGCTCAAAGAGGTAAAAAGTATCTTTTTTAGGAAAATTTGCGCAGCGGATCTTTGAAGGCGCGTAAAATCAAACCCTTAAAACTTATCAAAATTTTGATCAATACTTTTAATCAGAAGGGTTCAAACTCTCTCCTGTGCGAGTTTGAAGCCGAAACGACAAACGCGCTCAGAGGAGATAACTTTTGAAGAAAGGTGACGGATTTTCACAAAACTTTTATTTTGAAGGGGTAATTGACAACTTCCTGTTGATTTTTTCTGCAAGCTGTCAATTATTAAAATGTAGGTCTAAGTGAGACCTACATCGTGGTTTTTGTTTCATGTCTTTCCGGCATTCCTACCGGAAGTTACAAGCAGTTTTGTCTGTGTTTTCCTCCTGAAAGCAGTTTTGTCTGTGTTTTATTCAAAAATTGCTCTAGAGCGCAATTTTGAGTTTTATTAATTTTTTTTTTCATTAGATCGCAATTTCTGCCAGTCCTGGTGTGTCTGCCAAGTTTGGTGAGTTTTGAAGCATTCTAAGGGGGTCAAATTGCAGCTCAAAGAGGCAAAAATAGCATTTTTTTGCGAAAATGTTGCTTTGAATGAGTTTTTGCAAAATTTCTGTTGATTTTGGGTATAGACATTTTTTATTGGAAATGTAGGTCTAAGTCAGACCTACACAGAGGTTTTTGTTTCATGTCTCTACGACATTCCTGACGGAAGTTACAAGCAGTCTGTTTTTTTTTTTTTCCTAGGGGGCGCTAGTGCGCAATTTTCATTTTTGGGGTATGGTTGCTTAATATGTTGGGCTGTCCCAGTAGACCGACGTGTGTGTCAACTTTGGTGAGTTTTGAAGCATGTTAAGGGGGTCAAATTAGGGCGAGAAGGTGCGGAATAAACAATAATAATAATAATAATAAAACGCAGCAGATTCAATAGGGTCCTTGCATGGCAAAGGACATGGATGTCCTTTGCCATTGCAGGGCGGACCCTAATTAAAGCTGCAAGCAGCGTTGGTCGGGTCCGCCGCCGCCGCCGCCGCCGCCGCCGTGTCCCGAGTCCCGATCTTAGTCAGACCTACATAGAAGTTTTTGTTTCATCACTCTACGACATTCCTAACAGAAGTTACAAGCAGTTTTGTCTGGAAAAAGGTGACGGCTTTTTACAAAACTTTTATTTCGAAGGGGTAATTGGCAACTTCCTGTTGATTTTAACTGAAAGATGCCAATTATCAAAATGTAGGTCTAAGTCAGACCTACACAGAGGTTTTTGTTTCATGTCTCTACGACATTCCTAACGGAAGTTACAAGCAGTCTGTTTTTTGTATCTTCCTAGGGGGCGCTAGCGCGCAATTTTCATTTTTGGGGTTTGGTTACCTAATATGTTGGTCTGCCGCTCCATACCGATGTGTGTGTCAAATTTGGTGAGTTTTGAAGCATGTTAAGGGGGTCAAATTAGGGTATTGTCTGTGTTGTATTCATAGGGGGCGCTAGAGCACAATTTTGAGTTTTGGGGTTTGGTTTTTTCATTAGCTCGCAATTGTTGCCAGTCCTGATGTGTGTGCCAAGTTTGGTGAGTTTTGAAGCATTTTAAGGGGGTCAAATTACAGCTCAAAGAGGAAAAAAGTAAATTTTTTAGGAAAATTTGCGCAGGGGTTCTTTGAAGGCGCGTAAAATCAAAACCTGAAAACTTATCACAACTTTGATCTATACTTTTAATCAGAAGGGTCCAAACTCTCTCCTGAGCGAGTTTGAAGCCGAAACGACAAACGCGCTCAGAGGAGATAACTTTTGAAGAAAGGTGACGGGTATTCACAAAACTTTTATTTTGAAGGGGTAATTGCCAACTTCCTGTTGATTTTTTCTGCTAGCTGTCAATTATTAAAATGTAGGTCTCAGTGAGACCTACATAGAAGTTTTTGTTTCATGTCTTTCCGGCATTCCTACCCGAAGTTACAAGCAGTTTTGTCTGTGTTTTCTTCCTGGAAGCAGTTTTTTCTGTGTTTTATTGAAAAATTGCGCTAAAGCGCAATTTTGAGTTTTTTTTTTTTTTTTTTTCATTAGATTGCAATTTCTGCCAGTCCTGATGTGTCTTCCAAGTTTGGTGAGTTTTGAAGCATGTTAAGGGGGTCAAATTACAGCTCAAAGGGGCAAAAATAGCATTTTTTAGCGAAAATTTTGCTTTGAATGGGTTTTTGCCAAATTTCTGTTGATTTTAGGTATAGGCATTTCTAATGGGGAATCTAGGTCTAACTCAGACCTACATAGAGGTTTTTGTTCCATGTCTTTACGACATTCCTAACGGAAGTTACAAGCAGTCTGTTTTTTTTTTTTCGTAGGGGGCGCTAGCGCGCATTTTTCATTTTTGGGGTTTGGTTGCTTAATATGTGTTTTTGCCAAGCCTTACCGATGTGTGTGCCAAATTTGGTGAGTTTTGGAGCATGGTCAGTGGGTCAAATTAGGGTTCAAAGTTGCGGAAGAATAATAATAATAATAAGAAAACGTTACAGATTCAATAGGGTCCTTGCATGGCAAAGGACATGGATGTCCTTTGCCATTGCAGGGCGGACCCTAATAATTAAAGCTGCAAGCAGCGTTGGTCGGGTCCGCCGTTGGCCGCCGCCGCCGTGTCCCGGGTCCCGATCTTAGTCAGACCAACATAGAGGTTTTTATTTCATGTCTCTACGACATTTCTAACAGAAGTTACATGCAGTTTTGTCTGGGTTTTTTCCTAGGGGGCGCTAAGCGCAATTTAGATTTTTGGGGTTTGGTTTTTTATTAGATGGCAGTTTTTGCCAGTCCTGATATGTGTGTAAAATTTGGTGAGTTTTGAAGCATGTTAAGGGGGTGAAATTACAGATCGGCGATTCTGGATGTTGTTGATAAATGGCTTTCGGTCTGCATAACAGAGCTTTAACTAGCACTTACAAGCATTTTAAGTGGGTCAAATTACAGCTCAAAGAGGTAAAAATGATATTTTTTTGGAAAATTTGCGCAGGGGTTCTTTGAAGGCGCGTAAAATCAAAACCTGAAAACTTATCACAACTTTGATCTATACTTTTAATCAGAAGGGTCCAAACTCTCTCCTGTGCGAGTTTGAAGCCGAAACGACAAACGCGCTCAGAGGAGATAACTTTTGAAGAAAGGTGACGGGTTTTCACAAAACTTTTATTTTGAAGGGGTAATTGCCAACTTCCTGTTCATTATTTCTGCTAGCTGTCAATTACTAAAATGTAGGTTTAAGTGAGACCTACATAGAAGTTTTTGTTTCATGTCTTTCCGGCATTCCTACCCGAAGTTACAAGCAGTTTTGTCTGTGTTTTCTTCCTGGAAGCAGTTTTTTCTGTGTTTTATTGAAAAATTGCGCTAAAGCGCAATTTTTAGTTTTTTTGTTTTTTTTTTTCATTAGATTGCAATTTCTGCCAGTCCTGATGTGTCTGCCAAGTTTGGTGAGTTTTGAAGCATGTTAAGGGGGTCAAATTACAGCTCAAAGGGGCAAAAATAGCATTTTTTTGCGAAAATTTTGCTTTGAATGGGTTTTTGCCAAATTTCTGTTGATTTTAGGTATAGGCATTTCTAATGGGGAATCTAGGTCTAAGTCAGACCTACATAGAGGTTTTTGTTCCATGTCTTTACGACATTCCTAACGGAAGTTACAAGCAGTCTGTTTTTTTTTTTTCGTAGGGGGCGCTAGCGCGCATTTTTCATTTTTGGGGTTTGGTTCCTTAATATGTGTTTTTGCCAAGCCTTACCGATGTGTGTTTAAAATTTGGTGAGTTTTGGAGCATGGTCAGTGGGTCAAATTAGGGTTCGAAGCTGCGGAATAATAATAATAATAATAATAATAATTAAAGCTGCAAGCAGCGTTGGTCGGGTCCGCCGTTGGCTGCCGCCGCCGCCGTGTCCCGAGTCCCGATCTTAGTCAGACCAACATAGAGGTCTTTGTTTCATGTCTCTACGACATTCCTAACAGAAGTTACAAGCAGTTTTGTCTGGAAAAAGGTGACGGCTTTTTACAAAACTTTTATTTTGAAGGGGTAATTGGCAACTTCCTGTTGATTTTAACTGAAAGATGCCAATTATCAAAATGTAGGTCTAAGTCAGACCTACACAGAGGTTTTTGTTTCATGTCTCTACGACATTCCTAACGGAAGTTACAAGCAGTCTGTTTTTTGTATCTTCCTAGGGGGCGCTAGCGCGCAATTTTAATTTTTGGGGTTTGGTTACCTAATATGTTGGTCTGCCGCTCCATACCGATGTGTGTGTCAAATTTGGTGAGTTTTGAAGCATGTTAAGGGGGTCAAATTAGGGTATTGTCTGTGTTGTATTCATAGGGGGCGCTAGAGCACAATTTTGAGTTTTGGGGTTTGGTTTTTTCATCAGCTCGCAATTGTTGCCAGTCCTGATGTGTGTGCCAAGTTTGGTGAGTTTTGAAGCATTTTAAGGGGGTCAAATTACAGCTCAAAGAGGTAAAAAGGAAAATTATTTGGAAAATTTTCGCAGGGGTTCTTTGAAGGCGCGTAAAATCAAAACCTGAAAACTTATCACAACTTTGATCTATACTTTTAATCAGAAGGGTCCAAACTGTCTCCTGAGCGAGTTTGAAGCCGAAACGACAAACGCGCTCAGAGGAGATAACTTTTGAAGAAAGGTGACGGGTTTTCACAAAACTTTTATTTTGAAGGGGTAATTGCCTACTTCCTGTTGATTTTTTCTGCTAGCTGTCAATTATTAAAATGTAGGTCTAAGTGAGACCTACATAGAAGTTTTCGTTTCATGTCTTTCCGGCATTCCTACCCGAAGTTACAAGCAGTTTTGTCTGTGTTTTCTTCCTGGAAGCAGTTTTTTCTGTGTTTTATTGAAAAATTGCGCTAAAGCGCAATTTTGAGTTTTTTTTTTTTTTTTTTTCATTAGATTGCAATTTCTGCCAGTCCTGATGTGTCTTCCAAGTTTGGTGAGTTTTGAAGCATGTTAAGGGGGTCAAATTACAGCTCAAAGGGGCAAAAATAGCATTTTTTAGCGAAAATTTTGCTTTGAATGGGTTTTTGCCAAATTTCTGTTGATTTTAGGTATAGGCATTTCTAATGGGGAATCTAGGTCTGAGTCAGACCTACATAGAGGTTTTTGTTCCATGTCTTTACGACATTCCTAACGGAAGTTACAAGCAGTCTGTTTTTTTTTTTTCGTAGGGGGCGCTAGCGCGCATTTTTCATTTTTGGGGTTTGGTTGCTTAATATGTGTTTTTGCCAAGCCTTACCGATGTGTGTGCCAAATTTGGTGAGTTTTGGAGCATGGTCAGTGGGTCAAATTATGGTTTGAAGTTGCGGAAGAATAATAATAATTAAAGCTGCAAGCAGCGTTGGTCGGGTCCGCCGTTGGCCGCCGCCGCCGTGTCCCGAGTCCCGATCTTAGTCAGACCTACATAGAAGTTTTTGTTTCATCACTCTACGACATTCCTAATAGAATTTACAAGCAGTTTAATCAGTTTATTTTCCTAGGGGGCGCTAGAGCACAATTTTCATTTTTGGGGTTTGGTTTTTTATTGGATGGCAATTTTCACCAGTCCTGATGTGTGTGTAAAATTTGGTGAGTTTTGAAGCATGTTAAGGGGGTCAAATTATAGATTTGCGTTTCTGGATGTTGTTGATAAAATGCTTTCGCTTGGCATTGTATAGCTCTAACTTGCACTTTGAAGCATTTTAAGGGGGTCAAATTTCAGTTCAAAAAGGCAAAAAAGTCATATTTTGCGAAAATTTTGTTTTGAAGGGGTTTTTGCCAACTTCCTGTTGATTTTAGGTACAGAAGTGTTTATGGGAAATGTAGGTCTAAGTTAGACCTACACAGAAGTTTTTGTTTCATGTCTCTACGACATTCCTAACGGAAGTTACAAGCAGTCTGTTTTTTGTCTCTTCCTAGGGGGCGCTAGCGGGCAATTTTCATTTTTGGGGTTTGGTTGCTCAAGAAGTTGGTCTGCCGCTCCATACCGACGTGTGTGTCAAATTTGGTGAGTTTTGAAGCATGTTAAGGGGGTCAAATTACAGATTGGCGTTTCTGGATGTTGTTGATAAATGGCTTTCGCTTGGCATAGTATAGCTTTAACTTGCACTTTGAAGCATTTTAAGGGGGTCAAATATCAGTTCAAAGAGGCAAAAAAGGCATTTTTTGCAAAAATTTAGTTTTGAAGGGGTTTTTGCCAACTTCCTGTTGATTTTCGGTACAGAAGTATTTCATTGGAAATGTAGGTCTAAGTCAGACCTACATAGAGGTTTTTGTTTCATGTCTCTACGACATTCCTAACGGAAGTTACACGCAGTCTGTTTTTTGTCTCTTCCTAGGGGGCGCTAGCGCGCAATTTGCATTTTTGGGGTTTGGTTGCTTAATAAGGTGGTCTGCCGCTCCATACCGATGTGTGTGCCAAATTTGGTGAGTTTTGAAGCATGTTAAGGGGGTCAAATTAGGGTGCGAAGGTGCGAGCGCGCCTTGGGTTGCTGTCCCCGAGCCCCACGGCAGGAGAAGCCTTGGTGACACTATTTAATGCATTGTGAAAGTAATGCAGTTGTTGTATTGAAGTGAAAATATCAAGCTTCCTGTTGATTTTGGCCAAAGTATGTTAATTATTCAAATGTAGGTCTAAGTCAGACCTACATAGTGGTTTTTGTTTCATGTCTCTTTGACATTCCTACCGGAAGTTACAATCAGTTTTGTCTTTGTTTTCTTCCTAGGAGCAGTTTGTCTGTGTTGTATTCCTAGGGGGCGCTAGAGCACAATTTTGAGTTTTGGGGTTTGTTTTTTTCACTAGATCGCAATTGTTGCCAGTCCTGATGTGTGTGCCAAGTTTGGTGAGTTTTGAAGCATTTTAAGGGGGTCAAATTACAGCTCAAAGAGGTAAAAATTATCTTTTTTAGGAAAATTTGCGCAGCGGATATTTGAAGGCGCGTAAAATCAAACCCTTAAAACTTATCAAAATTTTGATCTATACTTTTAATCAGAAGGGTTCAAACTCTCTCCTGTGCGAGTTTGAAGCCGAAACGACAAACGCGCTCAGAGGAGATAACTTTTGAAGAAAGGTGACGGATTTTCACAAAACTTTTATTTTGAAGGGGTAATTGACAACTTCCTGTTGATTTTTTCTGCAGGCT
Organism: Nerophis ophidion; assembly: GCF_033978795.1. NCBI lineage: Eukaryota > Metazoa > Chordata > Actinopteri > Syngnathiformes > Syngnathidae > Nerophis > Nerophis ophidion. The sequence goes on along the minus strand of NC_084623.1, from coordinate 53,721,475 downwards.
GTCAATTATTAAAATGTAGGTCTAAGTGAGACCTACATCGTGGTTTTTGTTTCATGTCTTTCCGGCATTCCTACCGGAAGTTACAAGCAGTTTTGTCTGTGTTTTCCTCCTGAAAGCAGTTTTGTCTGTGTTTTATTCAAAAATTGCTCTAGAGCGCAATTTTGAGTTTTATTAATATTTTTTTTCATTAGATCGCAATTTCTGCCATTCCTGATGTGTCTGCCAAGTTTGGTGAGTTTTGAAGCATTCTAAGGGGGTCAAATTGCAGCTCAAAGAGGCAAAAATAGCATTTTTTTGCGAAAATGTTGCTTTGAAAGAGTTTTTGCAAAATTTCTGTTGATTTTGGGTATAGACATTTTTTATTGGAAATGTAGGTCTAAGTCAGACCTACACAGAGGTTTTTGTTTCATGTCTCTACGACATTGCTAGCGGAAGTTACAAGCTGTCTGTTTTTTTTTTCTTCCTAGGGGGCGCTAGCGCGCAATTTTTATTTTTGGGGTTTGGTTACTTAATAAGTTGGGAAGGCCCACCGTACCAACGTGTGTGTCAAATTTGGTGAGTTTTGAAGCATGTTCAGGGGGTCAAATTAGGGTGCGAAGGAGCGGAATAAACAATAATAATAATAAAACGCAGCAGATTCAATAGGGTCCTTGCATGGCAAAGGACATGGATGTCCTTTGCCATTGCAGGGCGGACCCTAATTAAAGCTGCAAGCAGCGTTGGTCGGGTCCGCCGCCGCCGCCGCCGCCGCCGCCGTGTCCCGAGTCCCGATCTTAGTCAGACCTACATAGAAGTTTTTGTTTCATCACTCTACGACATTCCTAACAGAAGTTACAAGCAGTTTTGTCTGGAAAAAGGTGACGGCTTTTTACAAAACTTTTATTTCGAAGGGGTAATTGGCAACTTCCTGTTGATTTTAACTGAAAGATGCCAATTATCAAAATGTAGGTCTAAGTCAGACCTACACAGAGGTTTTTGTTTCATGTCTCTACGACATTCCTAACGGAAGTTACAAGCAGTCTGTTTTTTGTATCTTCCTAGGGGGCGCTAGCGCGCAATTTTCATTTTTGGGGTTTGGTTACCTAATATGTTGGTCTGCCGCTCCATACCGATGTGTGTGTCAAATTTGGTGAGTTTTGAAGCATGTTAAGGGGGTCAAATTAGGGTATTGTCTGTGTTGTATTCATAGGGGGCGCTAGAGCACAATTTTGAGTTTTGGGGTTTGGTTTTTTCATTAGCTCGCAATTGTTGCCAGTCCTGATGTGTGTGCCAAGTTTGGTGAGTTTTGAAGCATTTTAAGGGGGTCAAATTACAGCTCAAAGAGGAAAAAAGTAAATTTTTTAGGAAAATTTGCGCAGGGGTTCTTTGAAGGCGCGTAAAATCAAAACCTGAAAACTTATCACAACTTTGATCTATACTTTTAATCAGAAGGGTCCAAACTCTCTCCTGAGCGAGTTTGAAGCCGAAACGACAAACGCGCTCAGAGGAGATAACTTTTGAAGAAAGGTGACGGGTATTCACAAAACTTTTATTTTGAAGGGGTAATTGCCAACTTCCTGTTGATTTTTTCTGCTAGCTGTCAATTATTAAAATGTAGGTCTCAGTGAGACCTACATAGAAGTTTTTGTTTCATGTCTTTCCGGCATTCCTACCCGAAGTTACAAGCAGTTTTGTCTGTGTTTTCTTCCTGGAAGCAGTTTTTTCTGTGTTTTATTGAAAAATTGCGCTAAAGCGCAATTTTGAGTTTTTTTTTTTTTTTTTTTCATTAGATTGCAATTTCTGCCAGTCCTGATGTGTCTTCCAAGTTTGGTGAGTTTTGAAGCATGTTAAGGGGGTCAAATTACAGCTCAAAGGGGCAAAAATAGCATTTTTTAGCGAAAATTTTGCTTTGAATGGGTTTTTGCCAAATTTCTGTTGATTTTAGGTATAGGCATTTCTAATGGGGAATCTAGGTCTAACTCAGACCTACATAGAGGTTTTTGTTCCATGTCTTTACGACATTCCTAACGGAAGTTACAAGCAGTCTGTTTTTTTTTTTCGTAGGGGGCGCTAGCGCGCATTTTTCATTTTTGGGGTTTGGTTGCTTAATATGTGTTTTTGCCAAGCCTTACCGATGTGTGTGCCAAATTTGGTGAGTTTTGGAGCATGGTCAGTGGGTCAAATTAGGGTTCAAAGTTGCGGAAGAATAATAATAATAATAAGAAAACGTTACAGATTCAATAGGGTCCTTGCATGGCAAAGGACATGGATGTCCTTTGCCATTGCAGGGCGGACCCTAATAATAAGAAAACGTTACAGATTCAATAGGGTCCTTGCATGGCAAAGGACATGGATGTCCTTTGCCATTGCAGGGCGGACCCTAATAATAATAAGAAACGTTACAGATTCAATAGGGTCCTTGCATGGCAAAGGACATGGATGTCCTTTGCCATTGCAGGGCGGACCCTAATTAAAGCTGCAAGCAGCGTTGGTCGGGTCCGCCGTTGGCCGCCGCCGCCGTGTCCCGAGTCCCGATCTTAGTCAGACCTCCATAGAAGTTTTTGTTTCATCACTCTACGACATTCCTAATAGAATTTAAAAGCAGTTTAATCATTTTATTTTCCTAGGGGGCGCTAGAGCACAATTTTCATTTTTGGGGTTTGGTTTTTTTATTGGATGGCAATTTTCACCAGTCCTGATGTGTGTGTAAAATTTGGTGAGTTTTGAAGCATGTTAAGGGGGTCAAATTATAGATTTGCGTTTCTGGATGTTGTTGATAAAATGCTTTCGCTTGGCATTGTATAGCTCTAACTTGCACTTTGAAGCATTTTAAGGGGGTCAAATTTCAGTTCAAAGAGGCAAAAAAGTCATATTTTGCGAAAATTTTGTTTTGAAGGGGTTTTTGCCAACTTCCTGTTGATTTTAGGTACAGAAGTGTTTATTGGAAATGTAGGTCTAAGTTAGACCTACACAGAGGTTTTTGTTTCATGTCTCTACGACATTCCTAAGGGAAGTTACAAGCAGTCTGTTTTTTGTCTCTTCCTAGGGGGCGCTAGCGGGCAATTTTCATTTTTGGGGTTTGGTTGCTCAATAAGTTGGTCTGCCGCTCCATACCGACGTGTGTGTCAAATTTGGTGAGTTTTGAAGCATGTTAAGGGGGTCAAATTACAGATTGGCGTTTCTGGATGTTGTTGATAAATGGCTTTCGCTTGGCATAGTATAGCTTTAACTTGCACTTTGAAGCATTTTAAGGGGGTCAAATATCAGTTCAAAGAGGCAAAAAAGGCACTTTTTGCAAAAATTTAGTTTTGAAGGGGTTTTTGCCAACTTCCTGTTGATTTTCGGTACAGAAGTATTCCATTGGAAATGTAGGTCTAAGTCAGACCTACATAGAGGTTTTTGTTTCATGTCTCTACGACATTCCTAACGGAAGTTACACGCAGTCTGTTTTTTGTCTCTTCCTAGGGGGCGCTAGCGCGCAATTTGCATTTTTGGGGTTTGGTTGCTTAATAAGTTGGTCTGCCGCTCCATACCGATGTGTGTGCCAAATTTGGTGAGTTTTGAAGCATGTTAAGGGGGTCAAATTAGGGTGCGAAGGTGCGAGCGCGCCTTGGGTTGCTGTCCCCGAGCCCCACGGCAGGAGAAGCCTTGGTGACACTATTTAATGCATTGTGAAAGTAATGCAGTTGTTGTATTGAAGTGAAAATATCAAGCTTCCTGTTGATTTTGGGCAAAGTATGTTAGTTATTCAAATGTAGGTCTAAGTCAGACCTACATAGTGGTTTTTGTTTCATGTCTCTTTGACATTCCTACCGGAAGTTATAAGCAGTTTTGTCTTTGTTTTCTTCCTAGGAGCAGTTTGTCTGTGTTGTATTCCTAGGGGGCGCTAGAGCACAATTTTGAGTTTTGGGGTTTGTTTTTTTCACTAGATCGCAATTGTTGCCAGTCCTGATGTGTGTGCCAAGTTTGGTGAGTTTTGAAGCATTTTAAGGGGGTCAAATTACAGCTCAAAGAGGTAAAAAGTATCTTTTTTAGGAAAATTTGCGCAGCGGATCTTTGAAGGCGCGTAAAATCAAACCCTTAAAACTTATCAAAATTTTGATCAATACTTTTAATCAGAAGGGTTCAAACTCTCTCCTGTGCGAGTTTGAAGCCGAAACGACAAACGCGCTCAGAGGAGATAACTTTTGAAGAAAGGTGACGGATTTTCACAAAACTTTTATTTTGAAGGGGTAATTGACAACTTCCTGTTGATTTTTTCTGCAAGCTGTCAATTATTAAAATGTAGGTCTAAGTGAGACCTACATCGTGGTTTTTGTTTCATGTCTTTCCGGCATTCCTACCGGAAGTTACAAGCAGTTTTGTCTGTGTTTTCCTCCTGAAAGCAGTTTTGTCTGTGTTTTATTCAAAAATTGCTCTAGAGCGCAATTTTGAGTTTTATTAATTTTTTTTTTCATTAGATCGCAATTTCTGCCAGTCCTGGTGTGTCTGCCAAGTTTGGTGAGTTTTGAAGCATTCTAAGGGGGTCAAATTGCAGCTCAAAGAGGCAAAAATAGCATTTTTTTGCGAAAATGTTGCTTTGAATGAGTTTTTGCAAAATATCTGTTGATTTTGGGTATAGACATTTTTTATTGGAAATGTAGGTCTAAATCAGACCTACACAGAGGTTTTTGTTTCATGTCTCTACGACATTCCTGACGGAAGTTACAAGCAGTCTGTTTTTTTTTTTTTCCTAGGGGGCGCTAGTGCGCAATTTTCATTTTTGGGGTATGGTTGCTTAATATGTTGGGCTGTCCCAGTAGACCGACGTGTGTGTCAACTTTGGTGAGTTTTGAAGCATGTTAAGGGGGTCAAATTAGGGCGAGAAGGTGCGGAATAAACAATAATAATAATAATAATAAAACGCAGCAGATTCAATAGGGTCCTTGCATGGCAAAGGACATGGATGTCCTTTGCCATTGCAGGGCGGACCCTAATAATTAAAGCTGCAAGCAGCGTTGGTCGGGTCCGCCGTTGGCCGCCGCCGCCATGTCCCGAGTCCCGATCTTAGTCAGACCTACATAGAAGTTTTTGTTTCATCACTCTACGACATTCCTAACAGAATTTACAAGCAGTTTTGTCAGTTTTTTTCTTAGGGGGCGCTAGAACCCAATTGTCATTGTTGGGGTTTGTTTTTTTATTGGATGGCAATTTTCACCAGTCCTGATGTGTGTGTAAAATTTGGTGAGTTTTGAAGCATGTTAGGGGGGCCAAATTACAGATTGGCGTTTCTGGATGTTGTTGATAAATGGCTTTCGCTTGGCATAGTATAGCTTTAACTTGCACTTTGAAGCATTTTAAGGGGGCCAAATATCAGTTCAAAGAGGCAAAAAAGGCATTTTTTGCAAATATTTTGTTTTGAAGGGGTTTTTGCCAACTTCCTGTTTATTTTAGGTATAGAAGTGTTTTATGAAATGTAGGTCTAAGTCAGACCTACATAAAGGTTTTTGTTTCATGTCTCTACGACATTCCTAACGGAAGTTACAAGCAGTTTTGTCTGGGTTTTTTCCTAGGGGGCGCTGGAGCGCAATTTTGACTTTTGGGGTTTGCTTTTTTATTAGATGTCAATTTTCGGCAGTCCTGATGTGTGTGTAAAATTTGGTGAGTTTTGAATTATGTTAAGGGGGTGAAATTACAGATCAGGGGTTCTGGATGTTGTTGATAAATGGCTTTCGGTCTGCATAACAGAGCTTTAACTTGCACTCTGAAGCCTTTTAAGGGGGTCAAATTATAGCTCAAATAGGCAAAAAATACATGTTTTAGGAAAATTTGCACAGGGGTTTTTTGAAGCATGTTTAGGGGGTGAAATTGCAGATCGGCAATTCTGGATGTTGTTGATAAATGGCTTTTGCTTTGCATAGTAGAGCTTTAACTTGCACTTTGAAGCATTTTAAGGGGGTCAAATTACAGTTTAAAGAGGCAAAAAAGACATTTTTTAGGAAACTTTGCGCAGGGCGTCTTTGAAGGCGCGTAAAATCAAAACCTTAAAACTTATCAAAACTTTGATCTATACTTTTATTCAGAAGGGTCCAAACTCTCTCCTGAGCGAGTTTGAAGCCGAAACGACAAACGCGCTCAGAGGAGATAACTTTTGAAGAAAGGTGACGGGTTTTCACAAAACTTTTATTTTGAAGGGGTAATTGCCAACTTCCTGTTGATTATTTCTGCTAGCTGTCAATTACTAAATTGTAGGTTTAAGTGAGACCTACATAGAAGTTTTTGTTTCATGTCTTTCCGGCATTCCTACCCGAAGTTACAAGCAGTTTTGTCTGTGTTTTCCTCCTGGAAGCAGTTTTTTCTGTGTTTTATTGAAAAATTACGCTAGAGCGCAATTTTGAGTTTTATTAATTTTTTTTTTCATTAGATTGCAATTTCTGCCAGTCCTGATGTGTCTGCCAAGTTTGGTGAGTTTTGAAGCATTTTAAGGGGGTCAAATAGCAGCTCAAAGAGGCAAAAATTGAATTTTTCGCGAAAATTTTGCTTTGAATGGGTTTTTGACAAATTTCTGTTGATTTTCTGAATATAAAGTACAATTATGAAAACTAGGTCCAAGTCAGCCCTATATAGAGGTTTTTGTTTCATGTCTCTACGACATTGCTAACGGAAGTTACAAGCAGTCTGGTTTTCTTTTTTCGTAGGGGGCGCTAGAGCGCATTTTTGATTTTTAGGGTTTGGTTTTTTTATTAGATGGCAATTTTCGCCAGTTCTGATGAGTGCGTGAAGTTTGGTGAGTTTTGAAGCTTGTTGAGGGGGTCGAATAACAGTTCAAAGAGGCGGCGGAATAATAATAATTAAAGCTGCAAGCAGCGTTGGTCGGGTCCGCCGTTGGCCGCCGCCGCCGTGTCCCGAGTCCCGATCTTAGTCAGACCTACATAGAAGTTTTTGTTTCATCACTCTACGACATTCCTAACAGAATTTACAAGCAGTTTTGTCAGTTTTTTTTCTTAGGGGGCGCTAGAACCCAATTGTCATTGTTGGGGTTTGTTTTTTTATTGGATGACAATTTTCACCAGTCCTGATGTGTGTGTAAAATTTGGTGAGTTTTGAAGCATGTTAGGGGGGCCAAATTACAGATTGGCGTTTCTGGATGTTGTTGATAAATGGCTTTCGCTTGGCATAGTATAGCTTTAACTTGCACTTTGAAGCATTTTAAGGGGGCCAAATATCAGTTCAAAGAGGCAAAAAAGGCATTTTTTGCAAATATTTTGTTTTGAAGGGGTTTTTGCCAACTTCCTGTTGATTTTAGGTATAGAAGTGTTTTATGAAATGTAGGTCTAAGTCAGACCTACATAAAGGTTTTTGTTTCATGTCTCTACGACATTCCTAACGGAAGTTACAAGCAGTTTTGTCTGGGTTTTTTCCTAGGGGGCGCTGGAGCGCAATTTTGACTTTTGGGGTTTGCTTTTTTTGTTGGTGTCAATTTTCGGCAGTCCTGATGTGTGTGTAAAATTTGGTGAGTTTTGAATTATGTTAAGGGGGTGAAATTACAGATCAGGGGTTCTGGATGTTGTTGATAAATGGCTTTTGGTCTGCATAACAGAGCTTTAACTTGCACTCTGAAGCCTTTTAAGGGGGTCAAATTATAGCTCAAATAGGCAAAAAATACATGTTTTAGGAAAATTTGCACAGGGGTTTTTTGAAGCATGTTAAGGGGGTGAAATTGCAGATCGGCAATTCTGGATGTTGTTGATAAATGGCTTTTGCTTTGCATAGTAGAGCTTTAACTTGCACTTTGAAGCATTTTAAGGGGTCAAATTACAGTTTAAAGAGGCAAAAAAGACATTTTTTAGGAAACTTTGCGCAGGGCGTCTTTGAAGGCGCGTAAAATCAAAACCTTAAAACTTATCAAAACTTTGATCTATACTTTTATTCAGAAGGGTCCAAACTCTCTCCTGAGCGAGTTTGAAGCCGAAACGACAAACGGGCTCAGAGGAGATAACTTTTGAAGAAAGGTGACGGGTTTTCACAAAACTTTTATTTTGAAGGGGTAATTGCCAACTTCCTGTTGATTTTTTCTGCTAGCTGTCAATTACTAAAATGTAGGTTTAAGTGAGACCTACATAGAAGTTTTTGTTTCATGTCTTTCCGGCATTCCTACCCGAAGTTACAAGCAGTTTTGTCTGTGTTTTCCTCCTGGAAGCAGTTTTTTCTGTGTTTTATTGAAAAATTGCGCTAGAGCGCAATTTTGAGTTTTATTAATTTTTTTTTTCATTAGATTGCAATTTCTGCCAGTCCTGATGTGTCTGCCAAGTTTGGTGAGTTTTGAAGCATTTTAAGGGGGTCAAATAGCAGCTCAAAGAGGCAAAAATTGAATTTTTCGCGAAAATTTTGCTTTGAATGGGTTTTTGCCAAATTTATGTTGATTTTTGGAATATAAAGTACCATTATGAAAACTAGGTCCAAGTCAGCCCTATATAGAGGTTTTTGTTTCATGTCTCTACGACATTGCTAACGGAAGTTACAAGCAGTCTGGTTTTCTTTTTTCGTAGGGGGCGCTAGAGCGCATTTTTGATTTTTAGGGTTTGGTTTTTTTATTAGATGGCAATTTTCGCCAGTTCTGATGAGTGCGTGAAGTTTGGTGAGTTTTGAAGCTTGTTCAGGGGGTCGAATATCAGTTCAAAGAGGCGGCGGAATAATAATAATTAAAGCTGCAAGCAGCGTTGGTCGGGTCCGCCGTTGGCCGCCGCCGCCGCCGCCGTGTCCCGAGTCCCGATCTTAGTCAGACCTCCATAGAGGTCTTTGTTTCATGTCTCTACGACATTCCTAACAGAAGTTACAAACAGTTTTGTCTGGAAAAAGGTGACGGCTTTTTACAAAACTTTTATTTTGAAGGGGTAATTGCCAACTTCCTGTTGATTTCAACTGAAATATGCCAATCATCAAAATGTAGGTCTAAGTGAGACCTACATAGAGGTTTTTGTTTCATGTCTGTCCGACGTTCCTACCAGAAGTTACAAGCAGTTTTATCCGTTTCCTCTTCCTAGGAGCAGTTTTTCTGTGTTTTTTTCAAAAATTGCAATAGAGCGCAATTTTGAGTTTTAAGGTTTGGTTTTTTCACTAGATCGCAATTTCTGCCAGTCCTGATGTGTGTGCCAAGTTTGGTGAGTTTTGAAGCATTTTAAGGGGGTCAAATTGCAGCTCAAAGAGGCAAAAATAGCATTTTTTTGCGAAAATTTTGCTTTGAATGAGTTTTTGCAAGATTTCTGTTGATTTTGGGTATAGACATTTTTTATTGGAAATGTAGGTCTTAGTCAGACCTACACAGAGGTTTTTGTTTCATGTCTCTACGACATTCCTGACGGAAGTTACAAGCGCTTTGTTTTTGTTTTTTGCTAGGGGGCGCTAGCGCGCAATTTTCATTTTTGGGGTTTGGTTGCTTAATATGTTGGGGAGGGACACTGTACCGACGTGTGTGTCAACTTTGGTGAGTTTTGAAGCATGTTAAGGGGGTCAAATTAGGGTATTGTCTGTGTTGTATTCCTAGGGGGCGCTAGAGCACAATTTTGAGTTTTGGGGTTTGGTTTTTTTATTAGCTCGCAATTGTTGCCAGTCCTGATGTGTGTGCCAAGTTTGGTGAGTTTTGAAGCATTTTAAGGGGGTCAAATTACAGCTCAAACAGGCGAAAATGACAATTTTTAGGAAAATTTGCTCAGGGGTTATTTGAAGGCGTGTAAAATCAAAACCTGAAAACTTATCAAAACTTTGATCTATACTTTTAATCAGAAGGGTTCAAACTCTCTCCTGAGCGAGTTTGAAGCCGAAACGACAAACGCACTGGGAGAAGTGTCGATTTGAAAAAGGTGACGGGTTTTTACAAAACTTTTATTTTGAAGGGGTAATTGCCAACTTCCTGTGTATTATTTTTGCTAGCTGTCAATTACTAAAATGTAGGTCTAAGTGAGACCTACATAGAAGTTTTTGTTTCATGTCTTTCCGGCATTCCTACCCGAAGTTACAAGCAGTTTTGTCTGCGTTTTCTTCCTGGAAGCAGTTTTTTCTGTGTTTTATTGAAAAATTGCGCTAGAGCGCAATTTTGAGTTTTTTTTTGTTTTTTTTTCATTAGATCGCAATTTCTGCCAGTCCTGATGTGTGTGCCAAGTTTGGTGAGTTTTGAAGCATTTTAAGTGGGTCAAATTACAGCTCAAAGAGGCAAAAATAGCGTTTTTTGCGCAAATTTTGCTTTGAAAGAGTTTTTGCAAAATTTCTGTTGATTTTAGGTATAGGAGGTTTTTATTGGAAAAGTAGGTCTAAGTCAGACCTACACAGTGGTTTTTGTTTCATGTCTCTACGACATTCCTAACGGAAGTTACGAGCAATCTGTTTTTTGATTTTCGTAGGGGGCGCTAGAGCGCATTTTTCATTTTTGGGGTTTGGTTTTTTTATTAGATGGCAATTTTCGCCAGTTCTGATGAGTGTGTGAAATTTGGTGAGTTTTGGAGCATGGTCAGTGGGTCAAATTAAGGTTCAAAGAGGCGGCGGAATAATAATAATAATAATAATAAAACGCTACAGATTCAATAGGGTCCTTGCATGGCAAAGGACATGGATGTCCTTTGCCATTGCAGGGCGGACCCTAATTAAAGCTGCAAGCAGCGTTGGTCGGGTCCGCCGTTGGCCGCCGCCGCCGCCGCCATGCCCCGAGTCCCGATCTTAGTCAGACCTCCATAGAAGTTTTTGTTTCATCACTCTACGACATTCCTAACAGAATTTACAAGCAGTTGTATCAGTTTATTTTCCTAGGGGGCGCTAGAGCACAATTTTCATTTTTGGGGTTCGGTTTTTTATTGGATGGCAATTTTCACCAGTCCTGATGTGTGTGTAAAATTTGGTGAGTTTTGAAGCATGTTAAGGGGGTCAAATTATAGATTTGCGTTTCTGGATGTTGTTGATAAATGGCTTTCGCTTGGCATTGTATAGCTTTACTTTGCAATTTGAAGCATTTTAAGGGGGTCAAATTTCAGTTCAAAGAGGCAAAAAAGGCATATTTTGCGAAAAATTTGTTTTGAAGGGGTTTTTGCCAACTTCCTGTTGATTTTAGGTATAGAAGTGTTCATTGGAAATGTAGGTCTAAGTCAGACCTACATAGAGGTTTTTGTTTCATGTCTCTACGACATTCCTAACGGAAGTTACAAGCAGTCTGTTTTTTGTCTCTTCCTAGGGGGCGCTAGCGCGCAATTTTCATTTTCGGGGTTTAGTTGCTCAATAAGTTGGTCTGCCGCTCCATACCGATGTGTGTGTCAAATTTGGTGAGTTTTGAAGCATGTTAAGGGGGTCAAATTAGGGTGCGAATGTGCCAGCGCGCCTCTGTTTCCTCTTCCTAGGAGCAGTTTTTTCTGTGTTTTATTCAAAAATTGCAATAGAGCGCAATTTTGAGTTTTAAGGTTTGGTTTTTCCACTAGATCACAATTTCTGCCAGTCCTGATGTGTGTGCCAAGTTTGGTGAGTTTTGAAGCATTTTAAGGGGGTCAAATTAAAGCTCAAAGAGGCAAAAATAGCGTTTTTTGCGAAAATGTTGCTTTGAATGAGTTTTTGCAAAATTTCTGTTGATTTTGGGTATAGACCTTTTTAATTGGAAATGTAGGTCTTAGTCAGACCTACACAGAGGTTTTTGTTTGATGTCTCTACGACATTCCTAACGGAAGTTACAAGCAGTCTGTTTTTTGTCTCTTCCTAGGGGGCGCTAGCTTGCAATTTTAATGTTTGGGGTTTGGTTGCTTAATAAGTTGGTCTGCCGCTCCATACCGACATGTGTGTCAATTTTGGTGAGTTTTGAAGCATGTTAAGGGGGTCAAATTAGGGTGCGAAGGTGCGAGCGCGCCTTGGGTTGCTGTCCCCGAGCCCCACGGCAGGAGAAGCCTTGCTGCCACTAGTTAATGCATTGTGAAAGTAATGCAGTTGTTGTATTGAAGTGAAAATATCTAGCTCCCTGTAGATTTTTGCCAAAGTATGTTAATTATTCAAATGTAGGTCTAAGTCAGACCTACATAGTGGTTTTTGTTTCATGTCTCTACGACATTCCTAGTGGAAGTTACAAGCAGTTTTGTCTTTGTTTTCTTCCTAGGAGCAGTTTGTCTGTGTTGTATTCCTAGGGGGCGCTAGAGCACAATTTTGAGTTTTGGAGTTTGGTTTTTTTATCAGCTCGCAATTGTTGCCAGTCCTGATGTGTGTGCCAAGTTTGGTGAGTTTTGAAGAATTTTAAGGGGGTCAAATTACAGCTCAAAGAGGCAAAAATGACATTTTTTAGGAAACGTTGCGCAGGGGATCTTTGAAGGCGCGTAAAATCAAAACCTTATAACTTATCAAAACTTTGATCTATACTTTTAATCAGAAGGGTTCAAACTCTCTCCTGTGTGAGTTTGAAGCCGAAACGACAAACGCACTGGGAGGAGTATCGATTTGAAAAAGGTGACGGGTTTTTACAAAAATTTTATTTTGAAGGGGTAATTGCCAACTTCCTGTTGATTTTTTCTGCTAGCTGTCAATTATTAAAATGTAGGTCTAAGTGAGACCTACATAGAAGTTTTTGTTTCATGTCTTTCCGACATTCCTACCGGAAGTTACAAGCAGTTTTGTCTGTGTTTTCTTCCTAGAAGCAGTTTTTTCCGTGTTTCATTCAAAAAATTTTGTGGAGCGCAATTTTGAGTTTTATACATTTTTTTTTTCATTAAATCACAATTTCTGCCTGTCCTGATGTGTCTGCCAAGTTTGGTGAGTTTTGAAGCATTTTAAGGGGGTCAAATTACAGCTCAAAGAGGCAAAAATAGCATTTTTTGCGAAAATTTTGCTTTGAAAGGGTTTTGCAAAATTTCTGTTGAATTTTGCCCTAGAAAGTACAATTATGAAATCTAGGTCTAAGTCAGTTCTACATAGAGGATTTTGTTTCATGTCTCTACGACATTCCTAGCGGAAGTTACAAGCAGTCTGTTTTTTTTTTTTCCTAGGGGGCGCTAGAGCGCATTTTTGATTTTTGGGGTTTGGTTGCTTAATATGTTGTGGTGTCACGGTAGACCGATGTGTGTGTCAACTTTGGTGAGTTTTGAAGCATGTTAAGAGGGTGAAATTGGGGCGCGACGGTGCGGAAGAAAGAAAGAAAGAAAGAAAGAAAGAAAGAATAAAACGCAGCAGATTCAATAGGGTCCTTGCATGGCAAAGGACATGGATGTCCTTTGCCATTGCAGGGCGGACCCTAATAATTAAAGCTGCAAGCAGCGTTGGTCGGGTCCGCCGTTGGCCGCCGCCGCCGCCGCCGTGTCCCGAGTCCCGATCTTAGTCAGACCTACATAGACGTTTTTATTTCATCACTCTACGACATTCCTAACAGAATTTACAAGCAGTTATGTCAGTTTTTTTTCCTAGGGGGAGCTAGAGCACAATTTTCATTTTTGGGGTTTGGTTTTTTATTGGATCGCAATTTTCACCATTCCTGATGTGTGTGTAAAATTTGGTGAGTTTTGAAGCATGTTAAGGGGGTCAAATTATAGATTTGCGTTTCTGGATGTTGTTGATAAATGGCTTTCGCTTGGCATTGTATAGCTTTAACTTACACTTTGAAGCATTTTAAGGGGGTCAAATTTCAGTTCAAAGAGGCAAAAAAGGCATATTTTGCAAAAAATTTGTTTTGAAGGGGTTTTTGCCAACTTCCTGTTGATTGTAGGTATAGAAGTGTTTATTGGAAATGTAGGTCTAAGTCAGACCTACACAGAGGTTTTTGTTTCATGTCTCTACGACATTCTTAACGGAAGTTACAAGCAGTCTGTTTTTTGTGTCTTCCTAGGGGGCGCTAGCGCGCAATTTTAATTTTTGGGGTTTGGTTGCTTAATAAGTTGGTCTGCCGCTCCATACCGATGTGTGTGTCAATTTTGGTGAGTTTTGAAGCATGTTAAGGGGGTCAAATTAGGGTGCGAAGGTGCGAGCGCGCCTTGGGTTGCTGCCCCCGAGCCCCACGGCAGGAGAAGCCTTGCTGCCACTATTTAATGCATTGTGAAAGTAATGCAGTTGTTGTATTGAAGTGAAAATATCAAGCTCCCTGTTGATTTTTGCCAAAGTATGTTAATTATTCAAATGTAGGTCTAAGTCAGACCTACATAGTGGTTTTTGTTTCATGTCTCTACGACATTCCTACCGGAAGTTACAAGCAGTTTTGTCTTTGTTTTCTTCCTAGGAGCAGTTTGTCTGTGTTGTATTCCTAGGGGGCGCTAGAGCACAATTTTGAGTTTTGGGGTTTGGTTTTTTCACTAGATCGCAATTGTTGCCAGTCCTGATGTGTGTGCCAAGTTTGGTGAGTTTTGAAGCATTTTAAGGGGGTCAAATTACAGCTCAAAGAGGTAAAAAGGACATTTTTTAGGAAACTTTGCGCAGGGGATCTTTGAAGGCGCGTAAAATCAAAACCTGAGAACTTATCAAAAATTTGATCTATACTTTTAATCAGAAGGGTTCAAACTCTCTCCTGAGCGAGTTTGAAGCCGAAACGACAAACACGCTCAGAGGAGATAACTTTTGAAGAATGGTGACGGGTTTTCACAAAACTTTTATTTTGAAGGGGTAATTGCCAACTTCCTGTTGATTTTTTCTGCAGGCTGTCAATTATTAAAATGTAGGTCTAAGTGAGACCTACATAGAGGTTTTTGTTTCATGTCTTTCCGGCATTCCTACCGGAAGTTACAAGCAATTTTGTCTTTGTTTTCTTCCTCGGAGCAGTTTTTTCTGTGTTTTATTAAAAAATTGCGCTAGAGCGCAATTTAGAGTTTTTTTTTTTTTTTTTTTCATTAGATTGCAATTTTTGCCAATCCTGATGTGTGTGCCAAGTTTGGTGAGTTTTGAAGCATTTTAAGGGGGTCAAATTACAGCTCAAAGAGGCAAAAATAGCATTTTTTGGGAAAATTTTGCTTTGAATGAGTTTTTGCAAAATTTCTGTTGATTTTAGGTATAGACATTTTTTATTGGAAATGTAGGTCTAAGTCGGACCTACACAGAGGTTTTTGTTTCATGTCTCTACGACATTCCTAACGGAAGTTACAAGCAGTCTGTTTTTAATCTCTTCCTAGGGGGCGCTAGCGCGCAATTTTGATTTTTGGGGTTTGGTTGCTTAATATGTTGTGGTGTCACGGTAGACCGACGTGTGTGTCAACTTTGGTGAGTTTTGAATTATGTTAAGGGGGTGAAGTTGCAGCGCGTAGGTGCGGAAGAAAGAATAATAATTAAAGCTGCAAGCAGCGTTGGTCGGGTCCGCCGTTGGCCGCCGCCGCCGTGTCCCGGGTCCCGATCTTAGTCAAACCAACATAGAGGTTTTTATTTCATGTCTCTACGACATTTCTAACAGAAGTTACATGCAGTTTTGTCTGGGTTTTTTCCTAGGGGGCGCTAAGCGCAATTTAGATTTTTGGGGTTTGGTTTTTTATTAGATGGCAGTTTTTGCCAGTCCTGATATGTGTGTAAAATTTGGTGAGTTTTGAAGCATGTTAAGGGGGTGAAATTACAGATCGGCGATTCTGGATGTTGTTGATAAATGGCTTTCGGTCTGCATAACAGAGCTTTAACTAGCACTTACAAGCATTTTAAGTGGGTCAAATTACAGCTCAAAGAGGCAAAAACGTCATTTTTTAGGAAAAGTTGCGCAGGGGTTTTTTGAAGGCGCGTAAAATCAAAACCTGAAAACTTATCAAAACTTTGATCTATACTTTTAATCAGAAGTGTCCAAACTCTCTCCTGTGCGAGTTTGAAGCCGAAACGACAAACGGGCTCAGAGGAGATAACTTTTGAACAAAGGTGACGGGTTTTCACAAAACTTTTATTTTGAAGGGGCAATTTTTAACTTCCTGTTGATTTTTGCCGAAGGATGTCGATTATCGAAATGTAGGTCTAAGTCAGACCTACCTAGAAGTTTTTGTTTCATGTCTTTCCGGCATTCCTACCGGAAGTTACAAGCAGTTTTGTCTGTGTTTTCTTCCTGGAAGCAGTTTTTTCTGTGATTTATTGAAAAATTGCGCTACAGCGCAATTTTGAGTTTTATTATTATTTTTTTTCATTAGATCGCAATTTCTGCCAGTCCTGATGTGTCTGCCAAGTTTGGTGAGTTTTGAAGCATGTTAAGGGGGTCAAATTACAGCTCAAAGAGGCAAAAATAGCATTTTTTAGCGAAAATTTTGCTTTGAATGGGTTTTTGCAAAATTTCTGTTGATTTTAGGTATAGGCATTTCTAATGGGGAATCTAGGTCTAAGTCAGACCTACATAGAGGTTTTTGTTCCATGTCTTTACGACATTCCTAACGGAAGTTACAAGCAGTCTGTTTTTTTTTTTTCGTAGGGGGCGCTAGCGCGCATTTTTCATTTTTGGGGTTTGGGTGCTTAATATGTGTTTTTGCCAAGCCTTACCGATGTGTGTGCCAAATTTGGTGAGTTTTGGAGCATGGTCAGTGGGTCAAATTAGGGTTCAAAGCTGCGGAATAATAATAATAATTAAAGCTGCAAGCAGCGTTGGTCGGGTCCGCCGTTGGCCGCCGCCGCCGTGTCCCGGGTCCCGATCTTAGTCAAACCAACATAGAGGTTTTTATTTCATGTCTCTACGACATTTCTAACAGAAGTTACATGCAGTTTTGTCTGGGTTTTTTCCTAGGGGGCGCTAAGCGCAATTTAGATTTTTGGGGTTTGGTTTTTTATTAGATGGCAGTTTTTGCCAGTCCTGATATGTGTGTAAAATTTGGTGAGTTTTGAAGCATGTTAAGGGGGTGAAATTACAGATCGGCGATTCTGGATGTTGTTGATAAATGGCTTTCGGTCTGCATAACAGAGCTTTAACTAGCACTTACAAGCATTTTAACTGGGTCAAATTACAGCTCAAAGAGGCAAAAACGTCATTTTTTAGGAAAAGTTGCGCAGGGGTTTTTTGAAGGCGCATAAAATCCAAACCGGAGCAGTAATCAAAACTTTGATCTATACTTTTATTCAGAAGGGTCCAAACTCTCTCCTGAGCGAGTTTGAAGCCGAAACGACAAACGCGCTCAGAGGAGATAACTTTTGAAGAAAGGTGACGGGTTTTCACAAAACTTTTATTTTGAAGGGGTAATTGCCAACTTCCTGTTGATTTTTTCTGCTAGCTGTCAATTATTAAAATGTAGGTCTAAGTGAGACCTACATAGAAGTTTTTGTTTCATGTCTTTCCGACATTCCTAGCGGAAGTTACAAGCAGTTTTGTCTGTGTTTTCTTCCTAGGAGCAGTATTTTCTGAGTTTTATTTAAAAATTGCGCTAGAGCGCATTTTTCATTTTTCGGGTTTGGTTTTTTCATTATATCGCAATTTCTGCTAGTCCTGATGTGTGTGCCAAGTTTGGTGAGTTTTGAAGCATTTTAAGGGGGTCAAATTACAGATCAAAGAGGCAAAAGTAGCATTTTTTTTTGAAAATTTTGCTTTGAATGGGTTTTTGCAAAATTTTTGTTGATTTTTGCCCCAGAAGATACAATTATGAAATGTAGGTCTAAGTCAGCCCTATATAGAGGTTTTTGTTTCATGTCTCTACGACATTCCTAACGGAAGTTACAAGCAGTCTGTTTTTTTTTTTTCCTAGGGGGCGCTAGCGCGCAATTTTCATTTTTGGGGTTTGGTTGCTTAATAAGTTGGGGTGTCCCAGTAGACCGATGAGTTTGTCAAATTTGGTGAGTTTTGAAGCATGTTAAGGGGGTCAAATTAGGGTGCGAAGGTGCGGAATAAACAATAATAATAAAACGCAGCAGATTCAATAGGGTCCTTGCCATGGCAAAGGACAGAGTCCTTTGCTGGCAGTGCGGACCCTAATAATAAAACAAAGCAGATTCAATAGGGTCCTTGCCATGGCAAAGGACAGAGTCCTTTGCTGGCAGTGCGGACCCTAATAAAGAATAATAAAACGCTACAGATTCAATAGGGTCCTTGCCTTAGCAAAGGACATGGAGTCCTTTGCTGGCAGGGCGGACCCTAATAAAACGGACCAGATTCAATAGGGTCCTTGCCTATGGCAAAGGACTCCTGTGGAGTCCTTTGCCATAAGCAGGGCGGACCCTAATAATAAGAAAACGTTACAGATTCAATAGGGTCCTTGCATGGCAAAGGACATGGATGTCCTTTGCCATTGCAGGGCGGACCCTAATAAGAAACGTTACAGATTCAATAGGGTCCTTGCATGGCAAAGGACATGGATGTCCTTTGCCATTGCAGGGCGGACCCTAATAAGAAACGTTACAGATTCAATAGGGTCCTTGCCTTAGCAAAGGACATGGATGTCCTTTGCTGGCAGGGCGGACCCTAATTAATAATGCAAAATAATAAATAAAAAAATTAAAGCCCTTATGTGCCCAAGAACGTATTGAGTTTGTAAAAAACACAACAATATAACAAAAAAATTAACTGCTGTTTGGGAAAGTTAACCAAAGAGAAGTGAAGTGAATTACATTTATATAGCGCTTTTTCTCTAGTGACTCAAAGCGCTTTTAACGTAGTGAAACCTGATACCTAAGTTACATTTAAACCAGTGTGGGTGGCACTGGGAGCAGGTGGGTAAAGTGTCTTGCCCAAGGACACAACGGCAGTAACTAGGATGGCACAAGCGGGAATCGAACCTGCAACCCTCAAGTTGCTGACACGGCCACTCTACCAACCGAAATTATTTTAATTTTTATTCGCAATTTGGGCTTATCAGACCCTAATTAAAATAAAAACTAAGAATCATCTTTCGATATGATTTACTTAGTCCATAAGTACACATACGTGTACTACATGTTTAGTGACATGCTAATTCTTATTTTTTTACTCTTTTTTTTTTTTTCCAAATTCCATTGTATGTTATACTCTTCTGACACCACCAGATGGCAGTATAAGTGCCCACATATGTGGCCATAAGACCCCAATTCAGTAGTGTACACAATTGTGGAAATAGGAGCTAAAAAGTGCTGTCCACGCATGTGGCCACTAAGCCTTTAGAGATTTTAATAAAGCGAAATTAGTCAAATGAATTATATTTATATAGCGCATTTCTCTAGTGACTCAAAGCGCTTGTAACGTAGTGAAACCTGATACCTAAGTTACATTCAAACCAGTGTGGGTGGCACTGGGAGCAGGTGGGTAAAGTGTCTTGCCCAAGGACACAACGCCAGTGACTAGGATGGCGGAAGCGGGGATCGAACCTGCAACCCTCAAGTTGCTGGCATGGCCGCTCTACCAACCGAGCTATACCGGTTGTGAAACACTATTAATGTAATCACACTAATGTCGCTCTAATACCAATACTGGTATTGATTATATTGATATTTAGACATCACGGTTACAAATAATACATTTACTTCACTAAACGTTCAATAACTGGCATTGTTTTTTGAGTATCTGGGAAAATACGTAGGTGCAGTACTATTTTTAGGTTAGTCGTCTGGGGTCAATGGCAGCGAAGTCGTCACTTCATATTTCTCCTGCGTCGGGTGAATCATTCATTTGTTCGTACGCGGCTCTTTTTGACTAAATATGTGCTAGAATGCGTTCATTTTTTGGTTCAAAATCAGCTTCTTTCGCGACCTTCTTCTCATCCATTGTGGCAGCGTCACAGTGCATTAAGCAGGGTTGAAGCTGAGTGTCCATTGACTTCAGTGGAGGAGCACAGAGCGGGTTGCTCCAATGCAGCCAAACTGGAACGTGATTGGACGGACTAACTTTTCCACTTTCATTCCCTTGTTCGTGTGGATGTGAAGAATTTTACAATCCTGTAAGTCAGGGGTAGGGAACCTATGGCTCTAGAGCCAGATGTGGCTCTTTTGATGACTGCATCTGGCTCTCAGATCAATCTTAGCTGACATTGCTTAAAGCGATAATTATGAATAATTTTGCTGGTAATTACAGTGCTAAAAATAACGCGCAAAATATAAAACATTCTCATGCATTTAAATCCATCCATCCGTTTTCTACCGCACCTGTTCAAGAAGTCGCATTAATGGTAAAAAGTATTTTATGTCACGATGCTGCAGGGTTGTGCTCCCATTTAGGTAAAAACATGATTTAATCTAAACTAAAAAAAGATACAAACAAAAATCGCCCACAGCGGAGGCACAACTTGGGCTAAGGAAGAAAGCTAACGCATAAACAGACTATGAACATAAATCATCAAAACTTACTTGGCATGGCATGAAGCGCGAAACTATGGGAAGGCATGAAACAAGTCAGCACGGAGCAAGAAAAGATCACATTGACGCCAGGGTGACTGACTGGCAAAGACAAGCTTAAATACTGCCTCTGATTAGTGCTCGGGAAGCAGGTGAGCGGGGATTTTGTCCACCAGAGACAGGTGGACAAAATGAGTAACCACGGACATGGCTTTTAGGTAAAAACATGACTTTATTTAAACTAAAAAAAGATACAAACAAAAATCGCTCACAGCGGAGGCACAACTTGGGCTAAGGAAGGAAGCTAACGCATTAACAGACTATGAACTAAATCAAACAAAACTTACTTGGCATGGCATGAAGCGCGAAACTATGGCAAGGCATGAAATAAGTCAGCACAGAGCAAGAAAAGATCACATTGACGCCAGGGCGACTAACTGGCAAAGACAAGCTTAAATACTGCCTCTGATTAGTGCTCGGGAAGCAGGTGAGCGGGCGTTTTGTCCACCAGAGACAGGTGGACAAAATGAGTAACCACGGACATGGCATTTAGGTTAAAACATGACTTAATTTAAACTAAAAAAAGATACAAACAAAAATCGCCCACAGCGGAGGCATAACTTGGGCTAAGTAAGAAAGCTAACGCATAAACAGACTATGAACTAAATCAAACAAAACTTACTTGGCATGGCATGGAGCACGAAACTATGGGAAGGCATGAAACAAGTCAGCACAGAGCAAGAAAAGATAACATTGACGCCGGGGCGACTGACTGGCAAAGACGAGCTTAAATACTGCCTCTGATTAGTGCTCGGGAAGCAGGTGAGCGGGGATTTTGTCCACTAGAGACAGGTGGACAAAATGAGTAACCACGGACATGGCATTTAGGTAAAAACATGACTTAATTTAAACTAAAAAAAGATACAAACAAAAATCGCTCACAGCGGAGGCATAACTTGGGCTAAGTAAGAAAGCTAACGCATAAACAGACTATGAACTAAATCAAACAAAACTTACTTGGCATGGCATGAAGCGCGAAACTATGGCAAGGCATGAAACAAGTCAGCACAGGGCGACTGACTGGCAAAGACGAGCTTAAATACTGCCTCTGATTAGTGCTCGGGAAGCAGGTGAGCGTGGATTTTGTCCACCAGAGACAGGTGGTCAAAATGAGTAACCACGGACATGGCATTTAGGTAAAAACATGACTTAATTTAAACTAAAAAAAGATACAAACAAAAATCGCTCACAGCGGAGGCATAACTTGGGCTAAGGAAGAAAGCTAACGCATAAACAGACTATGAACATAAATCAAACAAAACTTACTTGGCATGGCATGAAGCGCGAAACTATGGCAAGGCATGAAACAAGTCAGCACAGAGCAAGAAAAAATAACATTGACGCCAGGGCGACTGACTGGCAAAAACGAGCTTAAAAACTGCCTCTGATTAGTGCTCGGGAGGCAGGTGAGCGGGGATTTTGTCCACCAGAGACAGGTGGACAAAATGACTAACCACGGACATGGCATTTAGGTAAAAACATGACTTAATTTAAACTAAAAAAAGATACAAACAAAAATCGCTCGCAGCGGCGGCATAACTTGGGCTAAGGAAGAAAGCTAACGCATAAACAGACTATGAACTAAATCAAACAAAACTTACTTGGCATGGCATGAAGCGCGAAACTATGGCAAGGCATGAAACAAGTCAGCACAGAGCAAGAAAAGATCACATTGACGCCAGGGCGACTGACTGGCAAAGACGAGCTTAAATACTGCCTCTGATTAGTGCTCGGGAAGCAGGTGGACAAAATGAGTAACCAAGGAAACCAGACAAGGGAGTGGAAAAAAAACAGGAACTTAAAGAGTCCAAAGGACAAACAGCACATGGCCAAACAAAAACATGATCAACAGACATGACATTTTATTTATTATTGGTTAGCTTCAGAATAACAATGTTATGAAAAAGAATAAGATAATTTTTATACTGTAAAAATGTTGGTCTTAATTAAAAATGCAGGCTTTTAGTTGTATTCAGTGTTAAAAAATATGATATACATTTTGAAATATTTGGCTTTCATGGCTCTCTCAGCCAAAAAGGTTCCCGACCCCTGTTCTAGAAGGATACCTGCTCATCACAGCAAGAGGGGGCGGGGCTTGACAGGGGGGGCGTGTCTTCCGTTTACATTGACTGAAGGGGACATTTTTGTTTCTCACGGTTGCAGGTTGAAGTCTCTGCCGGTTCAGACATGGAAGATCCCCGCTGCGCATCGCGGACTTCACGGGGAAACAAAAAGGGGATTTTATCAAATTAAACCCGGATTTTCGCGACTTTTTTTTTTAAGTCGGCGTCAAACGCGAACATGCTGGGATGTCTCGCGGCGCTCTGCGTCGCGGTCCTGCTGCTCGCCGCGACCTGGTGCGCATTGTGTAAACTTTCTTCCGGCGGGAGGCGGACGGACGCCGCGGGAACCCGCAGCAGCGCGGAGCTCGTCTGTAAGCCCTCCGCGCTGGCCAAACACCTCCTGAAGACCTGCACCTCCTTCGCGGACTACACGCCGTGCGCGGCATGGACGTGGCGGGCCGGCGCCGTCCTCCGGAGCGCGTACGAGGCGTTCTGCTCCGGCGGCGGCGGCGGCACGGTGCACTTCGCCAGGGACCACCTGCAGCTGAGCGACGGCGGACTGGTGGCTTTGGACTGGGCTTTCCCCAAGTACCAGAAGAGACGCAGGACCTCCGGCCAGTCCGCCAGCCCGGTGCTGCTCATCATCCCCAATTCTTTCGGCAAGATCACCAGGAATGTGATGCAGGTAACGTCAAATAACGTCCAACTCCACAGCTGTTTGTAATATTTCCAAAATGACGCCCGCACATGAAAATATAATTAAGCACTTCATTTCACCTGCTATGTAAACTCTCAGAAAATCTTTTTTAAAGAATGTTCTCTCAAAACTACACACAACTGCTCCTTCTAGAACTGGGGTGTCAAACTCAAATACAGAATGGGCCAAAATGTAAAACTGAACAAAGAAGAAATTAATCTTTTAATAGGGACCCAAACAAGTTTTGCATTGAATATTGGACAAGCAAGGCTTATATAACTTTATAGCAGGGGTCGGGAACCTTTTTGGATGAGAGAGCCAAAAAGTCAATCAATCAATCAATCAATGTTTACTTATATAGCCCTAAATCACTAGTGTCTCAAAGGGCTGCACAAACCACCACGACATCCTCGGTAGGCCCACATAAGGGCAAGGAAAACTCACACCCAGTGGGACATCGGTGACAATGATGACTATGAGAACTTTGGAGAGGAGGAAAGCAATGGATGTCGAGCGGGTCTAACATGATACTGTGAAAGTTCAATCCATAATGGATCCAACACAGTCGCGAGAGTCCAGTCCAAAGCGGATCCAACACAGCAGCGAGAGTCCCGTTCACAGCGGAGCCAGCAGGAAACCATCCCAAACGGAGGCGGATCAGCATCGCAGAGATGTCCCCAGCCGATACACAGGCAAGCAGTACATGGCCACCGGATCGGACCGGACCCCCTCCACAAGGGAGAGTGGGACATAGAAGAAAAAGAAAAGAAACGGCAGATCAACTGGTCTAAAAAGGGAGTCTATTTAAAGGCTAGAGTATACAAATGAGTTTTAAGGTGAGACTTAAATGCTTCTACTGAGGTAGCATCGCGAACTGTTACCGGGAGGGCATTCCAGAGTACTGGAGCCCGAACGGAAAACGCTCTATAGCCCGCAGACTTTTTTTGGGCTTTGGGAATCACTAACAAGCCGGAGTCCTTTGAACGCAGATTTCTTGCCGGGACATATGGTACAATACAATCGGCATGATAGGATGGAGCTAGACCGTGTAGTATTTTATACGTAAGTAGTAAAACCTTAAAGTCACATCTTAAGTGCACAGGAAGCCAGTACAGGCGTAATGTGATCAAACTTTCTTGTTCTTGTCAAAAGTCTAGCAGCCGCATTTTGTACCAACTGTAATCTTTTAATGCTAGACATGGGGAGACCCGAAAATAATACGTTACAGTAGTCCAGGCGAGACGTAACAAACGCATGGATAATGATCTCAGCGTCTTTAGTGGACAGAATGGAGCGAATTTTAGCGATATTACGGAGATGAAAGAAGGCCGTTTTAGTAACGCTTTTAATGTGTGCCTCAAAGGAGAGAGTTGGGTCGAAGATAATACCCAGATTCTTTACCGTGTCGCCTTGTTTAATTGTTTGGTTGTCAAATGTTAGAGTTGTATTATTAAATAGAGTTCGGTGTCTAGCAGGACCGATAATCAGCATTTCCGTTTTTTTGGCGTTGAGTTGCAAAAAGTTAGCGGACATCCATTGTTTAATTTCATTAAGACACCCATCCATTTTCTACCGCATATTCCCTTTGGGGTTGCGGGGGGCACTGGTGCTTATCTCAGCTACAATTGGGCGGAAGGTGGGGTACACCCTGGACAAGTCGCCACCTCTTCGCAGGGCCTGCAAAATAGTTGCATTAGTAAATTGAGACAACGATGATGTCCAACGTTGGATCCACGTTGCTGGTTGGGAAACGACAAAAATTCAATGGTCAAATCAACGTCAGGACCCGACATTGATTAAGCGTTGTGAAGTGAATTATATTTATATAGCGCTTTTCTCTAGTGACTCAAAGCGCTTAACATAGTGAAACCCAATATCTACGTTACATTTAAAGCAGTGTGGGTGGCACTGGGAGCAGGTGGGTAAAGTGTCTTGCCCAAGGACACTACGGCAGTGACTAGGGTGGCAGAAGCGGGAATCGAACCTGCAACCCTTTAAGTTGCTGGCACGGCCACTCTACCAACCGAGCTATACCTTCCCAAAAAGGATGTCGTTTCAACGTTGTGGAATATTGGTTGGGAAATGACCAAAATTCAATGGTCAAATCGTCTGAACCAGACATTGACTAAAAGTTGTCAAAAATATTGTTGTTTTAACGTTGTATTTGTGTTGTGAAATGTTGATTGGAAAATAACCAAATTTCAATGGTCAAATCAACGTCAGGACCCGACATTGATGCAACGTCGTCAAAAATGATGTTTCAATGTATTTGTGTTGTAGAATATTAGTTGGGAAAAGACCAAAATTCAATGGTCAAATCGTCAAAACCAGACATTGATTAAACGTCGTCAAAAATATTGTTGTTTCAACGTTGTATTTGTGTTATGGAATGTTGATTGGAAAATGACCAAATTTCAATGGTCAAATAAACGTCACAAGCTGACATTGATTAAACGTCGTCGAAAAGGATGTTGTTTCAACGTTGTATTTGTGTTGTGGAATATTGGTTGAGAAATGACCAAATTTCAATGGTCAAATCGTCAGAACCCAACGTTGTCAAAAAGATTGTTGTTTCAACGTTGTATTTGTGTTTTAAAATATGGGTTGGGAAATGACCAAAATTCAATGGTCAAATTAATGTCACAAGCTGACATTGATTAAACCTCGGGGAAAAAGATGTTGTTTCAACGTTGTATTTGTGTTGTGGAATATTGGTTGGAAAATGACCAATATTTAATGGTCAGATCAACGTTAGAACCCAACGTTGATTAAACATTGTCAAAAAGCGTGTTTTTTTCTATGTTGTATTTGTGTTGTAGAAAGTTGGCTGGGGAATGACCAAAATTCAACGGTCAAATCAACTCAGAGCCCAACATTGATTAAACGTCGTCAAAAATGATGTTTCAATGTATTTGTGTTCTAGAATATTGGTAGGGAAATGACCAAAATTCAAGGGTCAAATCGTCAGAACCAGAGATTGATTAAACGTTGTCAAAACTATTGTTGTTTCAACGATGTATTTGTGTTGTGGAATGTTGGATGGAAAATGACCAAAATTCAATGATCAAATCGTCAGAACCCAACATTGATTAAACGTTGTCAAACAGATTGTTGTTTCAAAGTTGTATTTGTGTTGTAGAATGTTGGTGGGAAAATGACCACATTTCAATGGTCAAATCAACGTCAGAACCCAACATTGATTGAACATCGTCAAAAAGCGTGTTGTTTCAATGTTATGTTTGTGTTGTGGAATATTGGTCGGGAAAAGACCAAAACTTAATGGTGAAATCAGCTCAGAATCCAACATTGATTAAACGTTGTCAAAAAGCATGTTGCTTTTTTAACGTATTTGTATTGTAGGATATTGGTTGAAAAATAGATACAATGTTAATTATACCGATATGGTTTTTTAAAACTGAATTCTAAACAACATTGCAAAATAGTTGTATTAGTAAATTGAGATAACGGTGATGTCCAATGTTGATTGGGAAATGACCAACATTCAATGGTCAAATCGACGTCAGAACCCAACATTGATTAAACGCCGTCGAAAAGGATGTTGTTTCAATGTTGTATTTGTGTTGAAGAATATTGGTTGAGAAATGACCAAAATTCAATGGTCAAATCAACGTCAGAATTCGACATCGATTAAACGTCGTCAAATATTATGTTTCAACGTATTTGTCTTGTAGATAAAACGTCAAAAAGCATGTTGTTTCAATGTTATGTTTGTGTTGTAGAATATTGGTTGGGAAATGACCAAAATTCAATGGTCAGATCAACGTCAGAATTCGACATTGCTCAAACGTCGTCAAATATTATGTTTCAATGTATTTGTGTTGTAGATAACACGTCAAAAAGCATGTTGTTTCAATGTTATGTTTGTGTTGTAGAATATTGATTGGGAAATGACCAAAATTCAATGATCAAATTGTCAGAACCCAACATTGATTAAAGGTTGTCCAACAGATTGTTGTTTCAAAGTTGTATTTGTGTTTTAGAATGTTGGTGGGAAAATGACCACATTTCAATGGTCAAATCAACGTCAGAACCCAACATTGATTGAACGTCGTCAAAAAGCATGTTGTTTCAATGTTATGTTTGTGTTGTGGAATATTGGTCGGGAAAAGACCAAAATTCAATGGTGAAATCAGCTCAGAATCCAACATTGATTATACGTTTTCAAAAAGCATGTTGCTTTTTTGACGTTGTATTTGTATTGTAGGATATTGGTTGAAAAATAGATACAACGTTGATTATACCTATATGATATTTTTAAACCGAATTCTAAACAACATTGCTAAATAGTTGTATTAGTAAATTGAGATAACGGTGATGTCCAATGTTGATTGGGAAATGACCAAAACTCAATGGTCAAAGCGACGTCAGAACCCAACATTGATTAAACGTCGTCGAAAAGGATGTTGTTTCAACGTTGTATTTGTGTTGAAGAATATTGGTTGAGAAATGACCAAAATTCAATGGTCAAATAAACGTCTCAAAGTCACAAGCTGACGTTGATTAAACGTTGTCGGATACATGTTTGAATGTTGTATTCGTGTTGTAGAATATTGGTTTGGAAATTACCAAATTTAAATGGTCAAATCAACGTCAGAACCCAACATTGATTGAACGTCGTCAAAAAGCATGTTGTTTCAATGTTATGTTTGTGTTGTGGAATATTGGTCAGGAAAAGACCAAAATTCAATGGTGAAATCAGCTCAGAATCCAACATTGATTAAACGTTGTCAAAAAGCATGTTGCTTTTTTGACGTTGTATTTGTATTGTAGGATATTGGTTGAAAAATAGATACAACGTTAATTATACCTATATGATTTTTTAAAACTGAATTCTAAACAACATTGCAAAATAGTTGTATTAGTAAATTGAGATAACGGTGATGTCCAATGTTGATTGGGAAATGACCAACATTCAATGGTCAAATCGACGTCAGAACCCAACATTGATTAAACGTCGTCGAAAAGGATGTTGTTTCAACGTTGTATTTGTGTTGAAGAATATTGGTTGAGAAATGACCAAAATTCAATGGTCAAATAAACGTCAGAATTCGACATTGCTCAAACGTCGTCAAATATTATGTTTCAATGTATTTGTGTTGTAGATAAAACGTCAAAAAGCATGTTGTTTCAATGTTATGTTTGTGTTGTAGAATATTGATTGGGAAATGACCAAAATTCAATGATCAAATCGTCAGAACCCAACATTGATTAAACGTTGTCAAACAGATTGTTGTTTCAAAGTTGTATTTGTGTTGTAGAATGTTGGTGGGAAAATGACCACATTTCAATGGTCAAATCAACGTCAGAACCCAACATTGATTGAACGTCGTCAAAAAGCATGTTGTTTCAATGTTATGTTTGTGTTATGGAATATTTGTCAGGAAAAGACCAAAATTCAATGGTGAAATCAGCTCAGAATCCAACATTGATTAAACGTTGTCAAAAAGCATGTTGCTTTTTTGACGTTGTATTTGTATTGTAGGATATTGGTTGTAAAATAGATACAACGTTGATTATACCTATATGATATTTTTAAACCGAATTCTAAACAACATTGCTAAATAGTTGTATTAGTAAATTGAGATAACGGTGATGTCCAATGTTGATTGGGAAATGACCAAAACTCAATGGTCAAAGCGACGTCAGAACCCAACATTGATTAAACGTCGTCGAAAAGGATGTTGTTTCAACGTTGTATTTGTGTTGAAGAATATTGGTTGAGAAATGACCAAAATTCAATGGTCAAATAAACGTCTCAAAGTCACAAGCTGACGTTGATTAAACGTTGTCGGATACATGTTTGAATGTTGTATTCGTGTTGTAGAATATTGGTTTGGAAATTACCAAATTTAAATGGTCAAATCAACGTCAGAACCCAACATTGATTGAACGTCGTCAAAAAGCATGTTGTTTCAATGTTATGTTTGTGTTGTGGAATATTGGTCAGGAAAAGACCAAAATTCAATGGTGAAATCAGCTCAGAATCCAACATTGATTAAACGTTGTCAAAAAGCATGTTGCTTTTTTGACGTTGTATTTGTATTGTAGGATATTGGTTGAAAAATAGATACAACGTTAATTATACCTATATGATTTTTTAAAACTGAATTCTAAACAACATTGCAAAATAGTTGTATTAGTAAATTGAGATAACGGTGATGTCCAATGTTGATTGGGAAATGACCAACATTCAATGGTCAAATCGACGTCAGAACCCAACATTGATTAAACGTCGTCGAAAAGGATGTTGTTTCAACGTTGTATTTGTGTTGAAGAATATTGGTTGAGAAATGACCAAAATTCAATGGTCAAATAAACGTCAGAATTCGACATTGCTCAAACGTCGTCAAATATTATGTTTCAATGTATTTGTGTTGTAGATAAAACGTCAAAAAGCATGTTGTTTCAATGTTATGTTTGTGTTGTAGAATATTGATTGGGAAATGACCAAAATTCAATGATCAAATCGTCAGAACCCAACATTGATTAAACGTTGTCAAACAGATTGTTGTTTCAAAGTTGTATTTGTGTTGTAGAATGTTGGTGGGAAAATGACCACATTTCAATGGTCAAATCAACGTCAGAACCCAACATTGATTGAACGTCGTCAAAAAGCATGTTGTTTCAATGTTATGTTTGTGTTATGGAATATTTGTCAGGAAAAGACCAAAATTCAATGGTGAAATCAGCTCAGAATCCAACATTGATTAAACGTTGTCAAAAAGCATGTTGCTTTTTTGTCGTTGTATTTGTATTGTAGGATATTGGTTGAAAAATAGATACAACGTTGATTATACCTATATGATATTTTTAAACCGAATTCTAAACAACATTGCTAAATAGTTGTATTAGTAAATTGAGACAACGGTGATGTCCAATGTTGATTGGGAAATGACCAAAACTCAATGGTCAAATCGACGTCAGAACCCAACATTGATTAAACGCCGTCGAAAAGGATGTTGTTTCAATGTTGTATTTGTGTTGAAGAATATTGGTTGAGAAATGACCAAAATTCAATGGTCAAATCAACGTCAGAATTCGACATTGATTAAACGTCGTCAAATATTATGTTTCAACGTATTTGTCTTGTAGATAAAATGTCAAAAAGCATGTTGTTTCAATGTTATGTTTGTGTTGTGGAATATTGGTTGGGAAATGACCAAAATTCAATGGTCAAATCAACGTCAGAACCCAACATTGATTAAATGTTGTCAAACAGATTGTTGTTTCAAAGTTGTATTTGTGTTGTAGAATGTTGGTGGGAAAATTACCACATTTCAATGGTCAAATCAACGTCAGAACCCAACATTGATTGAACGTCGTCAAAAAGTATGTTGTTTCAATGTTATGTTTGTGTTGTGGAATATTGGTCAGGAAAAGACCAAAATTCAATGGTGAAATCAGCTCAGAATCCAACATTGATTAAACGTTGTCAAAAAGCATGTTGCTTTTTTGACGTTGTATTTGTATTGTAGGATATTGGTTGAAAAATAGATATATGATTTTTTTTAACCGAATTCTAAACAACATTGCAAAATAGTCTTATTAGTAAATTGAGACAACGTTGATGTCCAACGTTGTCTCCACAATGTTGGTTGGGAAATGACCAAAATTCAATGCTCAAATCAACGTCAGAACCCAACATTGATTAAACGTCAAAAAGCATGTCAATTCAGTTCATTTCAGTTTATTTTCAGTCTAACAAAAACATATTCAAACATGGATCACGATTCAAAAATGAATAACATGACTGAAACAGTCAGAAGCAAAAAAACTTATATGCCCAACATATATTGTTTCAATGTTGTTTTTCTGTTGTTGAATATTGGTTTAGAATGGCCCTACGATGAGTTGGCGACTTGTCCAGGGTGTATACCACCTTCCGCCCGATTGTAGCTGAGATAGGCACCAGCGCCCCCCGCCGCCCCAACGGGAATACGCGGTAGAAAATGGATGGATGGATGGAATATTGGTTTAGAAATGACTAAATTTCAATGGTCAAATCAATGTCAGAACCCAACATTGATTAAACGTTGTCAAAAACGATGATCGGCGTTAAAAGGCATGAATCCGCAATGCCAATCACGTACTTTTTTTTACATTTTTTTAATGAAAATCAGCCGATACTGATCAACTCATCCCTGGCACTGTGTATGATCATCACTTATCACTACCAGCAACAACTGGAAGCTTTAATCTGCTGAAAGTCAAGGTTGGCAACAAGGATGAAGAAAAAGGGGAAAGGTTTTGATTCTGTAAGCCTTTCTTTTTTCTTTTTTTTGCTGTACATTGTTGGAAGATGAGGCAAATACATCATTTAAAATTGTGCCTGTCACTGGTGAGCCTCAAGGTGTGTGTGTGTGTGTGTGTGTGTGTCGGGGAAAAGATGTAAAAATAGCTCATGTTTGGGCACATGAGTGTGTATATCTACCTCAGATAGGAAGGGAATGTAGAATTTGTAGTGTGGTTGCTTCCTTCTTAAACAGCACATTTGACTTTGCCATACATTTATGAAAACTGCTCTAAATCATGCATTTCTTACAACCGGGATGTCAAACTGGTTTTCATTGAGGGCCTCGTGTCTGCCATCAGGGGCCCGTTTGTAACAGTGAGTAATGTATGGATTTGGCTCTGTATTTCCTTATTAATTATATCAATTGTATTAAGTTGATAGTCAAACCTCAGTAGAAGCATTTAAGTCTCACCTTAAAACTCATTTGTATACTCTAGCCTTTAAATAGACTCCCTTTTTAGACCAGTTGATCTGCCGTTTCTTTTCTTTTTCTTCTATGTCCCACTCTCCCTTGTGGAGGGGGTCCGGTCCGATCCGGTGGCCATGTACTGCTCGCCTGTGTATCGGCTGGGGACATCTCTGCGCTGCTGATCCGCCTCCGCTTGGGATGGTTTCCTGCTGGCTCCGCTGTGAACGGGACTCTCGCTGCTGTGTTGGATCCGCTTTGGACTGGACTCTCGCGACTGTGTTGGATCCATTGTGGATTGAACTTTCACAGTATCATGTTAGACCCGCTCGACATCCATTGCTTTCCTCCTCTCCAAGGTTCTCATAGTCATCATTGTCACCGACGTCCCACTGGGTGTGAGTTTTCCTTGCCCTTATGTGGGCCTACCGAGGATGTCGTAGTGGTTTGTGCAGCCCTTTGAGACACTAGTGATTTAGGGCTATATAAGTGAACATTGATTGATTGATTGATTGAACCTCGGATTCAGGAGGAACAGTGTGGTTTTCGTCCTGGTCGTGGAACTGTGGACCAGCTCTATACTCCCGGCAGGGTTCTTGAGGGTGCATGAGAGTTTGCCCAACCAGTCTACATGTGCTTTGTGGACTTGGAGAAGGCATTCGACCGTGTCCCTCGGGAAGTCGTGTGGGGAGTGTTCAGAGAGTATGGGGTATCGGACTGTCTTATTGTGGCGGTCCGCTCCCTGTACGATCAGTGCCAGAGCTTGGTCCGCATAAGTCGAACACATTTCCAGTGAGGGTTGGACTCCGCCAAGGCTGTCCTTTGTCACCGATTCTGTTCATAACTTTTATGGACAGAATTTCTAGGCGCAGTCAAGGCGTTGAGGGGTTCCGGTTTGGTGACCGCAGGATTAGGTCTCTGCTTTTTGCAGATGATGTGGTCCTGATGGCTTCATCTGACCGGGATCTTCAGCTCTCGCTGGATCGGTTCGCAGCCGAGTGTGAATCGACCGGACTCCAAGTCCGAGTCCATGGTTCTCACCCGGAAAAGGGTGGAATGCCATCTCCGGGTTGGGGAGGAGACCCTGCCCCAAGTGGAGGAGTTCAAGTACCTAGGAGTCTTGTTCACGAGTGAGGGAAGAGTGGATCGTGAGATCGACAGGCGGATCGGTGCGGCGTCTTCAGTAATGCGGACGTTGTACCGATCCGTTGTGGTGAAGAAGGAGCTGAGCCGGAAGGCAAAGCTCTCAATTTGCCGCTCGATCTACGTCCCCATCCTCACCTACGGTCATGAGCTTTGGGTCATGACCGAAAGGATAAGATCACGGGTACAAGCGGCCCAAATGAGTTTGGGTCTCTCCCTTAGAGATAGGGTGAGAAGCTCTGCCATCCGGGAGGAACTCAAAGTAAAGCCGCTGCTCCTTCACATCGAGAGGAGCCAGATGAGGTGGTTCGGGCACCTGGTCAGGATGCCACCCGAACGCCTCCCTAGGGAGGTGTTTAGGGCACGTCCAGCTGGTAGGAGGCCACGGGGTAGACCCAGGACACGTTGGGAAGACTATGTCTCCCGGCTGGCCTGGGAACGCCTCGGGATCCCCCGGGAAGAGCTAGACGAAGTGGCTGGGGAGAGGGAAGTCTGGGTTTCCCTGCTTAGGCTGTTGCCCCCGCGACCCGACCTCGGATAAGCGGAAGATGATGGATGGATGGTTTTAAGTTGACGGTCCATTTTGAAGTAAAAAATGTACTGTAAAATATGGTGTTTTTTTTGTTTAGTTTTTTTACAACATTTTACGGCATATCTGAGCAAATTAAGGCACATGCGGCTTGTTAAAATTTCAATCTGGCCCGCCGGACATTCCCAAATATTTTTTTTCGATCTTTAAGATGGAAAATGTAGCTGCTATTATGATGTGCAGTGATGTTTTGTAAGTTTTGATTGATTGAAACTTTTATTAGTAGATAGCACAGTTCAGTACATATTCCGTACAATTGACCACTAAATGTTGTTTAAGTCGGGGTCCAAGTTAATCAATTCATGGTAAACTGTGCTATACTTAAACTGTACAAAGTAGTTCAATGGTTAGAATCTGCGATTTTGGATGATATACCAGTTGCTATGGTAATCTAATTAGTTTCTATGGTCATCTAATTGGTTACTATGGTAATCTACGTCACAGCAGCTCAGGCGAGCCACCAAGCAGTGTGGGTGGAAAGCGTTTCCGCAGATACGGAAGGAGATTTTCACAACAAAGTTCTATATTTTGTCAATATTCAGTGTTTTATCGTTCATAGAAAAATGTAAAATTACATTACATTTTTTAAGGCGGTCCGTCATAACGTTTGTAGCATTCAATCAGGCGTTATTGTGAGGTTTTGTATTAGTGTTCCGAAAAATAGATTGTGACGGACTCTTGCCATCGTGCGGTATTTTTATAGCTAGAATTCACTGAAATCCAAGTATTTCTTTTATTTATGTGTATATATATATCTCCATCCATTTTCTACCACTTATTCCCTTTCGGGGTTGCGAGGGGTGCTGGCGCCTATCTCAGCTACAATCGGGCGGAAGGAGGTGTACACTCTGGACAAATCGCCACCTCATCGCAGGGCCAACATTCACACTCACATTCACACACTAGGGACAATTTAGTGTTGCCAATCAACCTATCCCCAGGTGCATGTCTTTGGAAGTGGGAGGAAGCCGGAGTACCCGGAGGGAACCCACACATTCACGGGGAGAACATGCAAACTCCACACAGAAAGATCCCGAGCCTGGTATTGAACCCAGGACTGCAGGACCTTCGTATTGTGAGGCAGACGCACTAAACCCTCTTCCACCGTGAAGCCTATATATATATATATATATATATATATATATATGTATATATATATATATATATATATATATATATATATATATATATATATATATATATATATATATATGTATATATATATATATATACATATGTATATATATATAAATATATATAAATATGTATATATATATAAATATGTATATGCATGTATGTATATATATATGTATATATATATTATTTATTAATAATTTAAATAAATTATAAATTATGTATATATTTGGCTTTCATCTGTTTTAATAAGAGACACAATAGTGTCAAAGTCATGATTTTTTTTTTTTTCATGCTAGAAATAAGAAATTATTACTTTAAAAAAGTAGTTTTCTACTTGTGAGTGTTGATGACACAGCTTTGCAACAGTTAATATTCTAGTTTTCAAGCATGTTTTAGTCAATGTAAGTCGTCAAATCTCAGCTGTAATATCTTAGTAAGATCATTTAGGACCAAAACCCTTAAAACGAGTAAAACACTCTAACATTAAATCTGCTTAGTGAGAAGAATGATCTTATCAGACAGAAAATAAGCAAATATCACTGTTATTTGAGATATTTCATCTTACTCAGATTTCAGTTTTTGCAGTGCACGGCCTGTAGACTTGGGGGTCCACCCTGAAGGAATTTACCACTGAGCTGCCAGTCAAGCCGCAAGCCCAAGCGGAGAAACTGCAGTCATGCTTTTATTTTGGTTTGTCTGCGAGAGCCCAAACAATCCCAGCACTGAAGTCTTCTTGTCCAACACTGCTCAATAATTCTTCCCAGGAAAATAACGTATGAGATTTACCGTCACCGACAAGCACGAGTCTGGAATTTTGCCAAACATAAAAAAATTCAATCTAGAGAAGAAATGATGAGACTTGCTATGGCTAAAACCATTTCACATTCAGAAAATATCAATCAATCAATCAATCAAAGGGCTGCACAAAACACAACCACGTCCTCTGTTCAGATCCCAAATAAGGGCAAAGAAAAACTCACAACCCAGTGCGATGTCAATGTGATAGACTATGAAAAACCTTTGTGAGGACCGCAGATGTGGGTGACCCCCAACAACCTCCCTTAGGGGAGACTGGATGCAATGGACGTAGAGTGGGTCTAGCATAATATTGTTAAAGTCCAGTCCACAGCGGATCTAACATAATAGTGAGAGTCCAGTCCACAGTGGATCTAACATTAGTGTGAGCATCCAGTCCATAGTGGATCTAACATAATAGTATGATAGTCCAGTCCATAGTGGATCTAACATAATAGTGGGAGTCCAGTCCATAGTGGATCTAACATAATAGTATGATAGTCCAGTCCATAGTGGATTTAACCTAATAGTGAGAGTCCAGTCCACAGTGGATCTAACATAATAGTGTGATAGTCCAGTCCATAGTGGATCTAACATAATAGTGAGAGTCCAGTCCATAGTGGATCTAACATAATAGTGAAAGTCCAGTCCATAGTGGATATAACATAATAGTGAGAGTCCAGTCCATAGTGGATCTAACATAATAGTGAGAGTCCAGTCCATAGTGGATCTAACATAATAGTATGAGAGTCCAGTCCATAGTGGATCAAACATAATAGTGAGAGTCTAGTCCATAGTGGATCCAACATGATAGTGTGAGTTCAGTCCATAGTGGATCTAACATAATAGTGTGAGAGTCCAGTCCATAGTGGATCAAACATAATAGTGAGAGTCCAGTCCATTGTGGATCTAACATAATATTGTGAGTCCAGTCCATAGTGGATCTAACATAGTAGTGTGAGTCCAGTCCATAGTGGATCTAACATAATATTGTGAGAGTCCAGTCCATAGTGGATCTAACATAATATTGTGAGAGTCCAGTCCACTGTGGATCTAACATAATAGTGTGAGAGTTCAGTCCATAGTGGATCTAACATAATAGTGTGAAAGTCCAGTCCATATTGGATCTAACATAGTAGTGTGAGAGTCCAGTCCATAGTGGATCTAACATAATAATGAGATTCCAGTCCATAGTGGATCTAACATAATAGTGACAATCCAGTCCATAGTGGCTCTAACATAATAATGAGAGTCCAGTCCATGGATCTAACATAATAGTGAGAGTCCAGTCCATAGTGGGGCCAAGCAGGAGACCATCTCGAGTGGAGACAGGTCAGCAGCGCAGAGATGTCCCCAACCTATGCACAAGCGAGCGATCCACCCCGGGTCCCGACTTTGGACAACCAGCACAGACCTGTGCCCCCCCTTCCACAAAGGAGAGGGGTGCAGAGCAGAAAATAAATGGCAGATCAACTGGTCTAAAAGGGGGGTTTATTTAAAGGCTAGAGCAGGGGTGCCCATTACGTCGATCGCGAGCTACCAGTCGACCGCGGGGGGTGTGTCAGTCGATCTCCAGCCAGGCTTTTAAAAAAAATAGACCTAAAAATTAGTGATCATCAATCTTCACCAAGACGTCACTTAAATGACATTCACGGTACCGGAGGGTCTTGTGAGATGACGCTGGCTGCTGCAAGATCATTATTATGAAAATATGACCGAGAGGAAGGCGAGAAACACTTTTTATTTCAACAGACTCTCGCGCCGTACCTTCCGTCAAAACTCTAAAGGCCGACTGCACATTTCCTATCTTCACAATAAAAGCCATGCTTCATGCTGCCTGCGCTAACTAAATACAGAGTCTCGGAAAACTGGCGTGCACAAGCGATCCCTCAGAAAGCTGGCGTGCACATCACTTGTGCACGCCAGCTTTCCGAGACTCTTATTTTGTTAGCGCAGGCAGCATGAAGCAGGGCTTTTATTGTGAAGATAGGAAATGTGCAGTCGGCCTTTAGAGTTTTGACGGAAGGGACGGCGCGAATGTCTGTTGAAATAAAAAGTGTTTCTCGCCTTCCTCTCTGTCATTTTTTCATAATAATGAACTGGCAGCAGCCAGCGTCATCTCACAAGACCCTCGGGTGCCGTGAATGTCAATCAAGCAAGCTACGGAATTTGCCGCCAATGTTTTTCTTGTAAAGTGTATGGAAGCTGGATGAATTAGATGCCAAAAACCAACCACTTTCATGTGGTATTGTACAGAAAGGACAACTTTTTTTCTCCTCCATTTGAAAATGTGGGCGTTATCATCATTACTGTCTGATTCCAATCAATGCAAGTCATCAGAATCAGGTAATACACCAACTTATATTCTTGTCTTCGTGAAAGAAAGACATCTATATGTGTTACACATGCTTGTATTATCATTAAACACATTTAACTTGTTTACAAAGATGTCTCTTTCATAAATAAATAAATATAAATGATATATATAAATGAGGTAGATCCCCTCGAGTCGGTCAATTGAAAAGTAGCTCGCCTGCAGAAAAAGTGTGGGCACCCCTGGGCTAGAGTATACAAATGAGTTTTAAGATGGGACTTAAATGCTTCTCTTGAGGTAGCATCTCTAACTGTTACCGGGTGGAACATTCCAGAGTACTGGAGCCCCAATAGAAAACGCTCTATAGCCCGCAGACTTTTTTTGGGCTCCGGGAATCACTAATAAGCCGGAGTTCTTTGAAGGCAGATTTCTTGCCAGGACATGTGGTACAATACAATCAGCAAGATAGGCTGGAGCTAGACAATCACCTGGAGTGGTTAGAGTGTCCAGCCTAAAATCGGTAGGTTCTGAGTTCAAACCCCGGCCGAGTCATACCAAAGACTATACAAAGGGGACCCATTACCTCCCTGCTTGGCACTCAGCATCAAGGGTTGGAATTGGGGGTTTAGTCACCAAAAATGATTCTCGGGCGTGGCCGCCGCTGCTGCTCACTGCTCCCCTCACCTCCCAGGGGGGTGAACAAGAGGATGGGTCAAATGCAGAAAATAATTTTGCCACACCTAATGTGTGTGTGTGACAATTATTGGTACTTTAACTTTAAAAGAAGGATTTAAGGCGGCTTACATTTGACTTTTATTGGGGCCAGCTGACAGTTTTTTCCCCTTTTACATTTAAGTGAGCAGTTAAACTGCGGCAGAAAATACATTTTAGTACGACAAAGTTATTTTTGTCCCAAATGTACATTTAATAACCAGAGGTGAGTAGTAACACCCTACATTTACTCCGTTACATCTACTTGAGTAACTTTTGGGATAAATTGTACTTCTAAGAGTAGTTTTTATGCAACATACTTTTACTTGAGTATATTTATAAAGAAGAAACACTACTTTTACTCCATTTATCTACATTCAGCTCGTTACTCGCTACTTTTTTTTTATTGATCTATTAAAGTTTGTTTTGGTTTTTCAAAGTAGGAACTGCGCATGCCTGCGTTTCACCAATCAAATGCAGTCACTGGTGACGTTGGACCAATCAAACAAAACCAGGCGGTCACATGACCGTCACACGTCGAATCCGACTTAAAAAAGTTGAAAAACTTATTGGGGTGTTACCATTTAGTGGTCAATTGTTCGAAATATGTACTGTACTGTGCAATCTAATAATAAAAGTTTCAATCAATCAATCAAAAGTGTAAAGGAAAAAAGACACTTTTTATTTCAACCGTACTTCCCGTCAAAAACCTAAAGGCTGATCGCACAGTTCCTGTCTTCACAGTAAAAGCGCCGCTCCATCGCGCCTGCGCTAACAAAATAAGAGTCTCCGAAAGCCAGCGCAAACAAGCTAGCAAGCTACGGAGTTTCCCCCAATGTATTTCTTGAAAAGTGTATAAAAACGAATATGGAAGCTGGACAAATAAGATGCCAAAAACCAACGACTTTCATGCGGTATTAGACAGAAAAGAGGAACTTTTTTTCTCCTCCATTTGACAACGTGGACGTTATCAGCACTATACTGTCTGATTCCAATCAATGCAAGTCATCAGAATCAGGTAATACACCAACTTATATTCTTGTCTTCATGAAAGATAGGAATCTATATGTTAAACATGCATGTATATTCATTAAAACACCTTTAACATGTAAACAAAAACGGCAAAATATATATATATATATATATATATATATATATATATATATATATATATATATCCATCCATCCATCCATTTCCTACTGCTTATTCCCTTTGAAGTCCCTTTGAAATCGGGCGGAAGGCGGGGTACACCCTGGACATATTAATATATATGATATATGATGTGTATGTATGTATATGATATGTGTGTGTATGTACATGTATATGTATATATGAGATAGATCACCTCGACTTGGTCATTTATTAAATAATTGATTAATGTTGAAATACTTATTGGGGTGTTACCATTTAGTGGTCAATTGTAGGGA
Organism: Nerophis ophidion; assembly: GCF_033978795.1. NCBI lineage: Eukaryota > Metazoa > Chordata > Actinopteri > Syngnathiformes > Syngnathidae > Nerophis > Nerophis ophidion. Next base: position 53,681,685 of record NC_084623.1, on the reverse strand, counting down.
ATATGTACTGTACTGTGCAATCTAATAATACAAGTTTCAATCAATCAATCAATCAATGAATGGCTACTGAGCCTATGGTGCTGTTTAGTTATTGTGGCTCAATTTGCCTTTTTTTATTTTAATGTATTATTATTTAATATATGTTATTGTTTTAGTTGCTTAAGAGATATTCCTGGCTCTGAATTTGCTCATTGCTATTTTTATGTTTTTGTGCATTACTTGTTGCCGTAATTATTAAACGAACAGGTTACTCATCAGTTACTCAGTACTTGAGTAGTTTTTTCACAACATACTTTTTACTTTTACTCAAGTGAATATTTGGGTGACTACTTCTTACTTTTACTTGAGTCATAAATCTCTAAAGTAACAGTACTCTTACTTGAGTACAATTTCTGGCTACTCTACCCACCTCTGTTGATAACAACCACCTGCACCACAAACTAGTTTTTGTACCAAAGCATTGCATCACCATGGCGCTTTGAAGCCCAAACTGCTCCACTGTAAAAAAAAAAATGTTTCCGTGGGAATTTGTGTTTAATCCTTGGATAATAACTCGTGTGAGGTCAGAGGTCGCTAAGGGCGGGCCTGCTGGCTCACCGTCTCATCATCAAAGGGGTTCCGTGTAAAGTCTGCCTCGATCTGTTCACACCAGATCACGTCTTATTTGGAGTTTGTTGGCGTCTTCCTGCGTTTAGTGTCTTGTGAATTATATTTTATATAGCGCTTTTCTCTAGTGACTCAAAGCGCTTTACATAGTGAAACCCAATATTTAAGTTCCATTTAAACCAGTGTGGGTGGCACTGGGAGCAGGTGGGTAGAGTGTCTTGCCCAAGGACACAACAGCAGTGACTAGGATGGCGGAAGCGGGAATCGAACCTGCAACCCTCAAGTTGCTGGCACGGCCACTCTACCAACCGAGCTATACCGCCCCTTGAGCTTTTATTTTGGGTTCACTTCCTGCGAATCCGCTTCATTGTCCATGTTGTTGTTTTTCTTGTCCAAGCCTCATCCTAAGATCCTAAAGATCCCAAAACCCCATTTTAAAAACCAGTGGAGACCTAGAAAGTCCAGGCCATAGCACCCAGACTCTGGAACAACTTGCACCAGTCCCTCTGTGAGCTCGACAGTGTTGACACTTTAAAAAAAAAAACATTTGAAAACTTCTCTTTTTCGGGGGCGGCATAGCTCGGTTGGTAGAGTGGCCGTGCCAGCAACTTGAGGGTTGCAGGTTCGATTCCCGCTTCCGCCATCCTAGTCACTGCCGTTGTGTCCTTGGGCAAGGCACTTTACCCACCTGCTCCCAGTGCCACCCACACTGGTTTAAATGTAACTTAGATATTGGGTTTCACTATGTAAAGCGCTTTGAGTCACTAGAGAAAAGCGCTATATAAATATAATTCACTTCTTTTTAGTGGAGGGGGTCCGGTCCGATGACCATGGATGAAGTACTGGCTGTCCAGAGTCGAGACCCAGGATGGACCGCTCGTCGGGACCCAGGATGGACCGCTCGCCTGTATCGGTTGGGGACATCTCTACGCTGCTGATCCGCTTGAGATGGTTTCCTGTGGACGGGACTCTCGCTGCTGTCTTGGAGCCACTATGGATTGAACTTTCACAGTATCATGTTAGACCCGCTCGACATCCATTGCTTTCGGTCCCCTAGAGGGGGGGGGGGGGGGGTTGCCCACATCTGAGGTCCTCTCCAAGGTTTCTCATAGTCAGCATTGTCACTGGCGTCCCACTGGATGTGAATTCTCCCTGCCCACTGGGTGTGAGTTTTCCTTGCCCTTTTGTGGGTTCTTCCGAGGATGTTGTAGTCGTAATGATTTGTGCAGTCCTTTGAGACATTTGTGATTTGGGGCTATATAAATAAACATTGATTGATTGATTGATTGATTGAGTAAAGCTTTTAGTTAATGCACCTTTTTAACTATCATTTTTATTTCACTTGTTTGTCAGGTTCAAACACTGATGACGTCTATTAAACAAGACAAGAAGCAAGGAATTAAACAGAGACAGAATTAAATTTGGCTCAATTGAGGAGAGGCGTCTGGACTGCACTCTTTGTACAGTTTCGCCACGCTCCTTTATTTGGACTTTCCCTGATTACATGGCAACGGCTGTTTCTAAGGGACAGGGGTGGTAAACAGCCATCGCTTTTGATTACCCACAGTTCAATTAAAAAGTCGTAAAATAGTTCAAACAAAAGGTCCCTGGAGCTTGGGCCGCTGTAGACATTCACCACGTGTGTCTTCCCCACAGTTGTGTCACACCTCCCTCTCCCACGGATACCTCCCTGTGGTGCTCAACCGGCGGGGCCACAACGGCACGGCCCTCACCACCCTCAAACTGCAGCAGTTCGGAGACCCGGCCGACCTGCGGGAGGCGGTGCGCTACATCCGCTACCGACAGCCGGCCGGCAAACTGTACGCCGTGAGCGAGAGCACGGGCTCCGGCCTCCTCCTCTCCTACCTGGGCGAGTGCGGCTCCTCCAGCTACGTCACGGCCGCCGCCTGCCTGTCGCCCGTCTTTCGCTGCCAGAGCTGGTTTGAGAGCGGCCTGAGTTGGCCCCTGGAGCGGGCCCTGGTGATCTATCAGAAGATGGGCCTGAGCAGGTGAGACTACGCCCTTCTTACCTGGGACCGATACTTCAAGAGTTGGGGGAGTATTATTGTTTTCTGTTGTTCAATCAATCAATGGTTACTTATATAGTCCTGAATCACAAGTGTCTCAAAGGGCTGCACAAGCCACAATGACATCCTCGGTTCAGATCCCACATCAGGGCGAGGAAAAACTCAACCCAATGGAATGACAATGAAAAACCTTGAAGGGGACCTAACATAATAGTGAGAGTCCAGTCCATAGTGGATCTAACATAATAGTGAGAGTCCAGTCCATAGTGGATCTAAAATAATAGTGAGAGTCCAGTCCATAGTGGATCCAACATAATAGTGAGAGTCCAGTCCATAGTGGATGTAACATAATAGTGAGAGTCCAGTCCATAGTGGATCTAACATAATAGTGAGAGTCCAGTCCATAGTGGATCTTACATAATAGTTTGAGAGTCTAGTCCATAGTGGATCTAACATAATAGAGAGAGTCCAGTCCATAGTGGAACTAACATAATAGTGTGAGAGTCCAGTCCATAGTGGATCTAACATAGTAGTGTGAGAGTCCAGTCCATAGTGGATCTAACATAATAGTGAGAGTCCAGTCCATAGTGGATCTAACATAATAGTGAGAGTCCAGTCCATAGTGGATCTAACATAATAGTGAGAGTCCAGTCCATAGTGGATCTAACATAATAGTGAGAGTCCAGTCCATAGTGGATCTAAAATAATAGTGAGAGTCCAGTCCATAGTGGATCTAACATAATAGTGTGAGAGTCCAGTCCATAGTGGATCTAACATAATAGTGTGAGAGTCCAGTCCATAGTGGATCTAACATAATAGTGTGAGAGTCCAGTCCATAGTGGATCTAACATAATAGTGAGAGTCCAGTCTATAGTGGATCTAACATAATAGTGAGAGTCCAGTCCATAGTGGATCTAACATAATAGTGTGAGAGTCCAGTCCATAGTGGATCTAACATAATAGTGTGAGAGTCCAGTCCATAGTGGATCTAACATAATAGTGTGGGAGTCCAGTCCATAGTGGATCTAACATAATAGTGAGAGTCCAGTCCATAGTGGATCTAAAATAATAGTGAGAGTCCAATCCATAGTGGATCTAACATAATAGTGTGAGAGTCCAGTCCTTAGTGGATCTAACATAATAGTGAGAGTCCAGTCCATAGTGGATCTAAAATAATAGTGAGAGTCCAATCCATAGTGGATCTAACATAATAGTGTGAGAGTCCAGTCCTTAGTGGATCTAACATAATAGTGAGAGTCCAGTCCATAGTGGATCTAACATAATAGTGAGAGTCCAGTCCTTAGTGGATCTAACATAATAGTGAGAGTCCAGTCCATAGTGGATCCAACATAATAGTGAGAGTCCAGTCCATAGTGGATCTAACATAATAGTGTGAGAGTCCAGTCCATAGTGGATCTAACATAATAGTGAGAGTCCAGTCCATAGTGGATCTAACATAATAGTGTGAGAGTCCAGTCCATAGTGGATCTAACATAATAGTGTGGGAGTCCAGTCCATAGTGGATCTAACATAATAGTGAGAGTCCAGTCCATAGTGGATCTAAAATAATAGTGAGAATCCAATCCATAGTGGATCTAACATAATAGTGTGAGAGTCCAGTCCTTAGTGGATCTAACATAATAGTGAGAGTCCAGTCCATAGTGGATCTAAAATAATAGTGAGAGTCCAATCCATAGTGGATCTAACATAATAGTGTGAGAGTCCAGTCCTTAGTGGATCTAACATAATAGTGAGAGTCCAGTCCATAGTGGATCTAACATAATAGTGAGAGTCCAGTCCTTAGTGGATCTAACATAATAGTGAGAGTCCAGTCCATAGTGGATCTAACATAATAGTGTGAGTCCAGTCCATAGTGGATCCAACATAATAGTGAGAGTCCAGTCCATAGTGGATCTAACATAATAGTGTGAGAGTCCAGTCCATAGTGGATCTAACATAATAGTGGGAGTCCAGTCCATAGTGGATCTAACATAATAGTGTGAGGGTCCAGTCCATAGTGGATCTAACATAATAGTGAGAGTCCAGTCCATAGTGGATCTAACATACAAACCACGTTTCCATATGAGTTGGGAACTTGTATTAGATGTAAATATAAACAGAATACAATGATTTGCAAATCCTTTTCAACCCATATTCAGTTAAATATGCTACAAAGACAACATATTTGATGTTCAAACCGACAAACATTTTTTTTTTGTGCAAATAATCATTCACTTTAGAATTTGATGCCAGCAACACGTGACAAAGAAGTTGGGAAAGGTGGCAATAAATACTGATAAAGTTGAGGAATGCTCATCAAACACTTATTTGGAACATCCCACAGGTGTTCAGGCTAATTGGGAACAGGTGGGTGCCATGATTGGGTATAAAAACAACTTCCCAAAAAATGCTCAGTCTTTCACAAGAAAGGATGGGGCGAGGTACACCCCTTTGTCCACAACTGCGTGAGCAAATAGTCAAACAGTTTAAGAACAACATTTCTCAAAGTGCAATTGCCAGAAATTTAGGGATATCAAGATCTACGGTCCATAATATCATATAAACGTTCAGAGAAGCTGGAAAAATCATTAAACGTAAGCGGCATGGCCGGAAACCAACATTGAATGACCGTGACCTTCCATCAGACGGCACTGTCTCAAAATCCGACATCAATCTCTAAAGGATATCACCACATGGGCTCAGGAACACTTCAGAAAACCACTGTCACTAAATACAGTTCGTCGCTACATCTGTAAGTGCAAGTTAAAGCTCAACTATGCAAAGCAAATGCCATTTATCAACAACATCCACAAACGCCGCCGGCTTCTCTGGGCCCGAGATCATCTAAGATGGACTGATGCAAAGTGGAAAAGTGTTCTGTGGTCTGACAAGTCTACATTTCAAATTGTTTTTGGAAATATTCGACATCGTGTCATCCGGACCAAAGAGGAAGCGAACCCATCCAGACTGTTATCGACGCAAAGTTCAAAAGCCAGCATCTGTGATGGTATGGGGGTGCATTAGTGCCCAAGGCATGGGTAACTTACACATCTGTGAAGGCACCATTAATGCTGAAAGGTACATACAGGTTTTGGAACAACATATGCTGCCATCTAAGCGCCGTCTTTTTCATGGACGCCCCTGCTTATTTCCGCAAGACAATGGCAAGCAACATTCAGCATGTGTTACAACAGCGTGGCTTCGTAAAAAAAAAGAGTGCGGGTACTTTCCTGGCCCGCCTGCAGTCCAGACCTGTCTCCCATGGAAAATGTGTGGCGCATTGTGAAGCGTGAAATACGATACAGTTGAACGACTGAAGCTCTACATAAAACAAGAATGGGAAAGAATTCCACTTTCAAAGCTTCAACAATTAGTTTCCTCAGTTCCCAAACGTTTATTGAGTGTTGTTAAAAGAAAAGGTGATGTAACACAGCGGTGAACATGCCCTTTCCCAACTACTTTGGCACGTGTTGCAGCCATAAGTTGATTATAATTTGCAAAAAAAAAAAAAATTATGAGTTTGAACATCAAATATGTTGTCTTTGTAGCATATTCAACTGAATATGGGTTGAAAAGGATTTGCAAATCATTGTATTCCGTTTATATTTACATCTAACACCATTTCCCAACTCGTATGGAAACGGGGTTTGTAAAAGTGATATCAGCTTTGTTGGATTTTGTAAGTGTGGACTAGAACACTAGCCACACCAACATGGCAGCACACTGTGTGGAAAACTGGATTTACCACACCGATGTTAGATTTGGCCTGAGAGGATATTGTTAGTTCTTTTGCCAAGGAGGTCAGGGCCTGGTCAGAGTTACACTTTCTGACCCGTTTATGTGGAAAAACATGGAATAACTTCATATATTCTCAAACATATAACATTGTGTAATATGCTGGGCACTTTCCACCTGTAGGTTTGGACATCACTCTCTTGATATCTTGTTATAAGGGCCCGAGCAATTAATGTGATATTGCAATGTTTTTTTTATTATTCTGCCCGTTTAAACACCTTTTTTGAGGCCGTCGGGCTCTAACACTGATGACAACTATTAAACAAACAAGAAGCAAGGAATCATGCAGAGACAAAGTTCAATTTAGCTCATGAGGAGACATGTATTTCGGGCTGTATTCGAGTTACAGATCCAAACTACGTTCTAAAAGTCAAGCCCGCACGCCTCCTCTATTTATTAGGAAGGTCCCGATTACACCACTGTCGCTGAGTGAAGGGGGTAATCTCGACAATTCCAGTTAGACACAATATATGATTGTAGAATAAATAATAATGGATTGTATTTGTAAAAAGCACTTTACATTGAGTGAACAACCTCAAAGTGCTACGGTGTATTAAAAAAAAAAGATAATAAAAATAAATAAAAACTAGAACAGCCTTATAGCTAGAACTAGTATGCATATATCTATAAAAAAGAGGCTTTTTTTTTTAAAGAAAGGTTTTTAAGCATTTTTTAAAAGCATCCACAGTCTGTGGTGCCCTCAGGTGGTCAGGGAGCGCGTTCCACAGACTGGGAGCAGCGGAGCAGAAAGCATTACAAGTATTTTTTGTTTATTCTGGCAAATTATCTGCCCGTTTTTCTAACGTAAAAACAAATGTACCGTCTTTCCATTTACAGTAAAGACAACAACCGTAGATTTGTTGAAAAAATAAAAATAAAATACAAAATAGAACTGCCTAGTAGCTAGAACTAGTATGCATAAATCCAAAAAAATAAAAAAAGTTTTTAAAAAAAATAAGGGTTTTTAAGCCTTTTTTGAAAGCATCCACAGTCTGTGGTGCCCTCAGGTGGTCACACAGATTTGGAGCGGCGGAGCAGAAAGCAGTAAAAGTCATTTTTTTATTCTGGCAATTTATCTGCCAGTGTTTCTACCGTAAAAACAAATGTACCGTCTTTCCATTTACAGTAAAAACAACAACCGTACATTTGTTAAAAAAAAATAAAAATAAAAAGATAATAAATACAAATACAAATACAAAATAAAACAGCCTAATAGCTAGAACTAGTATGCATATATCTAAACAAAAAAAAAGTATTTTTTAAAAAGAAGGGTTTTTAAGCATTTTTTAAAAGCCTCCACAGTCTGTGGTTCTCTCAGGTGGTCAGGGAGAGCGTTCCACAGACTGGGAGCATAAGAGCAGAAAGCATTACAAGTATTTTTTTCAGTCTGGCAATTTATCTGTCAGTGTTTCTACCGTAAAAACAAATGTACCGTCTTTCCATTTACAGTAAAAACAACAACCGTACATTTGTTAAAAAAAAAAAAAGATACTAAATACAAATAAAAATACAAAATAAAACAGCCTAATAGCTAGAACTAGTATGCATATATCAAAAAAGAAAAAAGAAAAAAAAAGTATTTTTTAAAAAGAAGGGTTTGTAAGCATTTTTTAAAAGCATCCACAGTCTGTGGTTCTCTCAGGTGGTCAGGGAGAGCGTTCCACAGACTGGGAGCATCGGAGTGGAAAGTATTACAAGTATTTTTTTCAGTCTGGCAATTTAGCTAACAGTTTTTCTACCGTAAATCCGCAGGCCGAGTCTGGACACAACACTGATAAAGACGGCTGGCAATCTTTTGGACTTCCAGCTTGCACGGATACAAAAATACCACTTCAGCACAAATTGACAATACTTTATAGCAACGGCCCTTAAGCATAAAGTTTTGATGATAATATATAAATAATTATTCTAACACCATGCACGGAAAGTTCCCAAACTTGGCAGGCGCGTCTGGTATGACGAAACATTTTATAACGGGGTTCCCAAAAATGACATTTTAAAATCGGCTCTCTAGCGCCACCCTTTACAACAGTGTTTTTCGACCTTTATTGAGCCGAGGTACATTTTTTTGCGTCGAAAAAATCCGGAGGCACACCACCAGCAGAAATCATTAAAAAATGAAACTCAAGGTACAGTAAAAAGTCGTCACCCTGATCACCCTCCAAGGGGGTGATCAAGGTTGACGGGTCGAATGCAGAGAATAATTTTCGGCACACCTAGTGTGTGTGTGTGTGTGACAATCATTGGTACTTTAACTTTAACTACTGTCCCCATCAAATAAATAAAATAAATATGTATTTAATCTTCTGATAGATTAAAAATTAACACCAATGGGAGCATTTTAAATCGCCGCCAGACTCAATTCCACCTATTTTACCGATGATCGTCACATCATTTATTCAGAAAGTATAAATACAGACAAATTAAGGTAGAACACTATTACCCACAACATGTAAGTGTCAGGTTCAAACACTGATGACGTCTATTAAACAAGACAAGAAGCAAGGAATTAAACAGAGACAGAATTAAATTTGGCTCAATTGAGGAGAGACGTCTGGACTGTACTCTTTGTACAGTCTCACCACGCTCTGGCGAAAGAATGTATGCATGCCTCCTCTTTTATTTGGACTTTATGGCAACAGCTGTTTCTAAGGGTCGGGGGGTTGTAAACAGCCATCGCCTTTGATTACAAACAGTTCAAAGAATAGGTCGTAAAACAGACACATTTTGTCTTCTTGCCGAGAATTCAATGTAACAAAGTTTTATGATAACTTGGATACAATTATTCTGACAGTAAGTGTAAAAAAAACATGATGATTTTGTACATTTGTACATTGTCTTTATTTTTAAGTTATCATGCCATGATTTTTCCCAATCCGGGCCACGTGGGAATAGATTTTCCTCCATGCGGCCCTTGAGATAAAATGAGTTTGATACCCTTAGGTTAAATCAATCAATGCCATTCATCAATCAATGTTTATTTATATAGCCCCAAATCACAAATGTCTCAAAGGACTGCACAAATCATTACGACTACAACATCCTCGGAAGAACCCACAAAAGGGCAAGGAAAACTCACACCCAGTGGGCAGGGAGAATTCACATCCAGTGGGACGCCAGTGACAATGCTGACTATGAGAAACCTTGGAGAGGACCTCAGATGTGGGCAACCCCCACCCCTTTAGGGGACCGAAAGCAATGGATGTCGAGCGGGTCTAACATGATACTGTGAAAGTTCAATCCATAGTGGCTCCAACACAGCCGCGAGAGTTCAGTTCAAAGCGGATCCAAGACAGCAGTGAGAGTCCCGTCCACAGGAGACCATCTCAAGCGGAGGCGGATCAGCAGCGTAGAGATGTCCCCAACCGATACAGGCGAGCGGTCCATCCTGGGTCTCGACTCTGGACAGCCAGTACTTCATCCATGGTCATCGGACCATGGATGAAGTACTGGTTGTTAACCTTGTGGGAGGTACTGAACCCCACCAGGAGGTACTGAACCCCACCAGGAGGAACTGAACCCCACCAGGTTCATATGCGCATTCACCCAACCGGTCATTGTTTTTTTCAAATTCAAGACAAACTTATATGTTTTTGGTCACACTTAAGTATAGGGAACATATTCCAAGTAACAAAGACTTAATTTTGTTATGATCTGTGGTCTGGATCAGGTTTTTGTTATTTTTTTGTTAGTTTTTGGACTCTTTTAGTTCCTGTTTGCGCTCCCTTGTTTTGTTTGGTTACCATGTCGACTTATGATTTTCACCTGCCTCTGGTGTTCGGGCCGCGCACCCGTTTCTAATCAAGACCCTTATTTAAGCCTGTCTTTGCCAGTCAGTCGGCCTGGCGTCATCGCTTGTTTTCATGCCATACCACAGTGCATGTTGCTCGATTCTTGCCGTGTCCGCGTAAGTCTTGTTTATTTGACAAGACTTACCACATAAGGGCAAGTTTTTCTTGTACAGTCCTTTGAGACATTTGTGATTTAGGGCTATATAAATAAACATTGATTGATTTTTTGCCACAGTTTCGTGTTTGTTCAAAGCCATAGTTTATGTTTGTCTGTTTCATGCCACAGTTTTGTGTTTGTACTCCGCTATAGTTTGTTTGTTTACCTCATGGCCTGCCAAGATTTATCGAGTTAATTAATATGTTCCTACCTGCAAGCCTTGTCCAGAATAGTCCTTTTGCATCCCGGGAGAACAAACCTCGCAGTAAGCGTTCCCAGGCCAGCCGGGAGACATAGTCTTCCCAACGTGTCCTGGGTCTTCCCCGTGGCCTCCTACCGGTTGGACGTGCCCTAAACACCTCCCTAGGGTTCCTGACCAGATGCCCGAACCACCTCATCTGGCTCCTCTCCATGTGAAGGAGCAGCGGCTTTACTTTGAGTTCCTCCCGGATGGCAGAGCTTCTCACCCTATCTCTAAGGGAGAGACCCAAACTCATTTCGGCCGCTTGTACCCGTGATCTTATCCTTTCGGTCATGACCCAAAGCTCATGACCATAGGTGAGGATGGGAACGTAGATCGAGCGGTAAATTGAGAGCTTTGCCTTCCGGCTCAGCTCCTTCTTCACCACAACGGATCGATACAACGTCCGCATTACTGAAGACGCCGCACCAATCCGCCTGTCGATCTCACGATCCACTCTTCCCTCACTCGTGAACAAGACTCCTAGGTACTTGAACTCCTCCACTTGGGGCAGGGTCTCCTCCCCAACCCGGAGATGGCACTCCACCCTTTTCCGGGCGAGAACCATGGACTCGGACTTGGAGGTGCTGATTCTCATTCCGGTCGCTTCACACTCGGCTGCGAACCGATCCAGTGAGAGCTGAAGATCAGATCAATCAATCAATCAATCAATGTTTATTTATATAGCCCCAAATCACAAATGTCTCAAAGGACTGCACAAATCATTACGACTACAACATCCTCGGAAGAACCCACAAAAGGGCAAGGAAAACTCACACCCAGTGGGCAGGGAGAATTCACATTCAGACAATGCTGACTATGAGAAACCTTGGAGAGGACCTCAGATGTGGGCAACCCCCCCCCTCTAGGGGACCGAAAGCAATGGATGTCGAGCGGGTCTAACATGATACTGTGAAAGTTCAATCCATAGTGGCTCCAAGACAGCAGTGAGAGTCCCGTCCACAGGAAACCATCTCAAGCGGATCAGCAGCGTAGAGATGTCCCCAACCGATACAGGCGAGCATTCCATCCTGGGTCTCGACTCTGGACAGTCAGTACTTCATCCATGGTCATCGGACCGGACCCCCTCCACAAGGGAGGGGGGGACATAGGAGAAAGAAAAGAAGCGGCAGATCAACTGGTCTAAAAAGGAGGTCTATTTAAAGGCTAGAGTATACAGATGAGTTTTAAGATGAGACTTAAATGCTTCTACTGAGGTAGCATCTCGAACTGTTACCGGGAGGGCATTCCAGAGTACTGGAGCCCGAACGGAAAACGCTCTATAGCCCGCAGACTTTTTTTGAGCTCTAGGAATCACTAATAAGCCGGAGTCTTTTGAACGCAGATTTCTTGCCGGGACATACGGTACAATACAATCGGCAAGATAGGCTGGAGCTAGACCGTGTAGTATTTTATACGTAAGTAGTAAAACCTTAAAGTCACATCTTAAGTGCACAGGAAGCCAGTGCAGGTGAGCCAGTACAGGCGTAATGTGATCAAACTTTCTTGTTCTTGTCAAAAGTCTAGCAGCCGCATTTTGTACCAACTGTAATCTTTTAATGCTAGACATGGGGAGACCCGAAAATAATACGTTACAGTAGTCGAGGCGAGACGTAACAAACGCATGGATAATGATCTCAGCGTCTTTAGTGGACAGAATGGAGTGAATTTTAGCGATATTACGGAGATGAAAGAAGGCCGTTTTAGTAACGCTTTTAATGTGTGCCTCAAAGGAGAGAGTTGGGTCGAAGATAATACCCAGATTCTTTACCGTGTCGCCTTGTTTAATTGTTTGGTTGTCAAATGTTAGAGTTGTATTATTAAATAGAGTTCGGTGTCTAGCAGGACCGATAATCAGCATACCCGTTTTTTTGGCGTTGAGTTGCAAAAAGTTAGCGGACATCCATTGTTTAATTTCATTAAGA